>NC_079193.1:306322608-306655465 GCF_029499605.1 Hyla sarda
TACTGCTAAGTTACAGTGCTCTCCTGCTCCCCTGAACCCTCCATCACTTGCCTCTCCGCAGCCGGTCCCAGGTCCACCTCCTCAGGACGTCACAGATTGGTCTGTTGCCATGGACTCGGGTTCTGAAGGCGACCCTGAAAACTCTAATGTGGACAGCGACTCACCGGAATATTGGAGCGCCAGCCCACCGGCGAAAAAGACTCTTTTCAGAACACCACTTAAACAATCGGCTGGTGCTTCATTTAGGTCTGATCACTCCTCCTCTGATGACACCCTGACAGACTCTAAACGCCCCGTACGGCGTTCTCCAACGGCAGCCTTTGCTCCCTCCCTTACCCCGCCTCAGCCAACATCTAATCTACCTACACCCGAAGCTGCGGCAACTACATTGCAGAAGTTCCCAGAACTTCAGGCTCTACTCGCCCTGCTACCTACTAAACTGGACTTGCAATCGCTATCCTCTGACCTCAAAGCAGCCTGGAGACAGGACCTTAAACCTGTAAAAGCGGAGGTCGCACAGCTAAATGATCGTGTACAGAACCTTGAAGAATTCCGCACATCAATTACCTCACAGGTACACGCCTTGAGAGACTCGATGACTACCCTACAATCACAACAACTGCGGGATATGGAGCATTTGGATGATTTGGACAACAGGAATCGGAGGAACAATATACGGGTCAAAGGCCTTCCAGAATCAGTCCTGCCTACAGACATCCCTGCTACCTTACAAAGACTTTTTAATGAGATTCTCCAGAAACCCAAGGACACCCCGCTAGAACTGGATAGAGCCCATCGTGCATTGAAAGCTAGACATCCTGACCCTAAAAAGCCACGTGATATCATCTGCAGAGTCCACCACTACCTAGTGAAAGATGAAATTATGAGAAAAGCAAGGGATCTCAAAAACATATCCTACAATGGCTCTCCAGTGTTTCTGTACCCAAATCTGTCATTACGCACACTCAGATTGAGAACTGCCCTGAAGCCTCTTCTTCATCTGCTGCAAAATGCCCGAATTGTCTATAGATGGGGCTTCCCTTTCTGCCTTCACGCCAAGCATGGCACCACCTCAGCTTCGCTCAGACGCCCTGAGGACCTACAACCCTTTCTTCAGACTCTCAAATTACCCCGGGTGCCGCTCCCTGACTGGGAACAATTGTTTCATCCTCCACACCCAACTCCCGTGATGACACCTGCTCAGCGTCCTCGATCTGGAGATACCGGACGCACCCAGGAATCTGTACCACGTCCTCCTGCTGGCCGCCGCAAGACCTGAGATGACTCAATGTGATCTGCCCTCCCTACCCAGAGAAGCTATCCTGCTCCTTGATCTCCTGTCTCATCTTCTGACCTGATATCGCAGTGCTTTGCTGGATCTGGGATTACATCCCACATTGCTAATTACCGGTTGTATGCCTTTTCATAGTTTTGCTGTTTGCCATTTACTGTTTATCTCTCTTCTGTGCTTCCGATATCTTCTCCCCATTGTACTTAGTCTACTCAGCTACATCTGCCTCCCTCATTTTTATTATTGGCCAGTCTCTCGACTGCCTCTGACTTGTTTTTGCCCTCACGTTTTAATGCTGGATCCCGATACCCCATGATTGGGCCTCGGCTTCACATAGCTTTCCATCCCTGCCCTGTACCTACCCTCTCACAAGACTTCTGATCCTTTATTCATGTCTGGTACTCCTACCACGTTTCCCCCCACTAGCTTGATGACTAGGCTGGTCCTAATCCTGATACTGACCCTTATGGTCGACCCTTCTAGTCCCCTTGCAGCCACTCACTTGTGGCGGCTACTCTCTCTTTTCTTCCATCTACTTTACCTATTCTCACTTCCTCCCCTCTTGCTTTTCTTTTACAGGTTTGTCGGCCTCTCCATTCACGCATCGCACGACCTGGGATTCCTTCTCCTCCGTAGCTCCGCTGGTAAGTGGACCATAACACATTCCTTCACTCATGGCGACTACCATTAAATTAGCCTCCCTTAATGTCAGGGGATTTAATACCCCAGAGAAACGAGCTAAAATTCTCTACTCTTTTCACAAACAGAGAGTACAGATCTTGTCCCTTCAGGAGACCCACTTTAAAGCGGGTCATCTACCCTCCATTTCCTTAAAATATTACTCGCACTGGATACATAGTGTCAACCAGGACTCCAGAACCAAAGGTGTCTCTTTAGCTTTCCATAGATCGCTGCCGATCACGGTTACAGCAACACAAATAGATCCTCAGGCCCGCTATGTATTTGCTAATTGTACTGTGGCTGGCCAACCGCTCACAATTGCATCGCTTTATGCTCCTAACCATAATCAGATTTCTTTCCTTCTCGGGGTCTTAGACGCCTTAGCATCCTTTTCCACTGGCCCGATACTCCTTGGTGGGGACTTTAATCTCCCCCTATTCCCAAGGGTAGATACATCCACTGGCTCCTCCCTCCTCTCACATAACGGGCTCAGGGCCTTGAGAAGGAAACTTCACTCTATGCAACTCAGCGACACGTGGCGTTCTCTACACCCACAGGGCAGAGACTATACGTTTTACTCCCACCCACGTCAGATGTACAGTAGACTAGATTACATTTTCTGTCCACACCATCTCCTCCCGTCCATTTCCAATGCCCAGATAGGTACAATTACCCTCTCCGACCATGCACCGGTGTTCTGCTCGCTGACCCTTCCTGCTTTCTCCAAGCCTCATTCTACTTGGAGGTTGAATGATTCTCTCCTCCGTGACTCTCTATGTTTGCAAGATCTTAAATCTGCTATATCTCTTTTCCAACAAGACCATATCTCGGACCCCTCCTCCCCCATGATCAAATGGGAAGCATTAAAATGTGTACTTAGAGGTGCTCTGATGCAGCATGGGGCCCGGTTGAAGAGGGAACGGTCGGCCAAGTTTCAGACCCTGCATTCTAGACTTTCCGCGCTTGAATCCCTACACAAACAGTCTCAATTAGACAGCACATTCCGGGAACTAATCCGCACTCGTGGGGAACTTCTGGAACTTCTCTCTTCCCAACATAGATATTACTCACAGCTGACTGGGAGACGCTACTACGAGTGGGGTAACAAGACAGGGAAACTGCTTGCTCAGGCCCTGAAAGCTCGTAAATCTGCTCTGTTTATCCCGACTATCAAAAACCGCACGGGCTCACTCTGCTCCCTCACCCCTGAAATTTTGGAGGTTTTTAGGCAATACTACCATGACCTTTATAATCTTCCGAAACCTGATAGCGCCCCTCCCCAGACTTCTGAGACTATCTCCTTATCCCAATATCTAAACTCCACAGCCCTGCCCCGCTTACCTGACTCAGTAGTTCAGGATCTGGAGGGACTGTTTACAGCGAATGAGCTAGATTCCGTTATCTCCTCTATGTCATCGGGGAAGAGTCCGGGGCCGGATGGCTACACGGCTACCTTTTATAAAACTCTCCGCTCTGAACTGTCCACTCCCTTGCTTGAAGCTTTCAATAATATCTCCCAAGACTCTCCCCCTCCTCCGGATTTCCTACAGGCCTTTATCACCGTGATACCAAAGGAAAATAAGGATCCCCTCCTCTGTCCCAGTTACCGCCCAATCTCCCTCATCAACACTGATGCCAAACTCTTTACTAAGCTGATAGCCAATAGACTGGCGGTGCACATGCCCCTCCTGGTTCACCCGGACCAAGTTGGCTTCATACCTGGTCGCGAGGCCAGAGATAATACTCTTAAGACCTTCTCGGCTATCCACTTTGCCAAGAAACATAACTATCCTCTTATCCTCTTATCACTAGATGCCGAGAAGGCTTTTGACCGGGTGGACTGGGGGTTCATGTTCGCCTCCCTTTCTCAAATTGGGCTAGGGAACAAAATGCTTGCACGTATAATGGCCATGTATGGGAGTCCGCGAGCGCGGATCCGCATAAATGGTAACCTTTCTACACCGTTTATCATTAACAATGGCACAAGACAGGGCTGTCCCCTATCCCCCTTACTGTATGCCCTATGCATGGAACACTTACTAGTGGCAATCCGCAACAACCCGGATATCAAGGGCCTAACTACTTCCACTGCACATTACAAGTGCTCAGCCTATGCAGACGACTTACTGCTCTATATCTCCTCCCCATTCCTTTCCCTTCCCTCACTGATGTCCACTATACGCCAATACTCCTCTTTCAGTAACTATAAACTTAACCTAACTAAGTGCGAGGCTCTGAACATCTCCCTTCCCAAGCTATCTCTTCGCCCCCTCCTTGACTCTTACCCATTCAAATGGCAAACACAAGCACTCAAATATCTAGGCATTCAGGTCCCCGTAAATCTTGCAGACACCTTCAAACTCAACTTCCCTCCAATACTCCACTCTTTGAAGACAGACTTGGATAGATGGGTGACCAAAGATTTTTCCTGGTTAGGGAGGGTTAACATAATGAAAATGAACGCCCTACCAAAACTCTTATACCTATTCTCCAGCATCCCACTGCACCTCCCCCGTACCTTTTTGCAGAGACTCTCCAGACTTCAGTCTGGGTTTGTTTGGCAGCACAAACATCCTAGGTTGGCTAAACACGTCTTAACCAGACGAAAACTAGAGGGCGGCCTTGCCCTACCAGATTATATGTCTTACTATCTAGCGGCTGTTCTTAACAGGGTCTGTGATTGCTGTAACCGTGATACGACTAAACAATGGGTGCTCCTAGAGGAGCATACTATTGGCACACGCCTGGCGGCCTTCCTTTGGACACCCCAAACTTCTCCGCCTGCAATCCCCCCTCCCAACTTCCACCAGTGCTACAATCGATATACTTGGCAAGGCGGAGATACATGTCAAACATACAATTGTTCTCTCCCGGTGGCCCACTGACGCCCCTTTTTGATAATCCGCTCTTCCCCCCGACCTCTTCCGGAGGTCCTTTCCTCTCACACACTAGAGACAGTCATATGGTTATTGGAGATCTCCTGTCCCCCACATCACTCAAACCATTATCTGAAATTGTAACGGGATCTCCTGTAGCACCTATCCATCTCTTTCAATACCATCAGCTAACACATTTTTACAACATCTCTAAGACAGACTTGAACTTACACCGCCAACTCACTGAGTTTGAGCGAATATGCATACTTGACCGACCCCCACCCCGCACGATTAGTCTATTATACTCTCTTCTTTTAGGTAACGTGACCTCCATTCCACTACCCTTCCGGAAGGGTTGGGAATTGGACCTTGGCCACCAGATCTCTGACGACGACTGGCGAACAGCCCTGCGCAATTGCCACAGATCCACTATATCCTGCAAAGCTCAGGAAACTAATTATAAAATCCTTACCAGATGGTATAGGGTGCCGACTCTATTAGCCACCTTTTATCCGGGGCTAGATGACTCGTGCTGGCGTTGCCATGCTTCTGAGGGCTCTATGTTACATATCTGGCTGACCTGCCCGTTGTTGTCGGACTTCTGGTCTAATGTTTTCACCATATCTTCCCACATCTCCTCGACCCCCTTACCTATGTCACCGGAGATAGCGCTATTGTCTATATTCCCACCAGGCTTGTTAAAATCCTGCTCCAGATTGATCTCCTACCTGCTCATTGCGGCTAGGACGGTGATACCTAGACTATGGAAGTGTTCTCAACCGCCCACTATCTCCTCATGGCTCATGGAAGTGACACGTATTCACAGGATGGAGGAACTCCTGGCAGACTCCCCCTCCAGGCTAGCGAAATACAGCTCTACCTGGTCCCCTTGGCTGTCTTTCCTCTCTTCAAAGGAATTCGAAACCATGGGCTTATCTCAAACCCTCAATAACTCCTCTACGTCCACCATCCAACCCATCCCTCCCCTGCCAGATACTACTACATGAGCCACACTCGCCATGCCTCCTATCACTTGTTCTTTTACTCGCATTGGTCCAGCTGGAGTCTGCGGAGGTCTGGATTTCAGAGTCGGTTGCGATGTGTGTGTGGAGCGGAGACCAACCTGTACTATACATCTCCTCCTCCTTGTCTTCCCCTCTCTGCCTCCTCCTTACCCTTCCTTTCTTTCTTCCTCTCTTTATATTTTGTACTTACACTTCCTATATTCACAGTATTGCCCAGCAGACAACTTTCTGTTGTTCTTCTTGTTGTTACTATGTCTCTTTGCATAATACAGGTACCTCGCTCATTGGTTTTCTCCCTTTTGTGGAACTAACCTCACTGTTTTGTCCATCAGCAACCTTTCTCTCGTATAAGTAGCAATCATACTCATATCAATAAACTGTTCTATGTATGTTCCCTAACCTGCTGAGAAATGCAAAGAATGATATAGCTGTTATTTGAAACTCCATATGTGGAGCCCATTTTTATGCTCTATCTTGTACTTCTGTGCTTTGGGCCCTCCGGGCTTTGTTTGATTTCTTGTGTTAAAACCTTAATAAAATTTACTTTACAAAAAAAAAAAAAAAAAAGTGTAAAAAAAGGTGTAAAAAAAGTGTAAAAAGTGTAAAAAGTGTAAAAAAAATACATTTATTAAATAAAAATAATGAAAAATAAAAATGTATAATGTGTAAGATGCCTGCCAACAGTCACAATAATGAGCTCCCAGCTGCGGTTTTGTAGCTTTGTGTGTCCACTCATAGTGGCAGATTTCCCACCGGCAGTCATGAGCGGACACACTGAGCTACCCAGCCACAGCAGTAATCTCGCCCTTGTGACGGCTGGGGGGAATCCGCGGTGTGAAATATGCTGCGGATGCGCTCTATGTGACCCTACACTGCGTTCTGTTCATACTGCGTTTTCACAGTGTTAGAGGTGTCCGTCAGCATCACGTCAAAAAGAGTGATGCTGACGTATACTGTAGCAGCTCCATTCATTTCTGAATGAGACGGGTACAGTACACATTGGCATCCCTTTTTTGACATGACAACGGACACCTGTACTGCAGAAACGCAGTATGAATGGGGACTATTTATATAATGATGCCCTGAAAGCCAAAGGGGGCTCCTCTCCTTCTTGGTCCTACCAGGCGGTCAGGCAACCAGATATGGCCTAAGTAGGGGTACTGCCCAGCCCGGGACAAACATGGTGATAAAATACGGGCGCATTTCCTCCAGCGACGTAGCAAAATGATGTCCCACAAATAAAGAATTTGTGGGGGAAAAAAGCTTATTGCTATTTTTTCCACTGACTTTGAAATATTTCTAGCCACACAATAAGGGCTCAATGTACTCACTTTTGCCCTAGGTGCCCTATGCGTAATAAATCTTGGGGCTCATTTTCTACTTTTCAGATGCAATGTTCAAAAAATATGTCCCACAAATAATGCATTTGTGAAAAAAAAAAAGAAAATATAATTTTTTCCACTGACTTTGTATCCATGCCAGCCACACAAAAAGGACTCAAAGTACTCACTTTTGGTCTAGATGAATACTTTTGGGGGTGTAAATTCCAAAATGGGGTCCCTTGTGGGGGTTCTGGATGGTTCTGGCAGCTAAAACCCTTTGCAGGCATGAAGTGCGGCCTATAATCCATCCGGCCAAAAATGATGCCCTGAAAGCCAAATGGCGCTCCTCTCTTTCTGGGTCGTACCACGCGGCCAAGGAACCAAATATGGCCTAAACGGGGGTATTTCCAAACACGGGCCGAGCAGCTTAATAAAATATAGGGTGCACTTCTTTCAATATCAGAAGTGATGTACAAAAATATGTCCCACAAATGATGCATTTGTGAAAAAAAGCAAATTTCGAATTTTTAACACTGACTTTGTAATAATTCCTGCCAAAAAACTATGGTGTTAAAATACTCCCTGTACCCCCTAGTGAATACCTTTAGGGGTCTAGCTTTTAAAATGCGGTCATTTGGGGGGGGGGGGGGTATTCCTATATTCTACAACCTTCAAATTTATGCAAACCTTGAATAGCACAAAAAAAAAAGATGTACTTTTCAAATTTTCAAAATTTTCTAAATTTCAAGTTAAATTGTTAGGCTTCTAATTAATTTAAAATGTTAATTAAAAGCAAAAAATGCTGTCAAAATAAAGTAGACATCTGATAGTACAAGTTTCACAAACTATGTGGTCAGTAAGTATAAATATATGCAACCTATTACGGTAGTGTTAAAATAGCAAAAAATCATAATTTTTAAAAAAAATGTCATGAATTTTTGCATTGGAAACAAAGTAAACTACAAATGATATTGGCTTACTTTTACTATGTACATGAAGGACAACTTGTGACAAAAAAACAATGTCAGAATTATTGTGATTGGCCAACCGTTACCAGAGTCATTCTCTAATATAGACAGATATTCCCGATTTGAAAAAAACAGGCCTAGTCTTTCAGGGGCTTACAGGTTTACTTGTATTGGTCCTTAAGGGGTTAAAGGGGATATCCAGGAATAGAAAAACAGGGCAAATTTCTTTCATAACATGATCCATGGATCCATGTCTGTCTCCAGGTTGGGTGTTGTTCTGCAGCTCAGTTCCATTGAAGTGAATGGAGCCAAATTGCAATACCACACGCAATCTGGGGACAGATGTGGAGCTATTTTTTTTTTTTTTTTAAGAAATTAGCTGTGTTTTTCTATTCCTAAATTCCTTTAGCCCACCTTAGGACTAGATCATTTTTGGGTTTTTGTATTTTTTCTTCCTCCCCTTTGAATAGCCAAAACTCCAACAACAAAACCCACATGGGGCTTTTTTTCTTGCAAGACTAATTGTACTTTGTCAAATTATCCATTATTTTTCAAATTATTTGTCAAGTTATCCGTTATTGAAATGGTTTTCCATGCAGTCAAACTTACATGTTATCTTTTTTCTTCAGGTCTGTATGATTAAAACAATACCCAATTCCTACAGTTTCTGTCATGTTTTACTATATTTCAAAAATGAAAACTTTGTAGAAAAAAGTATCATTTAAATTGACAATTCCTTACCTTATAATTTCTTTTTGAAAAATGTGAAAGGGTGTGAAAGGGGTGATTTGAACATTTGCTTTGGAAGGGGGTTAATATATATTTGTAAAAATATATACATATATTTTACACTTTACTAGTCATGGGATGGCTCATACAGATCATTGCAGGACATAAGTCTTGCATTAATCCATCAGATCTGTACTGTATTTGTAGAGCCTTCCACAGGTAAGAACTCTGGCAGCTGGCGCAACGGATCTCCTGACCCTTAGTCATCACTTAGTGACCAGACAATCCAACCTACTGCACTACCAATGATGCCTGTAACTGTCATTTAGACACCACTGTCAACTTGGACAGCTGTGTCTATAAGGTTAATAGCTGTAAGTCGCAATCGCAGGCACACAGACTATAAGCGTTCTGAAATTAGCCAGTGCCCACCAGGTATGTAGCAGGCTTGAGTCCTGAGCCCACTCCATATGCCCCTAATAGTCCCATAATGAATCAGATTCATCATGGGTCACAAAGGGTTAAATGACACATATACAACAAATATGTGTTGTATACACATGGGACATATGCTGCACACACATCAGACAAGTGTGGGACACATTCATATCAGACATGTTTATTGTTTATCCGACCATCAGGATGTAATGTGAACAGATGCTTATCATCTTATGTAACTTCTTCCATATTGGGTTGGAGCTATGTTCTATAATATTTCATATTGCTTAAAAGTGATATGTGGCATTGTATGAATATAAAAAAATGTCCTCCCTTTGGGGGCAGACTTAGGCTTAACACTGGGTTTTCTGGGGGGAAAACCAACACCAAAAATGCCAGTACTGCTGCACAGCATTTCTTCGTGCAAAATCAACCTTTAAACCCACCTGCATTGGAGGGTATGAAAATAATGGTCCATTCACATTTAGACAACGCCATATGGGAGCCCAATACAATAGGATTTGATTAAATGTTTTGCTGATGTCAAGGCAAAGGGCTTTATTAAACTGAATTGGTAAGTATTGGACTTTTCTGTTTTTCCCACTTCACATATGTTCTCCTTTATCTTTCCATGTCTATATATATATATATATATATATATATATATATATATATATATATATATTATATATATATATATATATATAGTTATTTTCTTTTGAAACGTAAGTATCTTCATAGATTTTAAAAAAGCAAAAGAAGAAAACACGAGGGCACTCACGGTACTTCGTTCACAGCAGGCTTCTTTATTCAGGTAGCGGTTGAACACATGTTCTGGCGGGGCGCCAGTCATGGTGCCCCGCCTGAACATGTTTTCAACCGCTACTTGAATAAAGAAGACTGCTGTGAACGAAGTACCGTGAGCGCCCTCGTGTTTTCTTCTTTTGCTTTGTTGAGATTGCTGTATCTCTATTCATGGGTTGTGCACCAGGTGAAGTCTATCACTGCAGGAGTTGCCGTTCCACCGCTGCATCAGTATAGTACCCTATTGTCCACTACCTATGATATCTACCAGTGCCAGCATCTGTACCTCAGTCAATGTTGTTCATAGATTTTAAATCGTGGCTTATGTTACCTGTTTACTGCTGAATTGCAGTTGGTACCAGTCAGTATGTTGTGTATGGTGTGCGACTTACAACTAATATCATCAATGAGGTGACAGCACTGCTGTTCCTAGATGTATGGCCTGTTTGGGGTACTTGTTGTGCTCAATTTGTGCTCGATTTGTAGCCTAAGTGAGCTGTGGAGCAATGGTTACGCCTTATGTTCACACCATTGACGTGGGGGGGGGAGGGGCATCTTGCTTTGTTAATCCAAGGTTTACATAGGGACATTGCAGGGGCTGAGAGTGTTAGTTTTTCTAGTGATACGCCTACAGTGAAAAGGTCTAGAGAAAGATTAGATTCCAAAAATACCGTTTCATACACAGAAAGAAAGGAATATCTCGTCTGCACTTTCCCCCTTGAAAACGATAAAGTCAATATGCTAATTAATGCAAACTGTTTTTGTCATTGTGTATCTAGCCTGACGAAGAGCCCAGTATAGGCTTGAAACGCCTGTGTGTGTTGCATTTTACTAATAAAGCCTTTTGTATTAATTTGCATATTGGTTTCTTCACAACAGGGCATCCTGATCTCATATATCAATAAAAGACCTTGAGATCCATTTGTATGACTTTGTGCTATACTATACATCATTGTTTGTTATGTTATGCATGGTTGTTTTCCTTACAAAGTTAGTTTCAAGTTAATTTAGTTTCAGTCTTATTATTTTCCCAAAGATGTTCCCAACTATACCCCACACCCCAGAACCCTGGATTATTTGTTGGGTGGGGGCACTGTCACAGTTATGTACCCTAGCTCTCAGGTAGCGGAGGCTAAGGATCAGCCTGTCAATTGCAGAGATGCAACAAGGCTAAGGTACCACAGAGATATAGGTGGACACCCCCAAAACCCTGTTACACACACACACACACATATGTATATATATATATATATATATATATATATATATATATATATAATCGTAGTAATATGCAGCACACCAAAATCTAGTGCAAAGTGCTTTTTATTCCATGAAGTACAAAAGCGACGTTTCGTCGGCCTCACGCCAGCATTCTCAAGAATGCTGGCGTGAGGCCGGCGAAACGTCGCTTTTGTACTTCATGGAATAAAAAGCACTTTGCACTAGATTTTGGTGTGCTGCATATTACTACGATTATTACTCAGGAACCAGTGGACCGTGGCTCCAGCATGCGTGCACCCTACCTACAAATCTTCAATTATCTTGATGTGCTGCTTATTTTGGGATTTTTTTATATATATATATATATATATATATATATATATATATATATATACACACACACAGTACAGACCAAAAGTTTGGACACACCTTCTCATTCAAAGTTTTCTTTATTTTCATGACTATGAAATTTGTAGATTAACACTGAAGGCATTAAAACTATGAATTAACACATGTGGAATTAAAGCTTCAGGAGGTAGTCACCTGAAATGGTTTTCTAACAGTCTTGAAGGAGTTCCCAGAGATGCTTAGCACTTGTTGGCCCTTTTGCCTTCACTCTGCAATCCAGCTCACCCCAAACCATCTCGATTGTGTTCAGGTCCGGTGACTGTGGAGGCCAGGTCATCTGGTGCAGCACCCCATCACTCTCCTTCTTGGTCAAATAGCCCTTAAACAGCCTGGAGGTGTGTTTGGGGTCATTGTCCTGTTGAAAATTAAATGATGGTCCAACTAAATCGGATGGAATAGCATGCCGCTGCAAGATGCTGTGGTAGCCATGCTGGTTCAGTATGTAAAGCACCCCCACACCATCACACCTTTGAAGTGAAAACCATTTCAGGTGACTACTAGTGATGTCGCGAACATAACATTTTCAGTTCGTAAACCGCGAACGCGAACGTCCGCAAAAGTTCGCGGACCGGGGCGAACCGCCATTGACTTCAATGTGAAGGCGAATTTTAAAACCCACAGGGACTCTTTCTGGCCACAATAGTGATTTAAAAGTTGTTTCAAGGAGACTAACACCTGGACTGTGGCGTGCCGGAGTGGGATCAATGGCAAAACTCCCATGGAAAATTACATAGTTGATGCAGAGTCTGGTTTTAATCCATAAAGGGCATAAATCACCTATTATTCCTAAATGGTTTGGAATAACGTGCTTTAGCCCCCTTTAGGCAGCACATAGAGCCCCCCCTTTAGGCATCACATAGTTAGATTCCCCCCTTTAGACAGCACATAGAATCCCCCATATTAGGCAGCACATAGTTAGAGCCTCCCTTTAGGAAGCACATAGTTAGATCCCCCCTTTAGGCATCACATAGTTAGATTCCCCCTTTAGGCAGCATATAGATTCCCCATGTTAGGCAGCACATAGTTAGAGCTCCCCTTTAGGCAGCACATAAGATTCCCCCATATTAGGCAGCACATAGTTAGAGCTCCCCTTGAGGCAGCACATAGTGGGATTTGAACAAGGCTCCAGCGCTGCAAGCCAGCAGTGCTAACCTCTGAGCCACCATGCTACCCTTAGCATACATCTAATATCCACTATTGCAAAAATGGACAGAGATGTCAGCAGAGAGTACCTGAAAAATTTGGCATGTACACATGCCTGAAAAATTTGGTATTGTTGCAGCCGCTTCTGTAACAGCGGCCATAAAAAGTGCAGCACCATAACAATTGCAGCAGCAGAGGCCAGAAAAATTAGGCATGTACACATGGATGAAAAATTGGGTATTGTCGTAGCCGCATCTGTAGCAGCAGCCAGAAAAATTGCAGCACCAGAAAAAGTGCAGTAGCAGAGGCCAGAAAAATTAGGCATGTACACCTCGCTGGAAAATTTGGTATTGTTGCAGCTGTAGCAGCGGCCATAAAAATTGTAGCACCATAACAAGTGCAGCAGCAGAGGCCAGAAAAATTAGGCATGTACACATGGATGAAAAATTGGGTATTGTCGCAGCCGCAGCTGTAGCAGCAGCCAGAAAAATTGAAGCACCATAATAAGTGCAGCAGCAGAGGCCAGAAAAATTAGGCATGTACACCTGCCTGGAAAATTTGGCATTGTAGCAGCCGCTGCTGTAGCAGCGGCCTGAAAAATTTCTGTTTGTTTTGCAAGGCAGAAAGTGCCCTAAAACATTGCGGCTTGAACCCTAGTTGGTGGCGGATAAGTCACGCAAGTCATCCGGCTTTCAGAGTTCAAATACAGCAGCGTGTGGACCATTTTTAGGCCAAGGCAGCTCATCTGATCAGGCCTTGTTCAGTCAAATGTATTGCCCAGTGTCAGTCCTTCGGGATCCATCCCTCATTCATCTTAAAGGGGTACTCTGCCCCTAGACATCTTATCCCCAATCCAAAGGATAGGGGATAAGATGTCAGATCGCCGGGGTCCAGCTGCTGGGGACCCCGGGGATCGCTGCTTCAGCACCCCGCTATCATTACTGCGCAGAGCGAGATCGATCTGCACGTAATGACGGGCAATACAGGGGCCGTAGCATCGTTACATCATGGCTCCGCCCCTCGTGACGTCACGGCCCGCCCCTGTCAATACAAGTCTATGTGAGGGGGCGTGGCGGTCGTCACGCCCCCTGCCATAGACTTGCATTAAGGGGACGGGCCGTGATGTCATGAGGGGCGGAGCCATGACGTCACGCTGCTCCGGCCCCTGTATCGCCCATCATTACGCACAGAACGAACTCGCTCTGTGCAGTAATGATGGCGGGGTGCCGCAGCGGCGATCCCCGGGGTCCCCAGCAGCGGGACCGCGGCGATCTAACATCTTATCCCCTATCCTTTGGATAGGGGATAAGATGCCAAGGGTGGAGTACCCCTTTTAGAAAGGTGAGGTAATCCAGACTTTTTTGACCAAGGCGACTCCTCTTCTCAGTGACAATACCTCCTGCTGCACTGAAGGTCCTTTCTGACAGGACACTTGAAGCGGGACAGGCCAGAAGTTCGAGCGCAAATTGGGAGAGCTCAGGCCACAGGTCAAGCCGGCACACCCAATAGTCAAGGGGTTCATCGCTCCTCAGAGTGTCAATATCTGCGGTTAAGGCCAGGTAGTCTGCTACCTGTCGGTCAAGTCGTTCTCTGAGGGTGGACCCCGAAGGGCTGTGGAGATGCGTAGGACTTAAAAAGCTCTGCATGTCCACCATCAACAGCATGTCTGTACAGCTTCCTGTCCTTGCCGGCGTGTTCGTGGAAGGAGGATTACTTTCACCTCTTCCCCTGTTAGATCCCTGTTGTGGTGTGACATGACCCTTATACGCTGTGTACAGCATACTTCTTAATTTATTTAGGACCTGCTGAATCCCTTCCGCCTTGCTGTAATGCGGTAACATGTCAGGCACTTTATGTTTATACCAGGGGTCTAGTAGCGTGGACACCCAGTACAGGTCATTCTCCTTCATCCTTTTTATACGAGGGTCCTTCAACAGGCACGACAGTATGAAAGACCCCATTTGCACAAGGACGGATGCCGAGCTACTCATGTCCTGTTCCTCGTCCTCAGTGATGTCAGGGAAGGTATAATCTTCTTCCCCCCAGCCATGTACAACACCACGGGAACCAGATAGGTGACAAGGAGCACCCTGGGATGCCTGCTGTGGTTGGTCTTCCTCCTCCTCTTCAAAGCCACATTCCTCCTCTGACTCCTCTTCCTCACAATCCTCTTCCAGCATTGCTGCAGGTCCAGCAAGCGATGCTGAGAAGGCTGTTTCTGGTGTTGATGGTGTCCACAACTCTTCCTATTCACGCTCATCTACTGCCTGATCCAGCACTCTTCGCAGGGCACACTCCAGGAAGAAAACAAACGGTATGTTGTCGCTGATGGTGCCTTCGGTGCGACTGACCAGGATTGTCACCTCCTCAAAAGGACGCATGAGCCTACAGGCATTGCGCATGAGCCTCCAGTAAAGTGGCAAAAAAATTCCCAGCTCCGCAGATGATGTCCTAGCACCCCGGTTATACAAATATTTGTTGACGGCTTTTTCTTGTTGGAGCAGGCGGTCGAACATTAGGAGTGTTGAATTCCAACGTGCCGGGCTGTCGCAAATCAAGCGCCTCACTGGCATGTTGTTTCGCCGCTGGATATCTGACAAGTGCGCCATGGCCATGTAGGAATGCCTGAAATGGCCACACACCTTCCTGGACTGCTTCAGGACATCCTGTAAGCCTGGGTACTTGAGCACAAAGCGTTGTACAATCAGATTACACACATGTGCCATGCACGGCACATGTGTCAACTTGCCCAACCTCAATGCCGCCAACAAATTTGTTCCATTGTCACAAACCACCTTTCCGATCTCCAGTTGGTGCGGAGTCAGCCACTGGTCCACCTGTGAGTTCAGGGCCGACAGGAGCGCTGGTGCGGTGTGACTCTCCGCTTTGAGGCAAGTCAACCCCAAGATGGCGTGACACTGCTGTATCCGGGATGTGGAATAGCACCTGGGGAGCTGGGGGGGGGGGGTGCCGGTGATGTGGAGCAAGACGCAGCAGTGGAAGAGGACTCGGCCGAGGATGTTATGGAAGAGGATGGAGTAGAGGAGGTGGCAGCAGGCCTGCCTGCAAGTCGTGGCGGTGTCACCAACTCCTCTGCAGAGCCACGCATTCCATGCTTGGCAGCCGTCACCAGGTTTACCCAATGAGCAGTGTAGGTGATATACCTGCCCTGACCATGCTTTGCAGACCAGGTATCAGTGGTCAGATGGACCTTTGCCCCTACACTGTGTGCCAGACATGCCATCATTTCCTTTTGCACAATGGAGTAAAGGTTGGGGATTGCCTTTTGTGCAAAAAAAATTCGTCCGGGTACCTTCCCCTGCGGTGTCCCAAATTCTAAAAATGTTTTAAAGGCCTCAGACTCCACCAGCTTGTATGGTAAAAGCTGGCGGGCTAGCAGTTCCGACAAGCCAGCTGTCAGACGCCAGGCTAGGGGGTGACTTTGAGACATTGTCTTCTTGCGCTCAAACATCTCCTTTACAGACACCTGACTGTGGGCAGATGAGCAGGAACTGCTCAAGGCGAGAGACGGAGAGGCGGATGGTTGAGAGGGGGCAAGGAGGGCAGCAGTGGTTGACCTGGCTGAAGATGCTGGACCAGGAGGAGGATGGCGGCTTTGACTTTGTGTGCTGCTTGTACTGACGTGTTGATCCCATAGGCGTTTGTGATGTGACATCATGTGCCTTCGCAAAGCAGTTGTGCCTAGGTGGGTGTTGGACCTCCCACGACTCAGTTTCTTCTGGCACAGGTTGCAAATGGCCTTGCTGTTGTCAGAGGCAGACACACAAAAAAAATGCCACACTGCTGAGCTCTGCTATGATAGCATTCTGGTGGTGGCAACAGCATGCGTTGATTGGCGTCCCGTCTGGCTGACCCCGGGTGCCGATGCATGCTGTCTGACTGTGCCACTAGCTCCTTGCGACGACCTCCCCCTGCTTCTAACTCATCTCCTCCTCCTCTCTGTCTCCCCATCTGAACTTTTCCCCTCTTCTTCTCTTCTAGCGGGCACCCACGTGGCATCCACGGACACATCGTCATCATCAACACCTTCACCGCTATCTGACACCTCAAGAAAGGAAACAGCAGCGGGTACAACATCACCATCACACCGTACGCCCATGTGTGTAATGCTGCCTGACTGAGACATATCCCTGTTAACTACATCCTCTGCCAATAATGGTTGCACATCACTCATATCTTCAAACTGATGTGTAAATAACTCCTCTCAAGTAAAGTAAAGCAAGTAAAGCTGCTGTGGTGCTAGTGTTGGTGGTGGCGGCAGGCGGGCAAGTGGTAGCATGAGAGGTGCCTGTCAATGTTCCGAGCGGAAGCTTTAGTAGTAGATTGGGTGTCTTGTGATAGCCAGTCAACTAAGTCCTCAGAACTTTGGGGGTTCAGGGTACGTGGCCTTTGAACACTGGCCATTCTAGGGCCAAAGGGAATACCAGCACCACGACGGCCCCTGCGGGGTGGCCTTCCTCTGCCTGTCATTTTTTTGGTTAAATTTGCACAAGTGTCACACTTAATGTGATTTGCACTAGGGTGACACAATTTGCCCTGCTGGCAAGAAAAATGGCAACTCTGACGTGAACTGACAGTGACGACTGATTTTATTTAACAGCCATAGCAGGTATTTTTTTTTTATTTGCACAACTGTCACACCTAATGTGATTTGCACTAGGGTGACACAATTTGCCCTGCAGGCAGGAAAAATGGCAACTGTGACGTGAACTAACAGTGTCGACTGATTTTATTTAACAGCCAAAAAAGGTATTTTTTTTTAATTTGCACAACTGTCACACCTAATGTGATTTGCACTAGGGCGACACAATTTGCCCTGCAGGCAGGAAAAATGGCAACTGTGATGTGAACTAACAGTGACGGCTGATTTTATTTAACAGCCAAAAAAGGTAATTTTTTTAAATTTGCACAACTATCACACCAAATGTGATTTGCACTAGTGTGACAAGGAGTAAAAAAAAACTTGCCAGCGGAGTTCCCCTTTTATGCAGTGGTCCCCAACTAGGGTGCCTCCAGCTGTTGCAAGACAATCGGACTGATATCTTTCAGCCCTTTGAATACTGTAGTAGTTAGTTGCTTTGAAGAAAAAAAGCTTGCCAGCGTGCCTACAGCTGTTGCAAAACACACGGACTGATATCTTCAGCCCTTTGAATACTGTAGTAGTTAGTTGCTTGAAGGAACTTAAGTTTGATTCTGGAGAACCCCTTTTAACCAGCGGTTCCCTCCCAACCAGGGTGCCTCCAGCTGTTGCAAGACTAACGGACTGATATCTTTAAGCCCTTTGAATACTGTAGTAGATAGTTGCTTGAAGGAACTTAAGTTTGATTCTGGAGTACCCCTTTTAACCAGTGGTTCCCTCCCAACCAGGACTGATATCTTTCAGCCCTAAAAAGGGCTTTTTTGGGTGCTGTTCTTAAAGCAGATGTTACACTAGTGCTTTAGGAGTAAACTGGACCCTGAATACACCACCTAGCAGCAACCTAGCTATAGCTTTCCCTATACAGCAGGAGCAGCTTTTCTAACCCTCCACTTCCTAAGCCTCCAGCATGTTGAATGAGGCTAAAATGGTGTCCGTGCAAGTGGTAGGAGGGTCTGGAAGGGAGGGACTGATGCTGATTGGCTGTAATGTGTCTGCTGACTCTGACTCACAGGGTCAAAGTTTACTGCAATGTTAAAGTATAGGGGCGGGATGAACTTCACACATGTTCGCCCGGCGATGCGAACGCGAACATGCGAAATTCGCCGGGAACTGTTCGCCGGCGAACAGTTGGCGACATCTCTAGTGACTACCTCTTGAAGCTCAACAAGAGAATGCCAAGAGTGTGCAAAGCAGTAATCAAAGCAAAAGGTGGCTACTTTGAAGAACCTAGAATACAACATATTTTCAGTTGTTTCAAACTTTTTTGTTATGTATATAATTCCACATGTGTTAATTCATAGTTTTGATGCCTTCAGTGTGAATCTACAATTTTCATAGTCATGAAAATAAGGAAAAACTTTGAATGAGAAGGTGTATCCAAACTTTTGGTCTGTACTGTATATATATATATATATATATATATATATATATATATATATATATATATATATTTATGAAACAAGGAATATCAATGCTGTTTACAAAGATTACTATAAAATTGTTATGCTTTAGTACTGTATATATAAATATATATAAACACGCATGGTTGATATGTTAGCATTCGGTATGTGTAATGTTTCTTTTGGACAACACCCAACATCTGCCCACACATCTAGTCTACTAAGTTGTCTACCATGGTAAATGGAATTTTTAGCCATGATATCTTTCCACTAAAAGGATAATGTGTTTAATTTCAAGCCCAGTGACTAAAATTGATGTGTTCGCTAGTTAGACTTGAAACATACAATTTTCAGTAATATTATACTGAATTATTACTTGTTGAAAAAATGCCCTCTTGTGGAATTACTTACAAATATATAGATGATCAAATGTTTCTGTCAAGCCAGGTGCAAAAGAATATTTTTTCTTGTCAATGAATGTACCATACATAGCAGCTTGGCAATTTATTTTTTCAGTATTAAAATACAAAAAACTAAATATTTGAATTTTTTTAAAAATATTTGTACATACTGTTTTAATTGCTACTTCGTCAAGGTAGAAACTCTGCAAAAAACTCATTGAGTTAAGCTGAAACATTGCAGATACAGGTGAATAAAGGATCTCTAATTCATCACCATATTTTTATCTCTCAGTTTGTATTTGTAACTAAATTTTACATTATTTTCAAGTACTTGCAGGTATTCTTTTAGAGGTCGTAAACTATTTTAGAAGAAGTTGTTAACACTAACACAGTACAGTAAGCTCATAGGCAATTTTAAAGGGGTACACCGGTGGGATTTTTTTTTTTTTTTTCATATCAACTGGCTCCAGAAAGTGAAACAGATTTGTAAATTACTTTTATTAAAAAATTATTAATTTCCAGTACTCATCACTGCTGTATACTGCAGATGATGTTGTGTAGTTATTTTCTGTCTGACCATAGTGCAATCCTCTTCTGCTCTGGACAGTTCCTGACACAGACAGAGGTGGCAGCAGAGAACACTGTGGTCAGACTGGAAATAATAACTTAACTTTCTCTGTAGTATACAGCAGCTGATAAGTACTGGAAGGATTAAGATTTTTAATAGAAATTATTTACAAATCTGTTTAACTTTCTGGGTCCAATTGATTAAAAAAAATTTTTTTATCCACTGGAGTACCCCCTTAACCCCTTAGCGCATATGGATCAAAGTTTATCGCCGTGTCTAAAAGTGAAAGTAAAAACCTCCTGGCTGCTCAGTCGGGCTGATTGGGACCATCGCAATAAAATTGTGATGTCCCGATCAGCTAGGACGCAGCAGGAGGTCCCCTTACCTGTCTCCTGCATGGCCGTTCGTCGATTGATTGCTCCAAGCCTGAAATCTAGGCTTGAGCAATCAACTGCCGATAACACTGATCCCTGCCATTGAATGCAATGGCAGGGATTAGTGTATTGAATCAATGTACTGCATGTTATAGTCCCCTATGGGAGCTATAACATAAAAAAGTTTAAAAAAAAAAGTTTATAAAGATCATTTAACCCCTTCCCTAATAAAAGTTTGAATCACCCCTCTTTTCCCATGAAAAAAAGTGTAAATAAAAATAAACAAATGTGGTATCGCCGCGTGTGTAAATGCCCGAACTATAAAAATATATGGTTAATTAAACCGCATGGTCAATGAATATGCAAAAAAAATTCCAAAGTCCAAAATTGCGTATTTTTGGTCACTTTTTATACCATAAAAAAATTAATCAAAAGTGATCAAAAAGTCAGATCAAAACTAAAATAGTACCGCTAAAAACGTCATTTTAACAATTTTAAACATATACATTTTATGACAAAATCAAACCTATACAAGTAAGGTATCATTTTAACCATATGGACCTACAGAATAAAGATAAGGTGTCATTTTTACCGAAATGGAAGCCCCCAAAAGTTACAAAATGGCGTTTTTTCTTCCATTTTGTCGCACAATGATTTTTTTTCCCCGTTTCGCTGTAGATTTTTGGCTAAAATGATTGATGTCATTACAAAGTAGAATTGGTTGAGCAAAAATAAGCCATCATATGGATTTTTAGGTGCAAAATTGAAAGGGTTATGATTTTTAAAAGGTAAGGAAGAAAAAACGAAAGTGCAATAACAAAAAACGCTCCTTCCTTAAGGGGTTAATATTCAGCTCTATGACTATGCAGGGTTTTTAAAGTTCCCCAGCAGAAGCATAGAGGTCCAGCAGTTATAAAGATATGTTAAGAAATAATCAGCAGACAGACCTCCCTATCCCCTGTGCCTCCTGTCATCAACTCTCTCTGTCTCACAGCTCCTTAACCCCTTAAGGACGCAGGACGTAAATGTACGTCCTGGTGAGGTGGTACTTAACGCACCAGGACATACATTTACATCCTGTGCATAACCGCGGGCATTGGAGCGATGCTCGCGTCATGCGCGGCTGACCCCGGCTGCTGATCGCAGCCAGGGATCTGCCAGCAATGGCTGACGCCCGCGATCTCGCGGGCGTTCGCCATTAACCCCTCAGGTGCCGGGATCAATACAGATCCCGGCATCTGCGGCAGTGCGCGATTTGAATGAATGATCGGATCGCCCGCAGCGCTGCTGCGTGGATCCGATCATTCATAACGCCGCACGGAGGTCCCCTCTCCTTCCTCCGTCCGGCTCCCGGCGTCTCCTGCTCTGGTCTGTGATCGAGCAGACCAGAGCAGAAGATCACCGAAAACACTGATCTGTTCTATGTCCTATACATAGAACAGATCAGTATTAGCAATCATGGTATTGCTATGAATAGTCCCCTATGGGGACTATTCAAGTGTAAAAAAAAATGTAAAAAAAATGTAAAAGTAAAAGTAAAAGTAAAAGAAAAGTGAAAAATCCCCTCCCCCAATAAAAAAGTTAAACGGCCGTTTTTTCCTATTTTACCCCCAAAAAGCGTAACATTTTTTTTATAGACATATTTGGTATCGCCGCGTGTGTAAATGTCCAAACTATTAAAATAAAATGTTAATGATCCCGTATGGTGAACGGCGTGAACGAAAAAAAAAAAAGTCCAAAATTCCTACTTTTTTAATACATTTTATTAAAAAAAAATTGTAAAAAATGTATTAAAAGTTTTTTTATATGCAAATGTGGTATCAAAAAAAAGTACAGATCATGGCGCAAAAAATGAGCCCCCATACCGCCGCTTATACGGAAAAATAAAAAAGTTAGAGGTCATCAAAATAAAGGGATTATAAACGTACTAATTTAGTTAAAAAGTTTGTGATTTTTTTTAAGCGCAACAATAATATAAAAGTAAGTAAAAATGGGTATAATTTTAATCGTATTGACCCTCAGAATAAAGAACACACGTCATTTTTACCATAAATTGTACGGCGTAAAAACGAAACCTTCCAAAATTAGCAAAATTGCGTTTTTCGTTTTAATTTCCCCACAAAAATAGTGTTTTTTGGTTGCACCATACATTTTATGATATAATGAGTGATGTCATTACAAAGGACAACTGGTCGCGCAAAAAACAAGCCCTCATACTAGTCTGTGGATGAAAATATAAAAGAGTTATGATTTTTAAAAGGCGAGGAGGAAAAAATGAAAACGTAAAAATTAAATTGTCTGAGTCCTTAAGGCCAAAATGGGCTGAGTCCTTAAGGGGTTAACCCCTTAAGGACCCAGCCATTTTACACCTTAGGACCCGGCCATTTTTTGCACATCTGACCACTGTCACTTTAAACATTAATAACTCTGGAATGCTTTTAGTTATCATTCTGATTCCGAGATTGTTTTTTCATGACATATTCTACTTTAACTTAGTGGTAAAATTTTTTGGTAACTTGCATCCTTTCTTGGTGAAAAATCCAAAATTTGATGAAAAATTTGAAAATTTTGCATTTTTCTAACTTTGAAGCTCTCTGCTTGTAATGAAAATGGATATTCCAAATATTATTTTATTTTATTCACATATACAATATGTCTACTTTATATTTGCATCATAAAATTGACGAGTTTTTACTTTTGGAAGACACCAGAGGGCTTCAAAGTTCAGCAGCAATTTTCCAATTTTTCTCAAAATTTCCAAAATCACAATTTTTCAGGGACCAGTTCAGGTTTGAAGTGGATTTGAAGGGTCTTCATCTTAGAAATACCCCACAAATGACCTCATTATAAAAACTGCACCCCCCAAAGTATTCAAAATGACATTCAGTCAGCATTTTAACCCTTTAGGTGTTTCACAGGAATAGCAGCAAAGTGAAGGAGAAAATTCACAATCTTCATTTTTTACACTCGCATGTTCTTGTAGACTCAATTTTTGAATTTTTACAAGGGGTAAAAGGAGAAAATGTATACTTATATTTGTAGCCCAATTTCTCTCGAGTAAGCACATACCTCATATGTCTACGTAAAGTGTTCGGCGGGCGCAGTAGAGGGCTCAGAAGGGAAAAAGCGACAAGGGGATTTTGGAGCGTGCGTTTTTCTGAAATGGTTTTTGGGGGGCATGTTGCATTTAGGAAGCCCCTATGGTGCCAGAACAGGAAAAAAAAAACACATGGCATACTATTTTGGAAACTATACCCCTTGAGGAACGTAACAAGGAATAAAGTGAGCCTTAATACCCTACAGGTGTTTCACGACTTTTGCATATGTAAAAAAAATTTAAAAAAATTTCACTAAAATGTGTGTTTCCCTCCAAATTTCACATTTTTCCAAGGGTTAATAGCAGAAAATACCCCCCAAAATTTGTAACCCCATCTCTTCCGAGTATGGAGGTACCCCATAAGTTGAGGGCTCAGAAGGGAAAAGCGAAAAGCTCAGAAGGGAAAAAGCGACAAGGGGATTTTTGGAGCATACGTTTTTCTGAAATGTTTTTTGGGGGGCATGTTGCATTTAGGAAGCCCCTATGGTGCCAGGACAGCAAAAAATACCCACATGCCATACCATTTTGGAAACTAGACCCCTTGAGGAAGGTAACAAGGAATAAAGTGAGCCTTAATACCCCACAGGGGTTTCACGACTTTTGCATACGTAAAAAAAAAAAAAAAAAATTTCACTAAAATGTGTGTTTCCCCCCCAAATTTCACATTTTTGCAAGGGTTAATAGCAGAAAATACCCCCCAAAATTTGTAACCCCATCTCTTCCGAGTATGGAGGTACCCCATAAATTGACCTGAAGCGCACTACGGGCGAACTACAATGCTCAGAAGAGAAGGAGTCATATTTGGCTTTTTGAGAGCAAATTTTGCTCGGGGGCTTGTCGCATTTAGGAAGCCCCAATGGTGCCAGAACAGCAAAATAACCCCCACATGGCAAGACCCCTTGAGGAACGTAACAAGGGGTACAGTGAGCATTTACCCCCCACTGGTGTCTGTCAGATCTTTGGAACAGTGGGCTGTACAAAATTTTTAATTTGCGCAGCCCACTGTTCCAAAGATCTGTCAGACACCAGTGGGGTGTAAATTCTCACTGGACCCCTCATTACATTTCGTGAGGGGTGTAGTTTTCAAAATGGGGTCACATGTGGTTTTTTTTTTTTTTTGCTTTTGTCAAAACCGCTGTAACAATCAGCCACCCCTGTGCAAATCACCTCAAATGTACATGGTGCACTCTCCCTTCTGGGCCTTGTTGTGCGCCCCCAGAGCACATTGCGCCCGCATATGGGGTATCTCCGTAGTCGGGAGAAGTTGCATTACAAATTTTGGGGGGCTTTTTTCCCTTTTACCTCTTGTCAAAATGAAAAGTATAGGGCAACACCAGCATGTTAGTGTAAAAAATAAATTTTTTTACACTAACATGCTGGTGTAGACCCCAACTTCACCTTTTCATAAGGGGTGAAAGGAGAAAAAGCCCCCCAAAATTTGTAAGGCAATTTCTCCCGAGTACGGCGATACCCCATATGTGACCCTAAACTGTAGCCTTGAAATACGACAGGGCTCCGAAGTGAGAGCGCCATGCGCATTTGAGGCCTGAATTAGGGATTTGCATAGGGGTGGATATAGGGGTATTCTATGCCAGTGATTCCCAAACAGGGTGCCTCCAGCTGTTGCAAAACTCCCAGCATGCTTGGATAGTGGCCCCCCTCGGCGTTTGCCCTGGATTCCTGCTGAAGGATTTCAGCAGGGATCCGCTTCCGATCTCCGCCGGGTGAGCGGCGGAGACCAGGAAAAGACATGACGTATGCATATGTCATGGGTCCTTAAGACCCAGGGTGTTATGACGTATGCATACGTCATGGGTCCTGAAGAGGTTAAAGGGGTACTCCGGTGGAATTTTTTTTTTATTATTAACTGGTCCCAGAAGGTTAAACAGATTTGTAAATTACTTCTATTAAAAAATCTTGATCCTTCCAGTACTTATCAGCTGCTGTATGCTTCAGAGGAAGTTGAGTTGTTCTTTTCTGTCTGACCATGGTGCTTTCTGCAGACACCTCTGTCTATGTCAGGAAATGTCCAGAGCAGGAGCAAATCCCCATAGCAAACCTATCCTGCTCTGGACAGTTCTTGACATGGACAGATGTGTCAGCAGAGAACACTGTAGTCAGACAGAAAATACATTCAAAAAGAAACAAACTTCCTCTGTAGTATACAGCAGCTGATAAGTACTGGAAAGTTTAAGATGTTTAAATAGAATTTTTTTTACAAATCTGTTTAACTTTCTGGCACCAATTGATTTAAAAAAAATGGGCACACAAATATTATAAGGAATGGACAGGGGAAAACACTAATTAAGGATGCACTGGCCCTTTAAATCTCAGAGCTCCGATGCGTGTGTGCCCTATGAGGCGGGAGCGCGCACGTCGGGGAACAGAACCAGCAAAGAAGCGAGCAGAAGCAAGGGGTAAGTGACGACCTGAGATTTGCATGCGGGCGCATCCCGCGATGCGAATCTCGGACCCGCCGGAGGAAGAAGGAGAGGTCTCACGGCCAGAGTGAGTGGCCAGAGCGCTCGCCACAACAGTCCCCCCCTTTAGTCTCCCCCTCTTTTTGGTGTCTTAGAAAATTTCTGAGCAAATTGTGGCCCAGAATATTCTCCTCCCATGACCTCTCCTGAGGACCAAGCCCCTTCCAGTCTACTAATTTTTTTTTCTCTTTCCGGTTTTAGTCGCCAAAATTTCCTTGACTTCAAAAATATCCGAGGAACCAGAGACTGGAGCGGAAACAATGTGTTTTGGGGAAAATCGATTAAAGAAAACTGGTTTGAGGAGGGAGACGTGAAAAGAATTCGGGATACGTAAGGAAGCAGGCAGACAGAGCTTGTAAGACACTGGATTGATTCTGTGCAAAACCTCAAATGGTCCCAGGAAGTGAGGACCCAACTTATAACTGGGAACCCTAAAACAAACATAGAGGAGAGCCAGACTTTGCCACCAGGAGAGAAAGTTGGAGGAGGTCTTTGTTACGCCGAGCGCTCCGGGTCCCCGCTCCTCCCCGGAGCGCTCGCTTCACTCTCTCCGCTGCAGCGCTCCGGTCACGTCCTCTGACCCGGGGCGCTGCGATCCCGCTGCCAGCCGGGATGCGATTCGCGATGCGGGTAGCGCCCGCTCGCGATGCGCACCCCGGCTCCCCTACCTGACTCGCTCCCCGTCTGTTCTGTCCCGGCGCGCGCGGCCCCGCTCCCTAGGGCGCGCGCGCGCCGGGTCTCTGCGATTTAAAGGGCCACTGCGCCGCTGATTGGCGCAGTGGTTCCAATTAGGGTAATCACCTGTGCACTTCCCTATATTACCTCACTTCCCTTGCACTCCCTTGCCGGATCTTGTTGCCTTAGTGCCAGTGAAAGCGTTCCTTGTGTGTTCCTTGCCTGTGTTTCCAGACCTTCTGCCGTTGCCCCTGACTACGATCCTTGCTGCCTGCCCCGACCTTCTGCTACGTCCGACCTTGCTTCTGCCTACTCCCTTGTACCGCGCCTATCTTCAGCAGCCAGAGAGGTGAGCCGTTGCTAGTGGATACGACCTGGTCACTACCGCCGCAGCAAGACCATCCCGCTTTGCGGCGGGCTCTGGTGAAAACCAGTAGTGGCTTAGAACCGGTCCACTAGCACGGTCCACGCCAATCCCTCTCTGGCACAGAGGATCCACTACCTGCCAGCCGGCATCGTGACAGTAGATCCGGCCATGGATCCCGCTGAAGTTCCTCTGCCAGTTGTCGCTGACCTCACCACGGTGGTCGCCCAGCAGTCACAACAGATAGCGCAACAAGGCCAACAGCTGTCTCAACTGACCGTTATGCTACAACAGTTACTACCACAGCTTCAGCAGTCATCTCCTCCGCCAGCTCCTGCACCTCCTCCGCAGCGAGTGGCCGCTCCTGGGATACGCTTATCCTTGCCGGATAAATTTGATGGGGACTCTAAGTTTTGCCGTGGCTTTCTTTCCCAATGTTCCCTGCATCTGGAGATGATGTCGGACCTGTTTCCCACTGAAAGGTCTAAGGTGGCTTTCGTAGTCAGTCTTCTGTCCGGAAAAGCCCTGTCATGGGCCACACCGCTCTGGGACCGCAATGACCCCGTCACTGCCTCTGTACACTCCTTCTTCTCGGAAATCCGAAGTGTCTTTGAGGAACCTGCCCGAGCCTCTTCTGCTGAGACTGCCCTGTTGAACCTGGTCCAGGGTAATTCTTCCGTTGGCGAGTATGCCGTACAATTCCGTACACTTGCTTCAGAATTGTCCTGGAATAATGAGGCCCTCTGCGCGACCTTCAAAAAAGGCCTATCCAGCAACATTAAAGATGTTCTGGCCGCACGAGAAATCCCTGCTGATCTACATGAACTCATTCACCTAGCCACTCGCATTGACATGCGTTTTTCTGAAAGGCGCCAGGAACTCCGCCAAGATATGGACTCTGTTCGCACGAGGCGTTTCGTCTCCTCGGCTCCTCTCTCCTCTGGTCCCCTGCAATCTGTTCCTGTGCCTCCCGCCGTGGAGGCTATGCAGGTCGACCGGTCTCGCCTGACATCTCAAGAGAGGACACGACGCCGTATGGAGAACCTCTGCCTGTACTGTGCTAGTACCGAACACTTCCTGAGGGATTGTCCTATCCGTCCTCCCCGCCTGGAAAGACGTACGCTGACTCCGCACAAAGGTGAGACAGTCCTTGATGTCTACTCTGCTTCTCCACGTCTTACTGTGCCTGTGCGGATGTCTGCCTCTGCCTTCTCCTTCCCTGCTGTGGCCTTCTTGGACTCTGGATCTGCAGGAAATTTTATTTTGGCCTCTCTCGTCAACAGGTTCAACATCCCGGTGACCAGTCTCGCCAGACCCCTCTACATCAATTGTGTAAATAATGAAAGATTGGACTGTACCATACGTTTCCGCACGGAGCCCCTTCTTATGAGCATCGGATCTCATCATGAGAGGATTGAACTTTTGGTCCTCCCCAATTGCACCTCGGAAATTCTCCTTGGACTTCCCTGGCTTCAACTTCATTCCCCTACCCTGGATTGGTCCACTGGGGAGATCAAGAGTTGGGGGTCCTCTTGTTCCAAGAACTGTCTAAAACCGGTTCCCAGTAACCCTTGCCGTAACTCTGTGGTTCCTCCAGTAACCGGTCTCCCTAAGGCCTATATGGACTTCGCGGATGTTTTCTGCAAAAAACAAGCTGAGACACTACCTCCTCACAGGCCTTATGATTGCCCTATCGACCTCCTCCCGGGTACTACTCCACCCCGGGGCAGAATTTATCCTCTCTCTGCCCCAGAGACTCTTGCCATGTCCGAATACGTCCAGGAGAATCTAAAGAAGGGCTTTATCCGTAAATCCTCCTCTCCTGCCGGAGCCGGATTTTTCTTTGTGTCCAAAAAAGATGGCTCCCTACGTCCTTGCATTGACTACCGCGGTCTTAATAAAATCGCGGTTAAGAACCGCTACCCCTTACCCCTCATCTCTGAACTCTTTGATCGCCTCCAAGGTGCCCACATCTTCACTAAATTGGACTTAAGAGGCGCCTATAACCTCATCCGCATCAGAGAGGGGGACGAGTGGAAAACGGCATTTAACACCAGAGATGGACACTTTGAGTATCTGGTCATGCCCTTTGGACTGTGCAACGCCCCTGCCGTCTTCCAAGACTTTGTCAATGAAATTTTTCGTGATCTGTTATACTCCTGTGTTGTTGTATATCTGGACGATATCCTAATTTTTTCTGCCAATCTAGAAGAACACCGCCAGCATGTCCGTATGGTTCTTCAGAGACTTCGTGACAACCAACTCTATGCCAAAATTGAGAAATGTCTGTTTGAATGCCAATCTCTTCCTTTTCTAGGATATTTGGTCTCTGGCCAGGGACTACAGATGGATCCAGACAAACTCTCTGCCGTCTTAGATTGGCCACGCCCCTCCGGACTCCGTGCTATCCAACGCTTTTTGGGGTTCGCCAATTATTACAGGCAATTTATTCCACATTTTTCTACCATTGTGGCTCCTATCGTGGCTTTAACCAAAAAAAGTGCTGATCCCAAGTCCTGGCCTCCTCAAGCAGAAGACGCCTTTAAACGACTCAAGTCTGCCTTTTCTTCGGCTCCCGTCCTCTCCAGACCTGACCCTTCCAAACCCTTCCTATTGGAGGTTGATGCCTCCTCAGTGGGAGCTGGAGCTGTTCTTCTACAAAAAAAATTCTTCCGGGCATGCTGTCACTTGTGGTTTTTTCTCTAGGACCTTCTCTCCAGCGGAGAGGAACTACTCCATCGGGGATCGAGAGCTTCTAGCCATTAAATTAGCACTTGAGGAATGGAGGCATCTGCTGGAGGGATCAAGTTCTCCTGTTATTATCTACACCGACCACAAGAACCTCTCCTACCTCCAGTCTGCCCAACGGCTGAATCCTCGCCAGGCCCGGTGGTCTCTGTTCTTTGCCCGATTTAATTTTGAGATTCACTTTCGTCCTGCCGATAAGAACATTAGGGCCGATGCTCTCTCTCGTTCCTCGGATGCCTCAGAAGTTGATCTCCCTCCGCAACACATCATTCCACCTGACTGCCTGATCTCCACTTCTCCTGCCTCCATCAGGCAGACTCCTCCAGGGAAGACCTTTGTTTCTCCACGCCAACGCCTCGGAATCCTCAAATGGGGTCACTCCTCCCATCTCGCAGGTCATGCGGGCATCAAGAAATCTGTGCAACTCATCTCCCGCTTCTATTGGTGGCCGACTCTGGAGACGGATGTTGGGGACTTTGTGCGAGCCTGCACTATCTGTGCCCGGGATAAGACTCCTCGCCAGAAGCCCGCTGGTTTTCTTCATCCTCTGCCTGTCCCCGAACAGCCTTGGTCTCTGATTGGTATGGATTTTATTACTGATTTACCCCCTTCCCGTGGCAACACTGTTATTTGGGTGGTCGTTGATCGATTCTCCAAAATGGCACATTTCATCCCTCTTCCTGGTCTTCCTTCTGCGCCTCAGTTGGCTAAACAATTTTTTGTACACATTTTTCGTCTTCACGGGTTGCCTACGCAGATTGTCTCGGATAGAGGTGTCCAATTCGTGTCTAAATTCTGGAGGGCTCTCTGTAAACAACTCAAGATTAAATTAAATTTTTCCTCTGCATATCATCCCCAGTCCAATGGACAAGTAGAAAGAATTAACCAGATCTTGGGTGATTATTTGCGACATTTTGTTTCCTCCCGCCAGGATGACTGGGCAGATCTCCTTCCATGGGCCGAATTCTCGTATAACTTCAGGGTCTCTGAATCTTCCTCCAAATCCCCATTTTTCGTGGTGTACGGCCGTCACCCTCTTCCCCCCCTCCCTACCCCCTTGCCCTCTGGTCTGCCCGCTGTGGATGAAATTTCTCGTGACCTTTCCATTATATGGAGAGAGACCCAAAATTCTCTCTTACAGGCTTCTTCACGCATGAAGAGGTTCGCGGATAAGAAAAGAAGAGCTCCCCCCGTTTTTTCCCCTGGAGACAAGGTATGGCTCTCCGCTAAATATGTCCGCTTCCGTGTCCCTAGCTACAAGTTGGGACCACGCTATCTTGGTCCTTTCAAAATTTTGTGTCAAATTAATCCTGTCTCTTATAAACTTCTTCTTCCTCCTTCTCTTCGTATCCCTAATGCCTTTCACGTCTCTCTTCTCAAACCACTCATCCTCAACCGTTTTTCTCCCAAATCTGTTCCTCCCACTCCTGTTTCCGGCTCCTCGGACGTCTTCTCGGTCAAGGAAATTTTGGCTGCCAAAAAGGTCAGAGGGAAAAAATTTTTTTTAGTAGACTGGGAGGGTTGTGGTCCTGAAGAGAGATCCTGGGAACCTGAGGACAACATCCTTGACAAAAGTCTGCTCCTCAGGTTCTCAGGCTCCAAGAAGAGGGGGAGACCCAAGGGGGGGGGTACTGTTACGCCGAGCGCTCCGGGTCCCCGCTCCTCCCCGGAGCGCTCGCTTCACTCTCTCCGCTGCAGCGCTCCGGTCACGTCCTCTGACCCGGGGCGCTGCGATCCCGCTGCCAGCCGGGATGCGATTCGCGATGCGGGTAGCGCCCGCTCGCGATGCGCACCCCGGCTCCCCTACCTGACTCGCTCCCCGTCTGTTCTGTCCCGGCGCGCGCGGCCCCGCTCCCTAGGGCGCGCGCGCGCCGGGTCTCTGCGATTTAAAGGGCCACTGCGCCGCTGATTGGCGCAGTGGTTCCAATTAGGGTAATCACCTGTGCACTTCCCTATATTACCTCACTTCCCTTGCACTCCCTTGCCGGATCTTGTTGCCTTAGTGCCAGTGAAAGCGTTCCTTGTGTGTTCCTTGCCTGTGTTTCCAGACCTTCTGCCGTTGCCCCTGACTACGATCCTTGCTGCCTGCCCCGACCTTCTGCTACGTCCGACCTTGCTTCTGCCTACTCCCTTGTACCGCGCCTATCTTCAGCAGCCAGAGAGGTGAGCCGTTGCTAGTGGATACGACCTGGTCACTACCGCCGCAGCAAGACCATCCCGCTTTGCGGCGGGCTCTGGTGAAAACCAGTAGTGGCTTAGAACCGGTCCACTAGCACGGTCCACGCCAATCCCTCTCTGGCACAGAGGATCCACTACCTGCCAGCCGGCATCGTGACAGTCTTCTCTTCTTATCCTCTTGGGATTTAATGTGGGAATAGGCACAAAACAAAGAGTGGCTAGTCTCCTGCCGGATGGACATAAAATCCCGTACTTGTTCATCAACGGCTGGCATTCTAGAAGCGGCTGGAAGAGGAATGCGAGAAAAATGTCCATGGACCACAAAAAATGGAGATGTCTTTGTGACGGTAGAGGTGGACATCGGAACACGGGTGCCAGACGAGGAAATCACTGTGTTTGGACAGGTTCTCTTTCCAGACTAAGTTCTTCCTGCCTCTTGGCAAAACGCACATCAATTCAAGTGGCCAAATGGATAAGCTCACTCAGGGTAGATAGAGGATCACGAGCAGTGAGAGCAGCCTTGATTCTATTAGACAGTTCTACTTTAAATGTAGCATACAAGGCCTCATCATTCCAAGCCCATTCAAAGGCAAGAGTGCAGAATTGAACTGCGTTGTCACCAACAGAGGAGTTCCCTTGGCTCAGGATCAGAAGTGTAATCTCTTCTTCAAAGACAATGTGTAATTCTGAGAGGAAAACCTGCAGGCTTGAAGACACCGGATCATTACGATCCCAGATAGGAGTAGCCCAGGCCAGGGCCTTACTGGACAATAGACTGACCACAAAGGCCACTTTAGCTCGCTCCATAGGAAACTGATCCGCCATGAGCTCCAAATGCATAGAGCACTAAGTCACGAAGCCTCTACACAGCTTGGGATTTCCCTTATACTTCGAAGGTAAAGATAAACAAAACTTGGACCCAGAAGAAGCTGCTGACACTGGAGAAGACACTGGAGCTGGTTGCAGCTGCTATAGCTGTTGTTGCTGCTGAGCGGCAAGAAGCTGTTGCATCATGGCTGACAACTGGTTCAACTGTTGAGCCTGACATGCCAACTGTTGTGACTATTGAGCCACAATGGTGGAAAGGTCCGAGACATCAGGCAGAGGCAACAAGCGGGATCCATAGCCGGATCTTACTGTAACACTCACGGAGGTAGTGGATCCGCTGTACCTGCGTGGAAGATGACATGGACTGTACCAGGAAGCGGAGTCTAAGGTGCTGCTGGTTTTCACCAGAGCACGCTGCAAAGGGGGATGGACTTGCTGCAGCAGGCGGCACCCAGGTCGCTTCCCCTGGCGCGACTCGTCCACACAGGCTGCCGAAATGAAACAAAGCACAGGAAGGATGAGGCAACTCGTAGTCAGGACTAGCATAAGGTCAGGGCTGCCAGCACAGATGCATGATCAGGAAACGTAACAGGAGGTTAGCAAGCAGGCGGCTCAGAAGCAAGGTCAGGTCACGGAGTGGAAGGTCATAACACAGGCAGGGCTATACGCAGTAATGCTTTCTCTTGGGCACAGGGCACACAAAGTTCCGGCAAGAGGTAGAGGGAAGTACACATACTTATAAGGAAGGGACAGGTGAAAACACTAATTAAGGGTGCACTGGCCCTTTAAATCTGAGAGCTCCGGCGCACATGCACCCTAGGAGGCGGGAGCGCGTGCGCTGGGGAACAGAACCAGCGTTGAAACCATCAGGAGAAAAGGGTAAGTTAAGGCCCGCGATTCGCATGCAGGCACGTCCCGCGGTGCGAATCCTGGACCTGCCGGAGGAAGGAAGAAGAGAGCGCTCACGGCCAGAGTGAGTGGTCGGAGCGCTCCCCGCAACACCTACATTCACATAGCCCTCCTGTTTTATATCTACCCATGATATGTTCCTTGATGGCTATGCACCTTGCTCTGTACTGTCTTGGTTAGCCATGTATGAACTTTATTTGGTTCTAATCATTGTGCATTTATACAATATTTATTGATGAATGTACGAGGATTCCTGTTATGTTATAATATCTTTTGTTTAATTAATGAAATAAAACATTTAAAAGAAAAAAAAAATGATCAGCAGAAAATAGTGGACTTAAAATGACATGGCCTCTGACCGCCAGGGGGGTGTCTGCTCCAGTAAGGAGGGAGGGAGGAGAGCAGGGCAGGCCAGACAGGTACTGGTAGTGGGGGACTCAATTATTAGGGGGACAGACAGGGCGATCTGTCACAAAGACCGGGATCCCCGAACAGTGTATTGTCTTCCTGGCGCTCGAGTTCGGGACATCGCAGATCGGTTTGACAGGTTGCTGGGTGGGGCTGGAGAAGACCCAGTAGTCATGGTACATATTGGCACCAATGACAAAGTAAGAGGTAGATGGAGTGTCCTTAAAAATGATTTCAGGGACTTAGGCTGCAAGCTTAAGGCAAGGACCTCCAAGGTAATATTTTCTGAAATATTACCTGTACCACGAGCCACACCAGAGAGGCAGCAGGAGATTAGGGAGGTAAACAAGTGGCTCAGAAGCTGGTGTAGGAAGGAGGGGTTTGGGTTCATGGAGAACTGGGCCGACTTTGACTTTAAAGGAAACAGGTTTCTGACCATAGCTAAAGACAAATATCTGTCCCAAATGGTGCAGGGCGGACCAGAGGGGGCACCCTACTAGACTTAATATTTACCAATGTACCTGACAGAGTAATTAATGTGCAAGTAGATGGACACCTAGGAAATAGTGATCATAATTTAATACATTATAACTTGTTCTTCAATAAGGGAATCTCTCGAGGGGCCACAAAAACAAAGAACTTTTGGAAGGCAAAGTTCGATCAACTCAGAGAAGCCCATAACAATATAAAATGGGATAATGTCATCAAAAAGAACAATACTGACACTAAATGGGAGACTTTTAAAAATATCTTAAATTTTCACTGTAAGATGTATATACTTTATGGGAATAAAAGGGTCAGAAATAAAAGAAAACCAGTATGGATGAATAAAAATGTTAAGGGGGCAATAAATGATAAAAATAAAGCATTTCAATTACTAAAACAGGACAGCAGTGAAGAAGCATTAAAAAGCTATAGAGAAAAATGTGAAATATGTAAAAAAAAAAGAAAAAGATAAAAGCCGCAAAAATAGAGACAGAAAGACTCATTGCCAAAGAGAGTATAACTAACCCCAAAATGTTCTTTAATTATATAAATAGCAAAAAGGTCAAATATGAAAGTGTTGGCCCTTTAAAAAATGATGAGGAAGAAATTATAAACGGGTATCAGGAAAAAGCAAATATACTAATCAAATTCTTCTCCACTGTATTCAACGAGGAAAATGAAATGCCAGGTGAAATACAGTGTGATAAGGTAAACTCCCCAGTACAGGTCACCTGTCTAACCCAGGAAGAAGTACAGTGCCACCTACAAAAAATCAAAATAGAAAAATCACCAGGTCCAGAAGGCATTCACTCCCATGTTCTAAAGGAATTAAGTAATGTAATAGACAGACCTCTATTTTTAATATTCAGGGACTCTATAGTGACAGAGACTGTTCCCCAGGACTGGCGCATGGCAAATGTGGTGCCAATATTTAAGAAGGGGTCAAAAGGTGACCCCGGGAAATATAGACCTGTTAGTTTAACCTCGGTTGTATGTAAATTGTTTGAGGGTTTCCTAAGAGATGCTATTTTGGAATATCTTGATAAAAATAAATGTATGTTCCTGTATCAGCATGGATTTATGAGGAATTGATCCTGTCAAACTAACCTGATTAGCTTTTATGAGGAGATGAGCACCAGACTGGACCAGGGGCAATCGCTGGATGTCGTATATCTGGATTTTTCCAAAGCATTTGATACGGTTCCACATAAAAGGTTGGTGCATAAAATGAGAAGGTTTGGGCTGGGGGAGAATGTGTGCAAGTGGGTAAGTAACTGGCTCAATGATAGGAAACAGAGGGTGGTTATTAACCCCTTAAGGACCCATGACGTATGCATACCCTGAGCTTTAAGGACCCATGACGTATGAGTACATCATGGCGGTTTCCGGTCCCTGCTGCGCGCCGGGCAGAGATCGGAAGCGGATGCCTGCTGAAATGCTTCAGCAGGCATCCAGGGCAAATGCAGAGGGGGGCCATGTAGGCCCCCCATGTCGGCGATCGTCGCAAATCGCGAGGGAAATCGCCCCTGCGATCTGCGGCAATACCAGGCTGATCAGGTCTCTGGGACCCGACCGCCCGGTAATTTTGCATGATCCCCGTTGTCACAGACAGCCAGGATTATGCTGGAGTATAGGAGCGAGGTGGCAAGCCTGCCACCTCCTCCTATCCCCTGCGATCCGTCGGTTAGCTAACTGACCAATCGCGCGGGGGGGGGGTCGGTTACTTCCTCCCACCCTGCCCGGCCCCTGGAAGTCCGGAGAGGACGGGAGGAAGACCGGAGGACGCGGCGGGGGACGGGGGAGTGCTGGGGCCCGGCCCCAGTACCTACCTCGCCCCTGAAGACCCGGATCCCGGCGATGAAGACGGCGGCGGCGACAGGTGAGTTCCTCTTCAGCCGCGGTCGGGCCCTTTACAGCAATGTACGTCGCCGTAAAGCGACATGCATTGCTGCAATGGGACCCTGTATACTACAACTCCCAGCATGCCCAGACAGCCCTTGATGTCTGGGCATGCTGGGAGTTGCAGTTTTGCAACATCTGGAGGTCCACAGTTTGGAGACCACTGTGCCCTTCCAGATGTTGCAAAACTACACATCCTCAGCATGCCCTTACTGTCCAGGCATGCTGGGAGTTGTAGTTCTGTAACATCTGGCCCTTCAGATGTTGCAGAACTACAACTCCCAGCATGCCTGGACAGTTTTGGCATACTGGAAGTTGTAGTTTTGCAACATCTGGAAGGGCACAGATTGGGAACCACTGTATTAGTTGTCTGCAAACTGTAGTCCTCCAGATGTTGCAAAACTACAACTCCAAGCATGCTGGGAGTTGTAGTTCGGCAACATCTGGCTCTAAAGATGTTGTCGAACTACTACTTCCAGCATGCCTGAGAATGTTTGGGAGTAGTGGTTTTGCAACAACTGGAGGCACACTGGTTGGGAAACATTGTCTGCTTCCTAACTCAGTGTTTCCCAACCCGTGTGCCTCCAGCTGTTGTAAAACTATAACTATCAGCATGCACTGATAGACTGTGCATGCTGGCAGTTGTAGTTTTGCAAAAGCTGGAGGTCCCCCCCCCCCCCTCACTGGGCAGGGGGCTTACAGTGAGTATGAGGCTGCAAGTTTTCGATGCAGCAAATTTTGCGGCAGCTCAAACTCGCAGCGGGAAACTCGCTTTAATCTCCCGCCCGTGTGACTGTACCCTAAAAACATTACACTAACACAAAATAAAAAGTAAAAAACACTACATATACACATACCCCTACACAGCCCCCCTCCCATCCCCAATAAAAATGAAAAACGTTTGGTATGCCACTGTTTCCAAAATGGAGCCTCCAGCTGTTGCAAAACAACAACTTCCAGTATTGCCGGACAGCCGTTGACTGTCCAAGCATGCTGGGAGTTTTGCAACAGCTGTAGGCACCCTGTTTGGGAATCACTGGCGTAGAATACCCCTATGTCCACCCCTATGCAAATTCCTAATTCAGGCCTCAAATGCATATGGCGCTCTCACTTTGGAGCCCTGACGTATTTCAATGCAACCGTTTAGGGTCACATATGGGGTATCGCCGTACTCGGGAGAAATTGCCTAACAAATTTTGGGGGGCTTTTTCTCCTTTCACCCCTTATGAAAAGGTGAAGTTGGGGTCTACACCAGCATGTTAGTGTAAAAAAATGTATTTTTTACACTAATATGCTGGTGGTGCCCTATAATTTTCATTTTGACAAGAAGTAAAAGGGAAAAAAGCCCCCCAAAATTTGTAATGCAATTTCTCCCAACTACGGAGATACTCCATATGTGGGCGCAAAGTGCTCTGGGGGCGCACAACAAGGCCCAGAAGGGAGAGTGCATCATATACATTTGGAAACTACACCCCTCACGGAATGTAATGAGGAGTGCAGTGAGAATTTACACCCCACTAGTGTCTGACAGATCTTTGGAGCAGTGGGCTGTGCAAATTAAAAATGTTGTACAGCCCACTGTTCCAAAGATCTGACAGACACCAGTGGGGGGTAAATGGTCACTTTATTCCTTGTTATGTTCCTCAAGGGGTCTAGTTTCCAAAATGGTATGCCATGTGTTTTTTTTTTTTGCTGTTCTGGCACCATAGGGGCTTCCTAAATGCAACATGCCCCCCAAAAACCATTTCAGAAAAACATACTCTTCAAAATCCCCTTGTCGCTCCTTCGCTTCTGAGCCCTCTAATGCGCCCGCCAAACACTTTACATAGACATATGAGGTATGTGCTTACTCGAGAGAAATTGGGCTACAAATATAAGTATACATTTTCTCCTTTTACCCCTTGTAAAAATTCAAAAATTGGGTCTACAAGAACATGCAAGTGTAAAAAATGAAGATTGGGAATTTTCTCCATCACTTTGCTGCTATTCCTGTGAAAGATCTAAAGGGTTAAAACACTGACTGAATGTCATTTTGAATACTTTGGCGGGTGCAGTTTTTATAATGGGGTCATTTGTGGGGTATTTCTAAGATGAAGACCCTTCAAATCCACTTGAAACCTGAACTGGTCCCTGAAAAATTGTGATTTTGGAAATTTTGTGAAAAATTGGAAAATTGCTGCTGTACTTTGAAGCCCTCTGTTGTCTTCCAAAAGTAAAAACACGTCAATTTTATGATGCAAACATAAAGTGGACATATTGTATATGTGAATAAATTTATTTTTTTGGGAATATCCATTTTCCTTACAAGCAGAGAGCTTCAAAGTAAGAAAAATTCAAAATTTTCAAAATTTTCATCAAATTTTGGGATTTTTCACCAAGAAAGGATGCAAGTTACCACAAAATATTACCACTATGTTAAAATAGAATATGTCACGAAAAAAATATCTCGGAATCAGAATGATAACTAAAAGCATTCCAGAGTTATTAATGTTTAAAGTGACAGTGGTCAGATGTTCAAAAAATGGCCGGGTCCTAAGGTGTAAAATGGCTGGGTCCTTAAGGAGTTAATGGTACTTATTCTGATTGGGTGACTGTTACTAGTGGGGTGCCACAGGGGTCCATCTTGGGTCCTGTCCTATTTAATATATTCATTAATGACCTTGCAGAGGGGTTGAATAGTAAAGTAACAATCTTTGCAGATGACACTAAACTTAGTAAAGCGGTAAACACTATAGAGGACAGTGCACTGTTACAAATGGATCTGGATAGGTTGGAGGTTTGGGCTGGGAAGTGGCAGATGAGGTTCAACACTGATAAATGTAAGGTAATGCACATGGGGAAGAAAAATCTGAGCTGGGATTATGTATTAAATTGGAGAACACTTGGGACAACTGACATGGAAAAGGACTTAGGAGTCTTAGTTAACAGTAAATTTAGCTGTAGTGACCAGTGTCGGGCAGCTGCTGCCAAGGCTAATAAAATCATGGGGTGCATCAATAGGGGCATAGATGCCGACGACAAGGAAATAAGTCTAGTTCTGTACAAATCACTAATCAGACCTCACATAGAATACTGTTAGGATCCGGACTGATATGCAGCGAGGACACTGGAGGTGAATCCCCTGTGTCAGTGAGGTGATGGCGTGGGCCGTACCAGGGGAATGGAATCTGAGGGGTTACTGGTTTTCACCAGAGCTCGCCGCAAAGCGGGATGGACTTGCAGCGGCAGATAACCCCCAGGTCGTTCCACCCGATAGCAACTCAACCCCACTGACAGCTGAGACAGGCGCGGTATACAGGGACAAGGCAAGAGCAAGGTCGGAAGTAGCAAAAGGTCAGGGCAGGCAGCAAGAGTCGTAGTCAGGGACAACAGCAGAAGGTCTGGGTACACAGGCTTGGGAACACACTAAAACGCTTTCTCAGGGCACTAAGGCAACAAGATCCAGCAGGGACAGGAAGGGGAAGTGGGTTTTTATATCAATGGAAGTGATTGACTGATTGGGCCAGGCACCAATTAGTGGTGCACTGGCCCTTTAAATCTCAGAAAGCCGGCGCGCGCACGCCCTAGAGAGCGGGGCAGCGCGTGCTGGGACGTGACAGCCGGGGAACGGGACAGGTGAGTGGATTGGTGTACGCTACGCAGACATTGCAGCGCTCCCGGTCAGCGGGTCTGACCGGAGCGCTGCAGAGAGGAGAACGCCGCGAGCGCTCCGGGGAGGAGCAGGGACCCGGAGCGCTCGCCGTAACAGTACCCCCCCCTTTGGTCTCCCCCTCTTTTTGGAGCCCAGGAATCTATGGATGAGCTCCTTGTCGAGGATATTGTCCTCGGGCTCCCAAGACCTCTCTTCGGGGCCACAATTCTCCCAGTCAACAAGATTTTTTTTTTACCTCTGACAAACTTGGAGGCGAGGATTTCTTTTACCGCGAAGACATCAGAGGAGCCAGAGACAGGAGCAGGAACGGTGACCATGGGGGAAAAGCGGTTAAGAACGGGAGGTTTGAGAAGGGAAACATGAGAGGAATTAGGAATACGAAGAGAAGGAGGAAGATGAAGCTTGTAGAAGACAGTGTTGATTTGACTTTTGACATTAAATGGTCCAAAGTAACGTGGACCCAGCTTGTAGCTAGGAACACGAAACCGGATATATTTTGCAGACAGCCACACTTTGTCACCAGGAGCGAAGACAGGAGGAGTTCTTCTCTTTTTATCTGCATGTCTCTTCATACGAGATGAGGCTAGTAGGAGCGACTTTTGAGTCTCCTTCCAGATAACGGAGAAGTCCCGGGTTACTTGATCTACGGCAGGAACTCCAGAAGAAGTGGGAATGGGGAGGGGGGCAGAGGGTGACGACCATACACAACAAAGAATGGGGATTTGGTGGAGGATTCAGAATTTTTGAAATTGTACGAGAATTAAGCCCAGGGCAGAAGGTCAACCCAATAATCTTGGCGGGAGGAGACAAAATGTTGCAAGTAGTCACCAAGATTCTGGTTTACTCTCTCTACTTGTTCAATGGATTGGGGGTGATAGGAGGACGAGAAATTTAATTTGATCTTTAATTGATTACAGATAGCTCTCCAAAAATTGAACGCCTCTATCCGAGACGATATGCGTGGGAAGCCCATGAAGACGAAAAATGTGCAGAAAAAATTGCTTCGCCAACTGTGGCGCAGAAGGAAGGCCTGGAAGCGGAATGAATTGAGCCATTTTGGAAAAACGATCAACGACCACCCAGATGACGGTATTGCCATTGGATATGGGAAGATCAGTAATGAAATCCATGGCAATTTGGGACCATGGTTGCTCAGGGACGGGCAAAGGAAGGAGGAGTCCAGCAGGCTTCTGGCGAGGGGTTTTATCCCCGGCACAAATAGTACAGGCCCGAACGAAATCAGAAACGTCACCCTCTAGTGTAGGCCACCAATACAATGAGCTGAATGGACTTTTTAATGCCAGCATGACCAGCTGGTCAGAGGAATGCCCCCATTTGAGGATCTTGAGGGGAAAGCGTGGAGGAACAAAAGTCTTTGCAGGGGGGGTTTGCCCCAGTGAGGCTGGAGCAGAGGAGACCAGGCACTCAGGTGGTCAAATATGCTGCAGAGGGGCTTCAGATTCGGAGGCATCAGAGGAACGAGAAAGGGCGTCAGCTCTGACATTCTTGTCAGCAGGACGGAAGTGTATCTCGAAGTTAAAGCGGGCAAAAAACAATGACCATCTAGCCTGGCGAGGATTCAGACACTGAGCGGACTGGAGGTAAGAGAGATTCTTGTGGTCAGTGTAAATGACAATGGGGTGTTTGGAACCCTCCAATAGATGTCTCCACTCCTCGAGTGCTAACTTGATGGCCAGAAGTTCACAATCTCCAATAGAGTAGTTCTTTTCTGCCGGAGAGAAAGTTTTTGAGAAATAACCACAAGTAATGTTACGTCCGGTAGTGTTCTTTTGAAGAAGTATGGCTCCGGCTCCGACTGAGGAAGCGTCTGCTTCCAGGAAGAATGGTTTCAACGGATCAGGTCTGGACAGAACTGGTGCAGAGGGGAAGGCAGCTTTGAGACTATTGAAGGCCTCATCCGCTTGTGGAGGCCACGACTTAGCATTAGCATTCTTCCTGGTCAGAGCCACAATAGGGGCCACTATGGTGGAGAAGTGGGGAATAAACTGTCGGTAATAGTTGGCAAATCCCAGGAAGCGTTTGATAGCGCGGAGTCCAGAAGGGCGTGGCCAATCCAAAACCGCCGACAGTTTATCTGAATCCATTTGAAGCCCTTGGCCAGAGACTAGGTAACCTAGGAAAGAAAGACTGTTGCATTCAAAGAGACATTTTTTAAATTTAGCGTACAGGTGGTTTTCACGGAGTCTTTGGAGCACTTGAGGGACATGACGACGGTGTTCCTCTAAGTTAGAGGAAAAAAATCAAGATGTCATCCAAGTAAACCACAACACAGGTATGCAATAAGTCCCGAAAGATCTCATTAACGAAGTCCTGGAAGACTGCAGGGGTGTTGCAGAGCCCAAAGGGCATAACTAGATATTCAAAATGTCCATCTCTGGTATTGAAAGCAGTCTTCCACTCATCACCTTTACGGATGCGAATAAGATTATACGCGCCCCTTAAGTCCAGTTTGGTGAAGATACTTGCTCCGCATAGACGGTCAAAGAGTTCGGAGATCAAAGGCAGGGGATAGCGGTTTTTGATGGTAATTTTATTTAAACCGTGGTAATCAATACATGGTCGTAAGGAGCCATCCTTTTTTGAAACAAAGAAGAACCCCGCTCCAGCAGGGGATGAGGATTTTCGAATAAAACCTCTCTTTAGGTTCTCCTGGATATACTCCGACATGGCTTCAGTCTCTGGGGCTGACAGAGGGTAAATCCTGCCACGGGGCAGAATGGTACCAGGAAGGAGGTCAATGGGACAATCATAAGGTCTATGAGGAGGTAAGATCTCTGCTTGCTTTTTGCAGAAAACATCTGAAAAGTCCTGGTAAGAAGGACCCCGACTTTTGATATCACCGGTGGTCCAGTCGAGGGTAGGAGCATGACGTTGGAGCCACGGCAGGCCGAGAAGAACTTCAGAGGTGCAGTTAGGCAGAACGAAAAATTCAATTTTTTCATGGTGAAGTCCAATGCTTATGGGCAGGGGTTCAGTGCGGTAGCGCACAGTGCAGTCCAATTTCTCTCCGTTAACAGAAGAGATAAAGAGCGGTTTGACGAGACGGGTTACTGGGATACTGAACCTATTAACGAAAGAGGCCAAGATAATGTTTCCTGCAGAACCTGAGTCCAAGAAGGCCACTGCTGAGAAGGAGGAGTTGGCGGAAGAAGAAATCCGCACAGGTACAGTCAGACGTGGAGAGGCAGAATTCACATCAAGAGTCGTTTCACCCTTGTGAAGTAGGTGCATGCGTTTCTCCTGACGCGGAGGGCGGATAGGACAGTCTTTTAGGAAGTGTTTGGTACTTGCACAGTACAGGCACAAATTCTCATTATGGTGGCGAGTCCTCTCTTGTAGGGTCAGACGAGACCGATCCACTTGCATAGCCTCCTCGGCGGAAGGCACAGGAACAGATTGCAAAGGACGTTGGAAGAGAGGTGCCGGGGAGAAAAACCGCCTGGTGCGAACAAGATCCTTTTCTTGTCGAAGTTTCTGGCGTCTTTCCGAGAAACGCATGTCGATGCGGGTGGCCAAATGGATTAGTTCAGACAGATTTGCAGGAATTTCTGGTGCGGCCAGAACATCTTTGATGTTACTGGATAAGCCTTTCTTGAAGGTCGCGCAGAGGGCCTCATTGTTCAAGGATAGCTCAGAGGCGAGGGTACGAACTGGATGGCGTATTCGCCCACAGAAGAACTCCCTTGGACGAGGTTCAGCAAAGCAGTCTCGGCTGAGGAGGCCCGGGATGGCTCCTCAAAAACACTACGTACTTCTGAGAAGAAGGACTGGATAGTAGCGGTGGCGGGATCGTTGCGGTCCCAAAGCGGTCTGGCCCATGACAAGGCCTTTCCAGACAGGAGACTGACCATGAAAGCCACCTTAGACCGTTCAGTAGGGAATTGGTCCGACATCATCTCCAGGTGTAGGGAACACTGGGACAGGAATCCACGGCACTGTTTAGAGTCCCCATCAAACTTGTCCGGTAGAGACAGGCGGAAGCTGGGAGCAGCCACTCGCTGCGGAGGAGATGCAGGAGCTGGCGGAGGAGATGATTGCTGTAGTTGCGGCAGAAGCTGTTGCAGCATAACGGTCAGTTGAGTCAGCTGCTGTCCTTGTTGCGCGATCTGTTGTGATTGCTGGGCGACCACCCTGGTTAGGTCAGCGACACTAGGCAGTGGGACCTCAGCGGGATCCATGGCCGGATCTACTGTCAGGATCCGGACTTATATGCAGCGAGGACACTGGAGGTGGATCCCCTGTGTCAGTGAGGTGATGGCGTGGGCCGTACCAGGGGAACGGAATCTAAGGCGTTACTGGTTTTCACCAGAGCGGGATGGACTTGCAGCGGCAGGTAACCCCCAGGTAATTCCACCCGATAGCGACTCAACCCCACTTAAAGCTGAGACAGGCGCGGTACACAGGGACAAGGCAAGAGCAAGGTTGAACGTAGCAGAAGGTCAGGGCAGGCAGCAAGAGTCGTAGTCAGGGGCAACCGCAGAAGGTCTGGGTACACAGGCTTGGGAACACACTAAATGCTTTCTCAGTGCACTAAGGCAACAAGATCCGGCAGGGACAGGAAGGGGAAGTGGGTTTTTATATCAATGGAAGTGATTGACACTGATTGGGCCAGGCACCAATTAGTGGTGCACTGGCACTTTAAATATCAGAGAGCCGGCACGCGCGCCCTAGAGAGCGGGGCCGCGCGCGCCGGGACGTTTCAGCCGGGGAACGGGACAGGTGAGTGGATTGAGATGCCACCCGCGGGCGGGCGCATCCCGCTACGCGGATCGCATCCCAGCCGGCAGAGACATTGCAGCGCTCCCGGTCGGCGGGTCTGACCGGGGCGCTGCAGAGAGGAGAAAGCCGCGAGGTCTCTGGGGAGGAGCAGGGACCCGGAGCGCTGGGCGTAACAAATACTGTGTACAGTACTGGGCACCAGGGTACAAGAAAGATAAAGTGAAGCTGGAGAGGGTTCAAATCCCACTAAGGACAACAATAAATAAATAAAGACTTATTATAATAACGTCAGCAGAGAGCACTGTGCTTGTGATGTCATCAGAGAGCATTCCAAAAAGAAAATAATTTCCTCTGTATTATTCAGCAGCTAATAAGTACAGGAAGGATTAAGATTTTTTAATAGAAGTATTTTACAAATCTGTTTAACTTTCCGGAGCCAGTTGATTTAAAAGAAAAAAGGTTTTCACCGTAGTACCCCTTTAATGGTAAAGAGAACTGTGACTAGTGCATTAACTCTGTGATTTTTTTGCCCATTGAAACCAGTAGGCCCATTGTGGTCTATGGGGAAAAGCTGCTGAGTTGCCCATAGCAACCAATCAGAGCGCTTCTTTCATTTTTGAAAAAGCCTCTGAAAAATGAAGGAAGTAATCTGATTGGTTGCTATGGGCAATTGGTCAATTTTTTCCTCTGGACAGGTTTTAATAAATTTCCCTCATGTTGCTTAACCCATTAATCCATAGTACCTACCTACAAGTGGTATTAAGGAGGTATGGAGAGGGCTTGGGAGCCAAACCTGCTCCAGACCCAGGCACTGCTTGTTGCTATTAGTAGTTGACATCTGCAGTCAATAGCTAGAAAAGAACAGACTATGATGCCAGCTGTTTAACCCTTTATATGCCACTGTCAATACTAATAGTGGCATTAAGATGGTTATAGACCTTGCCATGATTATGGGCTTATACCTAGCCCGAAACGCGTCAGAGTTTCACGTGCCTTACGTCACATGATGCATTTTTTTTACCTAGTTTTTATTGCATTTAATTAGTTTAGTAGTTTTTATTTTTTCACTTTTTCGTGAGCTGGAGTTCTATTTCTTCTTTTTTTTTTGTATAGACCGTGACATTGGCAGTTCAAATCAGCTTCCTGTGATGCGTATGTGAGCCAAGACCTATACTCGATCTCTGTGGCTGCTGTGAAAGATCTACTGCTACAGCTCGCAATAGGCAGAATGTAACAGAAGGCCATTGATTTAAAGGTTCAATGAGATACAGTAATATTGCTTTGATCTGTACTATCATTCGTAGGATTGCTCATACAAGTTTAGTTGAGGGACTAAAAAAAGTGTTAAAAAAAGTTTTAAAAAAAATGATATCTCCCCATAGTAAAAATTCTAATCACCCTCATTCCCTAAAACATAATAAAAATAATAATATAAAAACATGTTTGATATCACACTGTGTCCAAACTATTAAAATACAACATTATTGATCCCTCATGGTGAATGTGGTAAACAAAAAAAGAAAATACTAAATTCAGAATCCAGAATGATTTTTGGGCACATTACAACCCAGAAAAAAAATGGAATAAAAAGTGATCAAAAATTTATATCTACCCAAAAGAGGTTGCAATGACAACTAAAGATCAAGATTAAAAAAAATCTCCGTAGATGCAAAAATAAAATTTCAGGGGTTAGAATAGGATGATTTCAACCATTTTAAACATTATGTTAAAACAGAAGAATACATAGAATTCTTGTACTGAACCCATAGCCTATGTTACCCATAGCCTTGCCCCAATAATTCAAATTTTCACCCATCCTTTGGATGAACTTTATGAACATGTGTCTTAGTTTGACCGTACTAAGGTATGTAATTAAATATTATGTGATTGGTCATGAAAATTAAAGCTACGTAAGGATTTAATCTACAATGTAGTCATTCCATCTCCAAAAAAGACATGGCCCATTGGAACCCCATCATTCTGGCAATATTCAGGAATGCCATGGATCAGATCCAGATATTTCCCACTAACAATGGGATACTGAAATTTAACAACTTTCAAATGGAAATTAGGAATGAATATGAATTGTTAAAGGGGTTTTCTTTACTTACTTACTCTGTAGTTGAGATGTCTCTGTAAGTTAGTTTGAAGGTAGTCAGATTATCTCTCCTTTCAATCTCGACGTAGTATGAATGTAAAATATCTTTAATCCCACTGCTACCAAGGTCAATGTTTGATGGCATCCATGCAATATATCTTAAACTGTCTGATCTTTTAATTTGGAAGAAAAACATTTTTTTGTTTTTCTTCATATATCACTCTTATGTTTAGAAAACAAGTAGATATTAAGAAAATGTAATACCCCAGTAGCAAGTATGCCCTTTTCTTGCTAAATTATTTGTTAAAAAAAAATACTAAACCATGAAATGACAGAAAAAATAAACAGAAGAAAAACTTTTCCATAGTGTTCTACATGCCCCTGAAGTAACAAGTCTTGTAGAAATCTTGCAGAGAACACAAATTCATAAAGGACCTGAATACCTTTTCTGATATGTATAATATAAACGCCTTAACCCCTTAAGGACTGAGTTCTTTTTCCCCTTAAGGACTGAGCCCTTTTTTCTGCATTTCTGACCACTGTCACTTAATAACTCTGGGATGCTTTCACCGATTATTCTGAATCCAAGATTTTTTTTCGTGACATATTCTACTTTAACATAGTGGTAAAATTTTGTCGTTGTTTGCATCCATTCTTGGTGAAAAATCCCCAAATTTCATAAAAATTATTAAATTTTTTCATTTTTCTAAATTTGAAACTCTCTGCTTGTAAGGAAAATGGATATTCCAAATAAATTATATATTGATTCAAATATACAATATGTCTACTTTATGATGGCATCATAAAGTTGACATATTTTTACTTTTGGAAGACCTCAGTCTTCAGTAGCAATTTTCCACTTTTTCACAAACATTTCAAAATTTGAATGGCTTTCATGATTTGAGGGGCTTTCATGTTAGAAATACCCCATCAATTACCCCATTATAATACCTGCACCCCTCAAAGTATTCAAAATGAAATTCATAAAGTTTATTAACTCTTTAGGTGTTTCACAGGAATAGCAGCAAAGTGAAGGAGAAAATTCAAAATCTTCATTTTTTACACTCGCATACTCTTGCAGAGCCATTTTTTTATTTTTACAAGGGGTAAAAGGAGAGAAATCCCCCCAAAATTTGTAACCCCATTTCTCTCGAGTAAGGAAATACCTCGTACATGGATGTAAAGTGCTCCGTGGGAAAGAGGGCTAAGAAGGGAAGGATCGACAGTGGGATTTTGGAAAGTGAATTTTGCTGAAATGTTTTTGGGGGGTCATGTTGCATTTAGGAATCCCCTTTGGTGCCGGAACAGAAAAAAAAACACATGGCACACTATTTTGGAATCTGCACCCCTCAAGGAATGTAAGAAGGGGTACATTGAGCCTTAACACCCCACAGGTGTTTGACGACTTTTCGTTAAAGTCGGATGTGTAAATAAAAAATTAAAAATAAATTATAAAATGCTAATTTTTCCCCAAATTTTAAATTTTTACAAGGGGTAATAGGAGAAAATTTGCCCCAAAATTTGTAACCCCGTATGGAAATACCCCATGTGTGGACATCAAGTGCTCTGTTGCCGCACTAGAATGCTCAGAAAAGAAGGAGTGCCATTGGGCTTTTGGAGAGAGAATTTGTTTGGAATGGAAGTCAGGGGCCATGAGCATTTACAAAGCCCCCCATAGTGCCAGAACAGTGGACCGCCCCACAATAAAATTTTTCATTTTCATGGACCACCTGTGGGGTGTAAATGCTCACTGTACCCCTTATTACATTATGTGAGGGGTGCAGTTTCCATGGCCTTCAATTCTAGACAAACTTTCTCTCTAAAAGCTCAATGGCGCTCCTTCTCTTCTCAGCATTGTAGTTCGCCAGCAGAGCACTTTACATCCCCACAGAGGCGGCTCTAGACTTTGTGAGGCCTTAGGCAAAACTCAAACATTAGGCCCCACATCTTTTTCTGCAGACTTCACATTATAAAATGCTATAAAATGGCTGCTCTGTCGCCGGGGCACCAATCTTAAGTGGCGACAGGAACAATATAAGATGAAGGTGTGACTAGTGTCCGTAGGCAAATTCTGTTCTGTACACCGAATTTGCCATAGACCCCGACCCAGACCATGTAAGTAAAACAGTTACACCTAGCGACTCACAGGTGATATATTCTCTGATCAAACTCGTTCACTTTCCCTTGTCTACTCTATCTGGTTTAGACCATCATGATTATTTCTCCCATCCAACTGCAAAATCTGCCAGACAAACAATTTAGGTTCCTTCCTATGGCACTATTTCCACCTCTTAACAAACTCCCCATGTGTATTGCCCCACATACTGTGACTGTTTATCATCCCACATGCTGTGACATCACTCTGTATTATCCCACATACTGTGACATCACTCTGTATTATCCGTGTACTGTGACATCACTCTGTATTATCCCTGTATTGTGACATCACTCTGTATTATCCCTGTACTGTGCAATCACTCTGTATTATCCCTGTACTGAGACATCATTCTGTATTATCCCTGTACTATGACATCATTGTGTGTATTATCACTCTACTGTGACATTACTGTGTATATTTTTTCTGTACTGAGACACCACTCTGTGTATTATCCCTGTACTGTGACATCACTGTGTATTATCCCTGTACTTTGGCATCACTCAGCATTATCCCTGTACTGTGATATCATTGTGTGTATTGTCACTCTACTGTGACATCACCGTGTATTTTTTTTCTGTACTGAGACATCCCTCTATGTAATATCCCTGCACTTTGACATCACTGTGTATTATCCCTGTACTGTGACATCACTGTGTATTATCCCTGTACTGTGACATCACTGTGTATTATCCCTGTACTGTGACATCACTGTGTATTATTCCTGTACTGTGACATCACTGTGTATTATCCCTGTATTGTGACATTACTGTGTGTGTGTTATCCCTGTACTGTGACATCACTGTGTGGATTATCCCTGTACTGTGACATTGTTGTGTATTATCCCTGTACTGTGACATCACTGTGTGTATTATTTCTGTACTGTTACATTACTGTGTATTATCCCTGTACTGTGACATATCTGTGTGTATTATCCCTGTACTGTGACATATCTGTGTGTATTATCCCTGTACAGGGACATCACTGTGTATTATCCCTGTACTGTGAAAATGAAATGTCCCAATAAGCTGAGAGGATGGCGGGAGAGCTCCTACCTGCCTCCTAGCCATCTGACCGATCCTCTGCTGCTCCAGAAAGCTTCAGCAGGCTGGAGCAGCAGGGCACTGATACCATGCTTTGGCATAGCATTGGCATAGCATTGCACAGTATATGCAATTAAACCCCCCCCCTCCAAATAATAAAGTGTTAAAAAAAAGTTTATAAAAATAAAAGTGAATTAACCCTTTGCTAAGAAAAGTCCCCCCTGACAAATTTCACAATTTTTTAAAATAAAATAATGTAATAAAATGATCTCATGTGGTACCTATAGTCCGAGAGTAAATGTCCAAACTATTAAAATACAAGGTTAGCTAAACTGCGCGGTCGATGGCGTACACGTAAAAAAGTACCACATTCCAATCACTTCATATACCATAAAAAAATAATAAAAAGAGATCAAAATCAAACCAAAAATGGTACCGATAAAAACTACAGACCATGGCGCCATAAATTAGCCCTTATACCGCCCCATATATGGAACAATAAAAAAGTTATAGGGGTCCGAAGAGGGGAATTTTAAACATACTAATTATGTTGCATGTAGTTATAATTTTTTTTTAAGTAGTAAAATAAAATAAAACCTACATAAATTGGGTATCCTTGCAACCGTGCGGACCTACAGGATAAAGATATGGGGGGAAATTTATCAAAATCTGTCCAGACAAAAAGTTGCCCAGTTGCCCATTGCAACCAATCAGATCGCTTCTTTCATTTTGCAGAGGTCTTGTTAAAAATGAAAGAAGCTATCTGATTGGTTGCTAAGGGCAACTGGTCAAGTTTTCCTCTGGACAGGTTTTCATAAATCTCCCCCATTGTGTAAATTTTACGGAAAAGTGCACTGCGTAGAAACGGAAGACCCCAAAAACACAAAAAATTTCAAATTTCTCCCACAAATAAGTTTTTTTGTTTCACCGCAGATTATGTCATAAAATAAGTTATGTCATTACAAAGTACAATTAGTGACACAAAAAATAACAACAAGCCTCATAATGGTCTTTAGGTGCAAAATTAAAAGCGTTATGATTTTTAAAAAGGGAAGAGGAAGAAATGAAAATGCAAACATGAAAATTGGCTTGGTCCTCAAGGCCAAAATGAGCTGAGTCCTTAAGGAGTTAACCATGTAATGTGATGTCACTGTGTCTATTAACCCTGCATTGTAATGTCACTATGTCTATTAAAGGGGTTGTGCGCTGCCCTGACTTTCGGAGCTCCGCTCACAGCGTCCGGAAGTTCATTACTCCGAACGCTGTGTGCGGGCTTCCGTGTTAGCGGCCGCCGGGCGTGACATCACGCCTGGCCCCTCGTGACATCTCACCCGCCCCCTTGTGACATCACGCCCACCCCCTCTACCAAAGTCTATGGGAAGGGGGCGTGACAGCGGTCGCGCCCCCTTCCCATAGACTTTCGTTGAGGGGGTGGGCGAGACGTCACGAGGGGCCGGGCGTGACGTCACGCCCGGCGGCTGTGAACACAGAAGCCCACACACAGCGCTCGGAGTAATGAACTTCCCGACGCTGAGAGTGGAGCTCCAAAGTCAGGGCAGCGCACAACCCCTTTAACCCTGTATTGTGATGTCACAGTGTGTATAAACCCTGTACAGGGATGTCACTCTGCATATAAACCCTGTACTGTGATAGAACAGGGTTAACATGTACAGTAACATCACAGTACATGGTTAATATGCAGAGTAATGTCACAGTACAGAGGGTTGGGTTTTTTACAGTATAGCATACCAAGATGAGGATGATGATAATAGATCATGGGCTGACCCAGCCAGCAAGGCACGGTCAACGTTATTATCAGCCGGACAGTAGGTTCACTGACTGGCCGCTGCTGCATGGTGGTGCCTGCGGTGCTGTATGGACTATGGCCAGTGGACGCACCTGAAGTAAGCAGGCAGATGTGGACATGGAGAAGTTGAGAGCCGCCACTTCTTCTTTTTCCCCTGCACTCCAAAGGCGGGGCAGGGACAAAGGTGACGCACCTGCTTAGGCACGCTCCTGGCCCCAGCTTAAAGTGGCAGAGAGGCTCAGATGCGGTCGTGACTCTTCCATTAGGCTGGACACCGCCTCAGGCTGATCTGGTCTTACTTATGGTGGTTGGGGCCAGTGCGAGGCCCCCACAAGTGCGAGGCCTTAGGCGATGGCCTAAGTGGCCTAATGGAAGAGCCGCCTCTGCATCCACATATGGGGTATGTTCTTACTCAGAAGAAATGAGGTTACAAATTTTGGGGGGCTTTTTTTTACCTATTTTCCCTTGTGAAAATGAAAAATTTAGGGTAATACCAGCATTTTAGTTCAAATTTTTTTTTTTCATTTTCCGATCCAACTTAAACGAAAATTCTTCAAACACCTGTGGGGTGTTTTGGCTCACTATAACCCTTGTTACGTTCCGTGAGGGGTGTAGTATCCAAAATGGGGTCACATGTGGGTATTTATTTTTTTGCGTTTATGTTAGAACCACTGTAACAATCAGCCACCCCTGTGCAAATCACCAATTTAGGCTTCAAATGTACACAGTGCACTCTGACTCCTGAGCCCTGTTGGGCGTCCACAGAGCATTTTACGCCCACAAATAGGGTATTTCCATACTCAGGAGAAATTGCGTTACAAATTTTGGGGTCTTTTTTTCCTTTTACCTCTTGTGAAAATAAAAAGTATGGGGCAACACCAGCATGTTAGTGTAATTTTTTTTTTATTATTTTACACTAACAGGCTGGTGTAGACCCCAACATTTCAATTCTTAACTCAATTTCTCCCGAGTACGGAAATACCCCATATGTGCCCCTAAACTGTTTCCTTGAAATGCGACAGGGCTCCGAAGTGAGAGAGCACCATGCACATTTAAGGACTAAATTAGGGATTGCATTGGGGTGTACATAGGAGTATTCTACGCCAGTGATTCCAAAACAGGGTGCCTCTAGCTGTTGCTAAACCCCCAGCATGCCTGGACAGTCAGTGGGGGGGTTACGGTGAGTTTCGCGCTAGGAGTTTGAGCTGCGACGTAAAATTTGCCGCAGCTCAAACTTGAAGCAGGAAACTCACTGTAAACCCGACCGTGTGAATGCACCCTGTACATTCACATGGTGGGGGGGGGGGGGGAAACCTCCAGCTGTTGCAAAACTACAACTCCCAGCATGCACTGACAGACCATGCATGCTGTGAGTTGTACTTTTGCAACAGCTGGGGGCACACTGGTTGTAAAACCTTCAGTTAGGTTCTGTTACCTAACTCAGTATTTTCCAACCAGTGTGCCTCCAGCTGTTGCAAAACTACAACTCCCAGCATGTACTGATTGCCGAGGAATATGCTGGGAGATGTAGTTATCCAACAGCTGGAGGTACGCAACTACAACTCCCAGCATAGAGAGACAGCAGTTTGCTGTGTGGGCATGCTGGGAGTTGTAGTTTTGCAAGATTTAGAGGGCCACGGTTTAGAAACCACCACACAGTGATCTCCAAACTGTGGCCCTCCAGATGTTGCAAAACTACAAATCCCAGCATGCCCAAACAGCAAACAGCTGTCTGGGCATGCTGGAAGTTGTAGCTTTGCAACATCTGGAGGGCTACAGTTTAGAGACCACTGTATAGTGATCTCCAAACTGTAGCCCTCCAGATGTTGCACCAGGGAGCCAGCCACACATCATCTCCGCCCGCCGATCACCGTCGCCGATCGTCATCTCCGCTGCCGCCGATGGTAAGTGGACCTCCGGCACCGGTGCCACCTAACTCCTATCCCGTCAGGGGGACCGTGGGTGTCTTGGACCGTGGGTGTCTTTACCGGGTCACCGGAGACCCGTATGACCCGGAATCGCCACAGATCGCCGGTCTGAATTGATGGGGGGGGGGGGTCTCAGCAGGCATCCCGATCCGGTCCCCGATCGGCTAGCGGCGAGGATAAAAATTCCCACGGGCGTACCCATACGCCCTCAGTTCTTAAAACAAGGGCGTATGGATATGCCCGGCATCCTTAAAGGGTTAAGGATAATGGACATAAATGTACGTCCGATGTGCTAGTTCTTAACGCACCAGGATGTACATTTACATCCAATATATGAAGCAGGAGCTGCGATCTTGCTGATGTCCATCAGTAACCCCGCAGATTCCGTGATCAATACTGATCATGGCATCTGCAGCATTAGTGTTGCTGCGGGTGACTGTGGGGGTTCGAACAGTCAGGATAGCCACAAGAGGTCTCTTACCTTCCACCTGGTGGCTCTGGTGATCTGCTGCTTTGGTTTGCCTTCTAGCAGACCAGGGCAACCAATATTACAGGAGATGTCCGTCGCAGACTATTTCTATTCCGTCCTGCCCGGGCTGCAAAAAAAGACAAAGCAAACTTTCACTTACCTCCATATGTTCTTCTGGAGCTACGCAACAGCTGATCGGTCAGCCGGGCTGTCTGCTTCCTACTTCCTTTAACGGCGCTTCAGCCTATCACCGGCCGCAGCGATGTCCTACCTCGGCCGGTGATAGGCTGAAGCGCAGTGTGACGTACCGGGCTAAAGGAAGTAGGAAGCAGACAACCCGGCCGACCGATCAGGTGTTGCAGAGCTCCGGGAGAACATATGGAGGTAAGTGAAAGTTTGTTTTGTCTTTTTTTTGCAGCCCTGGGAGGACGGAATAGAAAAAGTCTGTGCCGGACATAATTTAATGATCAGTGTTATGCATATGCATAGCACTGAACAGTAATAGCAATCCAATGATTGCTATGTATAGTCCCCTATGGGAACATAAAAAAGTCATTAAAAAAACTTTTTTTATAAAATATAAATAAGCCACTGCCCTAATAAAAATGAAAAACCCCTCTTTTCCTATTTTCAAAAAAGGTGTAAAAAAAATTATATAATTTTTTTTTGCTGCGTGCGTTAATGTCAAAGCTTTAAAAATATAATATTAACTCCTTAACGACCAAGGACGTAAATTTACGTCCTGGTGCTGTGGTACTTAGCACACCAGGGAGTATATTTACGTCCTGTACATGACTGCGAGCATTGGAGCGATGCTCGGATCATGTGCGGCTGGTCCCGCTGATCACAGCCAGGGACCCGCCGGTAATGGCCGATATTCACGATCACACGGATGTCTGCCATTAACCCCTCAGATGCTGTGATCAATACAGAAAATATAAATCATCCGATCGCCTGCCGTGGCGATCCGATCATCCAGAACGGCGCATGGAGGTCCCCTCACCTGCCTCCGCCGCCTTCCACGTGTCTTCTGCTCTGGTCTGAGATTGAGCAGACCAGAACAGAAGATAGCCGATAACACTGATCAGTGTTATGCTAAAGAATAGCACTGAACAGTATTAGCAATCAAAGGATTGCTATAAATAGTCCCCTATGGAAACTATTAAAGTCTAAAATTAAAGTAAAAAAAAAGTTTAAAAATTTTTAAAAATCCCCTCCCCCAATAAAGATGTAAAATTTCCTTTTTTCCCATTTTACCCCCATAAAGTGTCAAAAAAAAAAAAAAAAATTTAACATATATTTGGTATCGCCACATGCATAAATGTTGGAACTATTAAAATATAATGTTATTGATCCTTTCTGAATGGCATGAACGTTAAAAAAAAAAAGCCCTCAGCGCTGCTTATACGGAAAAATGAAAAAGTTATAGGTCGTCAAAATAGAAGGATTTTAAACATACTAATTTGGTTAAAAAGTTTGCAATTTTTTTTAAGCGCAACAATAATAGAAGAGTATGCAATCATGGGTATCATTTTAATTGTATTAACCCACAGAATAAAGAACACATGTCAGTTTTACCGTGAATTGTACGGCGTGAAAAGGAAACCTTCAAAAATTTCCAAAATTGCGTTTTTCTTTTAAATTTTCCCATAGGAGCAGTTTGCTGTGTGGGCATGCTGGGAGTTGTAGTTTTGCAAGATCTGAAGGGCCACAGTTTAGAGACCACTGCACAGTGATCTCCAAACTGTGGCCCTCCAGATGTTGCAAAACTACAAATCCCAGCTGTCTGGGCATGCTGGGAGTTGTAGCTTTGCAACATCTGGAGAGCTACAGTTTAGAGACCACTGTATAGTGGTCTCCAAACTGTAGCCCTCCAGATGTTGCTAGGCAATTCACCGGCTTCCGTAGTCTGAAGCACGCTGCACCAGGGAGCCAAACACACATTATCTCCGCCCGCCGATCACCGTCGCCGATCGTCACCTCCGCTGCCGCCGATGGTAAATGGACCTCCGGCGCCGATCACCACCGGTTCCCCCATTTTGCCTGGATGACTGTGGGTGGGCAGAACTTTAACCCCCCCCCGATCTGCTATTGGTCGGTTGCTTCTGACCCACCAATGGGGCATGGTTAGGTGTTCTCATATAAAAGCCTCATATATGTCACAGTTTTTAAATAATGTAGTGGAAAGAATGCGTGGATTCCCCAGCTGTGGCTCCTATCTTCTAAAAAAAGATTTGTGCCCTTAGCGCTTCACCAATGTACAGATGAATGGTACAGGGTTTATTTTTAGTTCTCTATGAACCTTTTATTTCACTAAAGATATATACAGAGGTGTAATGGGCAACACATTTCTGAGGGCTCCCCTGCTTCATCAGGTCCAGGACCTGATGAAGGAGGGGGAGCCCTCAGAAATGTCTTGTCCCTTACACCTCTGTATATATCCTTAATATATCTTTAATGAAATAAAAGGTTTATAGAGAACTAAAAATAAAGCCGGTACCGTTGATCTGTACATCTGTGAAGCGCTACGGCCCCAAATCTTTTTTTCTTTAGAAGATAGGAACCCCAGCTGGGGAATCCACGATTCTATTTATCTCTCCACTGCACCTGCACCGTGACCCTACAGTACCGATGGCCAGCAGCTTCCGAACCCGACTTTTGGATAAATCAAAGGTGATCTGTTTAATATTTCCTTAGGTGTATTCTGTAATCACTCGATAACGGCACTATCAGGGTCATCTCTGTCTCCTTATTCCTATATTTCTTTTAGTTTTTTTTTTTGTAATTAATATTACACAAAATAGGAGATGAGGAGATTTAGGTTAAAATTGGTATATTTTTATATATATTAAGGGAATCTGTCAGGTTCTTAACCAGGTTTGAAATTGCAGGTCCTGGCAGGTAGGTGTTAGGGGGATAAAATGAACTGCCCCTTTAGTTTTGCTGATTGCTGTTTTACAAATTTATAAAAGTGCCTTTTTAATTTGCCGCTGGAGAGTCAAACTGGTGGTGCTGAGTTCCAGCAGTGCATCCTCCCTCTTCCAACCTGTCCTGCATGACGGAGGTACAGAGCTTGGCTTCCAGCCTCATATATCAATCAGTGAAAGCGGGGCAGGAGGGGGAGGGAGGAGTCATTGCTACTGTAGCTCAGACCCACCAGTTTATTTCTTAAATTTACAAACAGTGATAAGTAAAATTAAAGGTGTTCACTGGTTCACTGTATCCCACTAGCACCTATCTCCTGGTATCTGCAACTATGGAGCTAACATATTCCCTTTAAGGAGGGATTATTGAAGGGTTATCCACCATAATGTGATTTTAGCACTTACCTGCCAGACAGAAATGGACATGCTTAGGAAGGATCTGCCCTTGACTTTGGGTTAAATGGCTGTGTTGTGGGATTACCATAAAGCTGTGGTTTTCTTTTTGTGAATTGGCATTTTCCTGATGGAGTTTTCCCTTATACTACAAATCCCATAATTCCACTTTTCGCCATTCCACACATCAGCCATCCCACCCATTGAACCACAAGCGAGCTGAATTCCATACAAAAGGCCAGCGTTTCTAACCAGGGTGCCTCCAGCTGTTGCAAATTCCCTGTGGTCGCTCCACCTATTAAAGAAGAACAGACTCCCTGTCATCACCTGACTAGTGAGGTAGTGTCTCGGCCGCACTGCATCCTGGGAATACCTGAGTCATTTTGAATGCTGTTAAAAACGAACATCCAGAGCAAAGATCACATAAGAATGGGAGACAAGCCATCAGGTACAGACACTATATTATGAACTACACTAACTGTACAGCCCCTGTAGCATAGTCAAATAAAACAAAAAAATCCTGTAATAACGGTTTGTATGCCAGTTTTTTATTTTATTTTATTTTACAATAGTAAAACATTTTTAAGCAAGCCTCAGTTTGCGCAATCATTTGCAACTTTTCACAATGTTGTGCCACCTTTACCACTTTTGCAGTGGGGCTTAGCCAATAGGGGTCATGGCCTTAAACTGCCCAGTGGATTTACTATATTTTTGTATTGCCTCTGAAAAAACAAAATTAAATTTTATCAGACTGCTTGGAAGGATAAACTTAGAGCTATTAACCCCTTAACGACGCAGGACGTATATTTACGTCCTGCGCCGGCTCCCGCGATATGAAGCGGGATCGCGCCGCGATCCCGCATCATATCGCGTGGGTCCCGGCGCTAATCAACGGCCGGGACCCGCGGCTAATACCACACATCGCCGATCGCGGCGATGTGCGGTATTAACCCTTTAGAAGCGGCGGTCAAAGCTGACCGCCGCTTCTAAAGTGAAAGTGAAAGTGACCCGACTGCTCAGTCGGGCTGTTCGGGACCGCCGCGGTGAAATCGCGGCGTCCCGAACAGCTGATCGGACACCGGGAGGGCTCTTACCTGCCTCCCCGGTGTCCGATCGACGAATGACTGCTCCGTGCCTGAGATCCAGGCAGGAGCAGTCAAGCGCCGATAATGCTGATCACAGGCGTGTTAATGCACGCCAGTGATCAGCATAGGAGATCAGTGTGTGCAGTGTTATAGGTCCCTATGGGACCTATAACACTGCAAAAAAAATGTTAAAAAAAAGTGTTAATAAAGGTCATTTAACCCCTTCCCTAATAAAAGTTTGAATCACCCCCCTTTTCCCATAAAAAAAATAAAACAATGTAAAAAAAATAAAAAATAAACATATGTGGTATCGCCGCGTGCGTAAATGTCCGAACTATAAAAATATATCATTAATTAAGCCGTACGGTCAATGGCGTACGCGCAAAAAAATTCCAAAGTCCAAAAAAGCGTATTTTGGTCACTTTTAATATCATTAAAAAATGAATAAAAAGTGATCAAAAAGTCCGATCAAAACAAAAATCATACCGATAAAAACTTCAGATCACGGCGCAAAAAATGAGTCCTCATACCACCCCATACATGGAAAAATAAAAAAGTTATAGGGGTCAGAAGATGACATTTTTAAACGTATAAATTTTCCTGCATGTAGTTATGATTTTTTCCAGAAGTGCGACAAAATCAAACCTATATAAGTAGGGTATCATTTTAACCGTATGGACCTACAGAATAATGATAAGGTGTAATTTTTACCGAAATATGCACTGCGTAGAAACGAAAGCCCCCAAAAGTTACAAAATGGCGTTTTTTTTTCGATTTTGTCGCACAATGATTTTTTTTTCCGTTTCGCCGTGCATTTTTGGGTAAAATGACTAATGTCACTGCAAAGTAGAATTGGCGACGCAAAAAATAAGCCATAATATGGATTTTTAGGTGGAAAATTGAAAGGGTTATGATTTTTAAAAGGTAAGGAGGAAAAAACGAAAGTGCAAAAACGGAAAAACCCTGAGTCCTTAAGGGGTTAATGCTATATTTATTAAGTTATCACTTTTTTGTTATATGTTCACTGACTTTGACTTTAATTTCCCAACTCTAGACTAGTTATAAAATACATATGCATCAGAGAAGGTAATTACATTAGTATTACGACACAATAATACTGAAATCAAATTTTGCACAGATGTACCTTCAGAATCATTTGGAAAGATAAAGAAAGAAATGTTCACAATATCTTCCAGCATATGTTATTCTTACAATTAATGAGATATTTCTGTTATTGAATGTTGGTGCCACTAAGTCTGATTTGCATTTAGATGCAGAGTCCAATAGACACACATTTAGATTCCTATCTCCATAATAAAGAATTATGGATGATCGTGTCACAACATTTTGAATTAAGGTCTAAGTATTTTATGTTTTTTTCAAAAATACTTAAATTAAGTTTCTGCTCAAACATCCTCCAGAACAGTTATTAGTTCACAGTATTTTAGAGCAGCAAGTTTGTGCTTCAGAGGTGCCCTTACTAATTTAAAGGTGTTGCCCGGGTAAAACTAAAAATTGCACCTGGACTGTGGGTGATAAAAAAAATTATAAACATGCAAAATAAAAGGGACACATCTGCAGCCACTGAGCATGCAGGTCCTGTGGGGTCAAGAAAGGACAGTAGCCTAAAGAAGAGGAGACCAGTGGAGGACCCAAAGCACGATAGTGAGAAGTTGATAAAAACTGGATAACCCCTTTAAGACTGTGCTAGATTCTTACACAAGATACAAGGATTACAAAAAATATGAGGACAGAAACTACAAAACATAAAATGGGACATCACACAAATAAAAAAAATTTGAAAATTAACCCCTTAAGGACCAGGCCATTTTACACCTTAAAGAGTACCTGTCATCAACTAAACTTTCCCTGATCACCCTCCCCATCTGTCCCTTACTCTAACTATGCCTATCCCTGTGTTTATTGAGGTTTAAAACGCTGTGGAAATACCTTTTTTATCCCTCTTCATTAGCTCAGGAGCACTGTCTTTCTGAGGGGTGGAAGGAGGCGGGTCCCGGCAGGCATGATGTCACATGAAGCCTGGCCGGGACTCTGCTTCTGCCAGTCATCCTGTATGCTGCTCTCCCTCTGTAACAGTGTTTCCCAACCAGGGTACCTCCAGCTGTTGCAAAACTACAACTCCCAGCATGCCCAGACAGCCAACAGCTGTCCGGGCATGCTGGGAGTTGTAGTTTTGCAACAGCTGGGGCACCCTGGTTGGGAAACACTGCTCTGCAGTGTGCATACAGACTAAGTACAGGGGAGGGACGGCAGCCTCTCTCTCTCTCCTGTGTCTCTCTGCACTAAAAAGTCAATGCTGAGAACCAGGGGCGGTGGGAGCAATTACAGAGGCAGTAATTAAGATGAATGTCAGGGGGGGGGGGGGCACAGAGTAGGGAGTGCAGTGAGATAATACAATGTATTAGATAATGTGTGGTGAGGGGCAGGGAGAACACAGAGCAGGGGGGGAGGGGGAGGTGACTGGCCTCTGTTATATGAGAGGCATGTGCAGGCATGTAGCTCATAGTGCTGCTCCAGGCTGGGAGCGAGTCCTGAGCTGAGAGTACTGAACTTCCTGTGGAAGAACCAGAGCCCTTTCAGCATTAGTCCTAAAAGCTGTACACTTACTATGAAAAGCATAGGAAGCTGCCTGCAGACCAGGCATAGAAGAGAGACCCCTAGTGGCCAAAAGTATAAAATGAAAAAACTGGTATAAATATTAATATTTTTTAATGAAGATATATTACAATATGTCTTCATTAATGATTATGAACAACATATTAAAAGTTTTTGTTGATGACAGGTACTCTTTAACCTCTTCAGGACATAGGGCGTATGGATACGCCCTGAATCCCGAGTCCTTAAGGACCGAGGGCGTATCCATACGCCCGTGGGAATTCCGGCCCCCACCGCTAGCCGGTTGGGGACCGGAGCCGGATGCCTGCTGAAATCGTTCAGCAGGCATCCCGGCATATCGCCCAGGGGGGTCATTATGTCCCCCCATGTCGGCGATCGCCGCAGATCGCTGGACAATTCAGTCCAGCGATCTGCGGCGATTCCGGGTCAATCGGGTCTCCGGTGACCCGGTGACCCGGAATTACTGGCTGTTCGGGGCCGTCTCTGACGGCCCCGAACAGCCAGAGCCTGCAGGGGTGAGGTGGCACTGGTGCCACCTCACGATCGCCCTGATTCGTCGGCCGGATTACCGGCCGACCAATCAGGGCGCCTGCTGCGGGTGTCACTCCCGCACCCGCTCCGCCCCTCTTCTGGAGGACGTGAGCGGGTGCGGGAAGACGACCCCCGGTGCTGGGGACCCCGATCCCCGGCGCCCCTGTTGGGATCGGGGCCCCAGGAGCAGCTGCGGCGGCGGGACTGACCTGCAGCGTCTGGATCGTTGGAGGTGAGTGACAGCCTCCTGCTGTTGCTTAGCAACAGCTCCCAGCATGCAAAAAGGGCATGCTGGGAGCTGTAGTTATGCAACAGCAGGAGGCAGACCACCACAACTCCCAGCATTCCCTTATGGGCATGCTGGGACTTATGGTTTTGCAACAGCTGGAGGCACATTCTTTCTATGGAAAAGTGTACCTTCAGCTGTTGTATAACTACAACTCCCAGCTTGCACAAACAGCTAAAGTGCATGCTGGGAGTTGTAGTGGTGCATCTGCTGGTTGCATAACTACAACTCCCAGCATGCCCGTTGGCTGTCGGTGACTGCTGAGAGTTGTAGTTTTGCAACAGCTGAAGGCACACTGGTTGTGAAACTCAGTTTTTTTTTACCTAACTCAGTGTTTCACGACCGGTGTGCCTCCAGCTGTTGCAAACTACAACTCTCAGCAGTCACCGTACACCATGCACCGTACATGCTGGGAGTTGTAGTTTTGCAACAGCTGGAGGCACACTGGTTGTGAAACACTGAGTTAGGTCACAAACTCAGTGATACATAACCAGTGTGCCTACAGTTGTTACAAAACTGCAACTCTCAGCAGTCACCGACAGCCAACGGGCATGCTGGGAGTTGTAGTTATGCAACAGCTGGATGTCCCCCCCAATGTGAACGTACAGGGTACACTCACATGGGCGGAGGATTACAGTAAGTATCTGGCTGCAAATTTGAGCTGCCGCAAACTTTCTGCTGCAGCTCAAATTGCCAGCGAGAAACTACTGTGAACCCCCGCCCGTGCGACTGTACCCTAAAAACACTACACTACACTACCACAAAAAATAAAATAAAAAGTAAAAAACACTGCATATACACATACCCCTACACAGCCCCCCTCCCCTCCCCAATAAAAATGAAAAACGTCTGGTACACCACTGTTTCCAGAACGGAGCCTCCAGCTGTTGCAAAACAACTCCCAGTATTGTCGGACAGCCGTTGACTGTCCAGGCATGCTGGGAGTTTTGCAACAGCTGGAGGCACCCTGTTTGGGAATCACTGGCGTAGAATACCCCTATGTCCACCCCTATGCAAGTCCCTAATTTAGGCCTCAAATGCGCATGGCGCTCTCACTTTGGAGCCCTGTCGTATTTCAAGGCAACAGTTTAGGGTCACATATGGGGTATCGCCGTACTCGGGAGAAATTGTGTTACAAATTTTGGGGGGTATTTTCTGCTTTTACCCTTTTTAAAAATGTAAAATTTTTGGGAAAACAAGCATTTTAGGTAAAAAAAAAAAATTTTTTTACATATGCAAAAGTCGTGAAACACCTGTGGGGTATAAAGGTTCACTTAACCCCTTGTTACGTTCCCCGAGGGGTCTAGTTTCCAAAATGGTATGCCATGTGTTTTTTTTTTGCTATCCTGGCACCAAAGGGGCTTCCTAAATGCGGCATGCCCCCAGAGCAAAATTTGCGTTCAAAAAGCCAAATGTGACTCCTTCTCTTCTGAGACCTGTAGTGCGCCAGCAGAGCACTTTTCACCCCCATATGGGGTGTTTTCTGAATCGGGAGAAATTGGGCTTCAAATTTTTAGGGGTATTTTCTGCTATTACCCTTTTTAAAAATAAAATTTTGGGGGGAAAACAAGCATTTTAGGTAAAATTTTTTATTTATTTTTTACATTTGCAAAAGTCGTGAAACACCTGTGGGGTATTAAGGTTCACTTTATCCCATGTTACATTCCCCGAGGGGTCTAGTTTCCAAAATGGTATGCCATGTGGGGTTTTTTTGCTGTTCTGGCACCATAAGGGCTTCCTAAAGGTAACATGCCCCCCAAAAACCATTTCAGAAAAACGTACTCTCCAAAATCCCCTTGTCGCTCCTTCCCTTCTGAGCCCTCTACTGCGCCCGCCGAACACTTTACATAGACATATGAGGTATGTGCTCACTCGAGAGAAATTGGGCTACAAATACAAGTAAAAATTTTGTCCTTTTACCCCTTGTAAAAATTCAGAAATTGGGTCTAGAAGAACATGTGAGTGTAAAAAATGAAGATTGTGAATTTTCTCCTTCACTTTGCTGCTATTCGTGTGAAACACCTAAAGGGTTAAAACGCTGACTGAATGTCATTTTGAATACTTTGGGGGGTGTAGTTTTTATAATGGGGTCATTTATGGGGTATTTCTAATATGAAGACCCTTCAAATCCACTTCAAACCTGAACTGGTCCCTGAAAAATACTGAGTTTGAAAATTTTGTGAAAAATCGGAAAATTGCTGCTGACCGTTGAAGCCCTCTGGTGTCTTCCAAAAGTAAAAACTCATCAATTTTATGATGCAAATATAAAGTAGACATATTGTATATGTGAACCAAAAAAAAATGTATTCGTAATATCCATTTTCCTTACAAGCAGAAAGCTTCAAAGTTAGAAAAATGCTAAATTTTCAAATTTTTCATCAAATTTACGGATTTTTCACCAAAAAAGGATGCAAGTATCGACAAAAATTTACCACTATGTTAAAGTAGAATATGTCACGAAAAAACAATCTCGGAATCAGAATGATAACTAAAAGCATTCCAGAGTTATTAATGTTTAAAGTGACAGTGGTCAGATGTGCAAAAAACGCTCCGGTCCTTAAGGCCAAAATGGGCTCCGTCCTGAAGGGGTTAAGGACCAGAGCATTTTTTGCAATTCTGACCACTGTCACTTTAAACATTAATAACTCTGGAATGCTTTTACTTATCATTCTGATTCTGAGATTGTTTTTTCGTGACATATTCTTCTTTAAAATAGTGGTAAATTTTTGTGGTACCTTGCATCCTTTCTTGGTGAAAAATCCCCAAATTTGATGAAAGAAATAAAAATTTTGCCTTTTTCTAACTTTGAAGCACTCTGCTTCTAAGGAAAATGGATATTCAAAATACATTTTTGTTTGGTTCACATATACAATATGTCTACTTTATGTTTGCATTATAACATTTATGAGTTTTTACTTTTGGAAGACACCAGAGGGCTTCAAAGTTCAGCAGCAATTTTTACATTTTTCACAAAATTTTCAAACTCACTATTTTTCAGGGACCAGTTCAGGTTTGTAATGGATTTGAAGGGTCTTCATATTAGAAATACCCCACAAATGACCCTATTATAAAAACTGTACCCCCCAAAGTATTCAAAATGACATTCAGTAAGTGTTTTAACCCTTTAGGTGTTTCCCAGGAATAGCAGCAAAGTAAAGGAGAAAATTCCAAATCTTCATTTTTTTACACTCGCATGTTCTTGTAGACCCAATTTTTTTTATTTTTACAAGGGGTAAAAAGTAGAAAATTTTTAGTTGTATTTGAAACCCAATTTCTCTTGAGTAAGCACATACCTCATATGTCTATGTAAAGTGTTCGGCGGGCGCAGTAGAGGGCTCAGAAGGGAAGGAGCGACAAATGGTTTTTGGGGGGCACGTCACCTTTAGGAAGCCCCTATGGTGCCAGAACAGAAAAAAAAAAAAAACACATGGCATACCATTTTGGAAACTAGACCCTTCGGGGAACATAAAAAGGGGTAAAGTGAACCTTAATACCCCACAGGTGATTCATGACTTTTGCATATGTAAAAAAAGAAAAAATATTTTTTTTTACCTAAAATGCTTGGTTTCCCCAAAATTTTACATTTTTAAAAAGGGTAATAGCAGAAAATACCCCCAAAATTTGAAGCCCAATTTCTCCCAATTCAGAAAACACCCCATATGGGGGTGAAAAGGGCTCTGCTGGCGCACTACAGGTCTCAGAAGAGAAGGAGTCACATTTGGCTTTTTGAAAGCAAATTTTGCTCTGGGGGCATGCCGCATTTAGGAAGCCCCTATGGTGCCAGAACAGCAAAAAAAAAAAAACACATGGCATACCATTTTGGAAACTAGACCCCTCGGGGAACGTAACAAGGGGTAATGTGAACCTTAATACCCCACAGGTGTTTCACGACTTTTGCATATGTTAAAAAAAAAATAATTTTTACCTAAAATGTTTGGTTTCCCAAAATTTTTACATTTTTAATAAAGGGTAATAGCAGAAAATACCCCCCAAAATTTGAAGCCCAATTTCTCCTGAGTACGGCGATACCCCATATGTGACCCTAAACTGTTGCCTTGAAATACGACAGGGCTCCAAAACGAAAGAGCGCCATGCGCATTTGAGGCCTAAATTAGGGACTTGCATAGGGGTGGACATAGGGGTATTCTACGCCAGTGATACCCAAACAGGGTGCCTCCAGCTGTTGTAAAACTCCCAGCATGCCTGGACAGTCAGTGGCTATCTGGCAATACTGGGAGTAGTTGTTTTGCAACAGCTGGAGGCTCTGTTTTGGAAACAGTGGCGTACCAGACGTTTGTCATTTTTATTGGGGAGGGGAGGGGGGCTGTGTGGGGGTATGTGTATATGTAGTGTTTTTTACTTTTTATTTTATTTTGTGTTAGTGTAGTGTAGTGTTTTTAGGGTACAGTCGCACGGGCGGGGGTTCACAGTAGTTTCTCGCTGGCAGATTGAACTGCGGCAGAAAATTTGCCGCAGCTCAAACTTGCAGCCGGATACTTATTGTAAACCTCCGCCCATGTGAGTGTACCCTTTACATTCACATTAGGGGGGGGGAGAAACATCCAGCTGTTGCAAAACTATAACTTCCAGCATGTACGGTCTATCAGTGCATGCTGGGAGTTGTAGTTTTGCAACAGCTGGAGGTACACTGGTTGTGAAACACCGAGTTTGGTAACAAACCCAGTGTTTTGCAACCAGTGTGCCTTCAGCTGTTGCAAAAGCTACAACCCCCAGCATGTACAGACAGTGGAAGGGCATGCTGGGACTTGTAGTTATGCAACAGCTGGAGGCATACTACTTTGGCTGGGGATTGTAGTTATGCAACAGCTGGAGACACACTGGTTTGCTACTTAACTCAGTGTTTCACAACCAGTGCGCCTTCAGCTGTTGCAAAACTACAACTCTTAGCAGTCACCAACAGACAACGGGCATGCTGGGAGTTGTAGTTTTGCAACCAGCAAATGCACCACTACAACTCCCAGCATGCACTTTAGCTGATTGTGCAAGCTGGGAGTTGTAGTTATTCAACAGCTGAAGGTACATTTTTCCATACAAAAAAATGTGCCTCCAGCTGTTGCAAAACTATAAGTCGCAGCATGCCCATGAGGAAATGCTGGGAGTTGTGGTGGTCTGCCTCCTGCTGTTGCATAACTACAGCTCCCAGCATGCCCTTTTTGCATGCTGGGAACTGTTGCTAAGCAACAGCAGGAGACTGTCACTCACGTCCAACTGCTGATCCACGCTGCAGGTCAGTCCTTCGCCGCCGCCGCTCCTGGGGCCCCGATCCCAACAGGGATGCCGGGGATCGGGGTCCCCAGCTGCCGGAGTCCTCTTCCCGCATCCAATGACGTCCTCCGGAAGAGGGCGGAGCGGGTTGCGGGAGTGACACCCGCAGCAGGTGCCCTGATTGGTCGGCCGGTAAACTGGCCGGCAAATCAGGGCGATCGTGAGGTGGCACCAGTGCCACCTCACCCCTGCTGGTTATGGCTGTTCTCTGATGGCCCCGATCAGCCAGTAATTCCGGGTCACCGGGTCACTGGAGACCCGATTGACCCAGAATCCACCGCAGATCACTGGGCTGAATTGTTCAGCGATCTGCGGTCATCAAGACACCCCCTGGGCGATATGCCGCGATGCCTGCTGATCGATATCAGCAGGCATCGGGCACCGGCTCCGCTCCAGCTGGCTGCAGGGGGCCGGGAATGGACAGGACGTACTCCTGCGTCCTCGGTCCTTAAGGACTCGGAAACCGGGGCGTAGGAGTACGTCCATTGTCCTTAAGGGGTTAAACCCTGACCACGTAAGAAAGATGCCAACCAGACCTCAATACCCAATACAAGGTCCTAGTGAACAATACACACCTTTAACTACCAATCAGGTAGGCTAAGGGAAAACCCCACACTAAATACACAGAAAATTACTGTGATAAGACAGGCCTCCTCAACATGAACATAAACCTATAAACAACCTATATATGGTGACATCATTATCCAAACATCCAGGGACCACTGTAGTTATTGAATTATTTAGATGTGGTGAAAAAGCTAAAAAAAAACTCAAAAACAAAAGATCCAGAAGGAAACCTAGCAGCCAAACCTATTCAGACAGCAGGAAAAAGGAACAGACTATTTTTTCTACTACATGAAGTAAATTTCCCACTTTTGCCTATGTGTGCCAAATTTATTAATGCCGTGCAACAATTTTGTAAATTTGTCGCACATAGTCAAAAATGAAGTAGAAAAAAACAGGGTAAAAACCAGACTACATAGTAAAAGATTAGTAAATGCCCCTCATTGTCCATACATGCTCTGTTTTTTGGTGTTCAACCTAGAACAGGATTAATAATGACTAGGACCAATACACAACTTTTCTTTAAGGACCTTTGACTATGCATTTGATTACTTGACTATGCAAAACAGTGGATTAAAAACAACATGACATTTGGACTATGCATGTAACATAATACTCATGACTAGACTTAATACTTTATACTACACATTTTATACATGGCTAGACTTAAAACTTTATACTAGACATTTGGGGATTGGGTTGCCTGAGGCTTACTGCCCAATGCCTTGGCTACTGGGGTCCCTTGGCATTCAAAACACTTCTCCCCAGAACACTATATTAAGTTTATTCTAGACACTTTTATGCCAGACAACTGGTATAGATAACATTTTGACATTTCTACTATGTATAGAAATGATAGCACGACACTCACCCTTTTCCAATTTTATTTTCGATCACGGTGCGGTAAATACAAAGATCACACCAGTACAGTGGGAGCTGTATTGGCGTGATCTTTGTATTTACCGCACCTTGATCGAAATTAAAACTGGAAAGGGTGAGTGCCGTGCTATCGTTTCTATACATAGTATCTATATCTCTGGCTAAGCGCTGAGCACCACACACAGTAACAGTACAGGATTCCTGATTATATGCTATCAGCCTGCAATACCCAGTGCCGAACACTATCCTCTTTGCAGTCCATTTTGACATTTCTGTTACCTCATTTTGACTACGTGCATTACCTAGTATCAGGAGTACCTTCGGGCCAGTAAAGCACCCTGCGCAGGAACACAAGAACATATGACATTAGATATTTGACATGTGACATTGAAGTATAATGTGTAATTTCAAATGCTACAGTACTACTGTATGTGACTTGAGGTGTACATTACTATGTGTAATTTTTATGTGTACTTTACGTGTGCATTAGTGTACCACACATACTGCTTATTGTATATGTATAAGATGCTGGTGGAGGTGTGACATGTGCTTCTCCCGAGTAGATCAGGACAAACCCCTGTAAGGATACAACCAGTCATCAGAAAAAGACTGTACACGGTGACTTTTTGGTGTACAAAAACTTATATACATCTTATTAGACCTTGACAAACATATTACAGGACCATAACATTTCAGTTTACCTCCATAACCATTTTAATGAACCAAAATATATTACTTTGAGCATTTACACAACAGTTCATGTACTGCTTAGTAGTCCATGTACATAAAGGAGTTTGTAGATGTGGTTCAAGTCAGAGCCCCCTCCTGACTTGATTGTGCCTATGTAAAGCTAATAGTGAATCTCCTCTATCAAGGAGTCTCTTTGCCGAAGCCAGTCACATTACTTACAAATCTTGGTTGCAAAAAGAAGAAAAACTTTTCTTGACAAGTCTCTCAGGCTCAATCCTTGAATGTTGCAGGAACCTAGAACAACAAAAGTGTGCTACTGCACAACAGTCAGTTAGTCTGGCGACCACATCTGGTTATTTCACTGTACACAAGAATCATTTAGACAGCTTTCTTTCTGGCAATTTTCTTTCCCAGTCTCGCCTATCAGGCTGGGCCCTAGGTTATGAGATGAACCTGGAGTTGCGAGACTGGTCCCCTTGCATGGGGTCAACATGGGTGTTCCATGAGACATGGGACAAACAGGATTTAGTAATGGTTAAACTGACTGTAACCACTACTTGCACTGCAGCAGCTTGCACCACTAAGGGATTACTTACTTGTTGGTGCCTGCTGATCTGGCCAAACCTCCACCACTGCAGGAATAGGCCGAGGCACTTTTGTAGGTACCCGCTGGTTAGCCCAAACCTCCTTTGCAACTGGAGCAAGCCTGGGTACTTTAGTGCGTGCCCGATGTTCAGGCCAAACCTCCTCGCTCTTAGCAGTAGGCCTGGGCACATCTGTACAAGAACTTTGACATAGATACTTGGGATCTGGATACTCCTCTTGGACAACTGCTCCCTTAGCACTTGGAGGAAGAAGACTGAAGGGATCTGCGTCCCAATCTTCAGAAGGGAAATGGGCGAATGGGATCTGGGTAGGATTCTTGGGTCTGGTGACAACAGCTGCCCATTCCCCTCACAAGCTTTGCACTGCATTATATTCCACAATCTCCCCGCTCTTTAGAGAATGCTTTTCTGAAGGAAGATAGTCCCTCTGTACGACCCTCCTGTTTACCAGGAAGATGTCTTCATTATGGCAGTCCACAAGGGTGCCAATCCCCAGTACACGGTCAAATTTCAGTACGGTGGCATGTCGGCGCTCCAGGGGTGGCTCACCCTGTCGGGGGTGCTTAAATCTGCGGATGTTCAGGGCCTCTAATTGATTAGTGTCCTGTTGCTGCTGCTGCCTTTCTTCAAATGGCAGCGGCTTAGGCCCATATCTCTGCAGCCTTTGGGCCCTCAGTTCCTCCATGATGGCGGCCACTTCTGCGTCTCTCTTATCCCTTTCGGACTGGGCTGGAGGAACTGGGGGAAGGGACTTCTCGGGCAAGGGAAGTAGATGCTCCCGCATGTATCGGATTAGACTTGGCTCGTCGCCGAACAGCCACTTAGGGAGTAGTGGTGACTGGGGACGTGCTGGGGGTTGTTGGGCCTTGTGTGCTGGCTCAGGGCTGGAGGTGGAGGAAGGAGTAGGGAAATTGCCTTCAGCCGGGGCACGCACTAGAGATGAGCGAATCGAATCCGACGAACCTGAATTTGTTACGATTTTCATGAAATATTCGATTCGCAACTAATGCGAATATTGCCATGATTTTGTTGCGCAAATTGCTTTATTGAACTCCATTTACTACGGTCCAGGCTCCAGGGCATCTAAAATGGCAGATCCACATGTCAGTACATGGGGCAAGGAACGCTGGGAAGGCGGGAAGGAAAGGCGGGAGGGGAAGTAGGCGGGATGACCCTGAATCACACAGTCACCCCTGTGATGTCAGCCATTTTGCGGCTCGTCATATCATACATTACACTGCATAGAGATAGGACGGATATCGCTGTGTGTTACACAGAAAAGCTCTAGTCACATCAGCGTTCTGGTGGACAGAGAGCAGTGTTTTTTTTTCACTGAAAATGATCTTTACTGCAGCCATTAACCTCCCAGTCACTTTCTACAACATTGTACAGTGATCCCTCAACTTACAATGGCCTCAACATACAATGGTTTCAACATGCAATGGTCCTTTCTGGATCATTGCAACTTGAAACCAGACTCAACATAATGCTACAGACTGTCCAGATCTGCGAAACATGTCAATGGCTGGAAGAACTGACCAATTAGAATTGGCATTCATTGGTAAAACCCCCGTATTACTGAAGTGCATGTACTGCTTGGTGACTGGCATTACATGTTCTGTACTATTTACCTGTGCCATAGTTAGCTGCTCCTTTGGACACAATGTAAGGTTGGCTCCACTTTACTTTTTAGGGACATTGCGTGTACTGAACAGGACCCTAAAAAAGATCCTGTCCTCTACATGGACAGTTATTTACAGCTCCCAGCAGCTTTTTCTTACTTTTATACGTAAGGACTTGCTTTATCTATATTAGTTATCTACATATTTTTGTTTAATCCTCACTTTTTCCTATTTTTGGATCCCATTTTGGTGGGTTCAGAACCAATTACCAGGTTTCCATAGAGTTATGGTCTCAACATGCAATGGTTTCAACATAAAATGGTCGTCCTGGAACCAATTAATATTGTAACTTGAGGGATCACTGTATTACAGAGAGGGACAGATAGCTGTGGGTTGCCTCATACATTTCAACAAGCTGCTTCAACTTCATAAACCTTAGCAGAGGAGGCAGGAATAATTTTTCAGCACAATTCTGTGTCTTTGTTCCACAACAAATCATCTGCTGGTTATACTAGTCTGTAGGCGGTATAATACCCAGCAGTCCATTCCTAATAGTCTTTGACAGAGTGCAATTTTGTGTTTAGTACACAGCTTTTTTGTGCTGCAGCACTGTTGTGTACTGCTGGTGTGCAAAAATAAGCATAATGTACCGGATTTTTCTGCCCTCATAAGTGCATACCACATACCTACATCTAAGTAGTGTACTATTTTGTACCTGTTAATCTGTCAAGGGCCTAGATACTTTGAAAGTCTAGGCAAAAGTAATCACCGGCTGGTTTTTTACTTAAATACGTTTTTTTAAGCGTACTGTACCACATTTTTCTGCCCTCATAAGTGCAAACCACATACCTACATCTAAGTTGTGTACTATTTTGTGCCTGGTAATCTGACAAGAGCCTATATACTGTGAAAGGACAGACAAAAGTAATCACCAGCTGGTGTTTTACTCAAATAATGTTTGAAGTGTACAGTAGCGCATTTTTCTGCCCTTATAAGGGCATACCACATACCTACATCTAAGTAGTGTACAATTTTGTACCTGTTAATCTGTCAAGGACCTACATACTGTGAAAGGACAGCCAAAAGTAATCTCCGGCTGGTGTTTTACTCCAATACATTTAATAAGTGTACTCTAGCACATTTTCTGCCCTCACAAGTGCATACCACATACCTACATCTAAGTAGTATACTGTTTTGTAACTGTTAATCTGTCAAGGGCCTAGATACTGTGAAAGTCCAGGCAAAAGTACTCACCGGCTGGTGTTTTTACGCAGATACTTTTTTAAGTGTACTGTAGCACATTTTTCTGCCCTCATAAGGGCATACCACATGCCTACATCTAAGTAGTGTACTATTTTGTACCTGTTAATCTGTCAAGGGCCTATATACTGTGAAAGGACAGCCAATAGTACACACCTGCTGCTGTTCTAGACAAATACAGTTTTAAGCGTAGTGGAGCGTTTTGAACTCCCCTCATATACACAATAAGTATGTCAGGCAGTGGAGTGGCAAAGGCCTAAATTCATCAGGCGGAGGCAGAGATCGCAGCAGAGATGGGGTGTGTGGCAGCCGGAGTCGCAGCGAGAGGCCTGAGCTCCCGGTATCAGCTAGCAGTCGTGTCTTGACCAACAACACAGCAGCCGTGATTGATCTGTTCTCTCATTCATCCACTTCATCCCAAGTGACATCCGACACCCCCAGTCAACAGTCGGTGGATTCCTCAGACTCAACCCTCAGTTGGCATGGCCCTCATGCTGCTGCTGCCACCTCAAGACTCTGTCATTGTGCTGCTCTATGGTCTCCTCATGCTAAAGCTACCACCTTCAGGCTCTGTCATTGTGCTGCTCTATGGTCTCCTCATGCTAAAGCTACCACCTTCAGGCTCTGTCATTGTGCTGCTCTATGGTCTCCTCATGCTAATGCTAAGACCTCCATGCTCTCTCATTGTGCCAACATATGGTCTCCTCAAGCTGATGCTACCACCTCCAGGCACTGTCATTGTGCCGCCATATGGTCTCCTCATGTTGATACTGCCACCTCCAGGCTCTCTAATTGTGCTGCTCTATGGTCTCCTCATGCGGATGCTATCACGTCCAGGCTCTCTAATTGTGCTGCTCTATGGACTCCTCATGCTGATGCTGCCATCTCCAGGCTTTCTCATTGTGCTGCCATGGTTACTACAAAACTTAATTAGGTGCTGGTCCCCAGTTTCAGAAATTTCTCTGCATTAGGGTCACTTTCACGAATCCTGATGCTGTTGCTGCCACCTCCAGGCTGTCTCATCCAGCCACTATATGGTCTCCTCATGCTTCAGCCAACTCCAGGCTGTGCAATTCAGCCACTATATATTCTCTTCATGCATTAACAAACTACAGGCTGTGCCATTCAGCCACTATATTGTCTCTTCATGCTGACACAAAGTCCAGGCTCTGCCATTCAGCCACTATATGGTCTCCTCATGCTTCAGCCAACTCAAGGCTGTGCCATTCAGACACTATATGGTCTCCCCATTCGGCCACTAACTTCAGGCAGTCATTCAGCCACTATATGGTCTCCTCATACTGATTCCACCTCCAGGCTCTGTCATTGTGCTGCCATGTGACATGTGACTCCTTGTTTGATTTGGTCCTTTGTACCCACACGCCGGGGCCCGGGACACTAAAACTTGGGAGTTAAAATTTCAGTTTAAAAATCCTCAATTTCAATTTGAAAATCTTAAATTTAAATTTCAAAATCATAAATTTCAATGGTCTCCTCTTGCTTCAGCCACCTCCAGACTGTGTCATTCAGCCAATATATGGTTTACTGACGCTGCTGGGCCTGGACCTGGGCCTAAAATTTTTTTTATGGTAGCACTAGCTACCATAAATATTCAATTTAAAATTCAGAATTCATCTTTTAATCTTGTGAAGATTGTGAAGCTCCTCATACTGATGCCACCTCCAGGCTCTGTAATTATACTGCCATGTGACTCCTTGTTAGATTAGGAAGTTTGTACTCACACGCCGGGGCCCGGGACACTAAAACTCGGGAGTTAAAATTTCAATTTCAAAATCCTCAATTTCAATATCATACATTTCTATTTAAAAAATCTTTAATTTTAATGGTCTTCTGCCAACTCCAGGCTGTGCCATTCAGACACTATATGGTTTCCTCATGCATCAGCCACCTCCAGGCTGTGTCATTCAGCCAATATATGGTTTACTGATGCTGCTGAGCCTGGGCCTAAAAATTTTTATGGTACCACTAGCTACCATAAAGCTTCAATTTAAATGTCAAAATTCATCTTTTAACCTCTTAAGGACGCAGGGCGTATGGATACGCCCTGCATTCCGAGTCCTTAAGGACGCAGGGCATATCCATACGCCCGTGGGAATTCCGGTCCCCACCGCTAGCCGGTTGGGGACCAGAGCCGGATGCCTGCTGAAATCGTTCAGCAGGCATCCCGGCACATCGCCCAGGGGGGTCATTAAGCCCCCCCATGTCGGCGATCGCCGCAGATCGCTGGACAATTCAGTCCAGCGATCTGCGGCGATTCCGGGTCAATCGGGTCTCCAGTGACAGCCAGAGCCTGCAGGGGTGAGGTGGCACTGTCCTGCGATGGAGCAGCAGCAGGAGGTGAGTTACAGCCTCCTGCTGTTGCTTAGCAACAGCCCCCAGCATGCAAAAAGGGCATGCTGGGAGCTGTAGTTATGCAACAGCAGGAGGCAGACCACCACAACTCCCATCATTCCCTTATGGGCATGCTGGGACTTATGGTTTTGCAACAGCTAGAGGCACATTTTTTCTATGGAAAAGTATACCTTCAGCTGTTGTATAACTACAACTCCCAGCTTGCACAAACAGCTAAAGTGCATGCTGGGAGTTGTAGTGGTGCATCTGCTGGTTGCATAACTACAACTCCCAGCATGCCCGTTGGCTGTCGGTGACTGCTAAGAGTTGTAGTTTTGCAACAGCTGAAGGCACACTGGTTGTGAAACCCATTTTTTTTTGTTGCAAACTACAACTCCCAGCAGTCACCTTACACCATGCACCATACATGCTGGGAGTTGTAGTTTTGCAACAGCTGGAGGCACACTGGTTTTGAAACACTGAGTAAGGTCACAAACTCAGTGATACATAACCAGTGTGCCTACAGCTGTTGCAAAACTAAAACTCTCAGCATGTACAGTCTGTCAGCGCATGCTGGGAGTTGTAGTTTTGCAACAGCTGGATGTCCCCCCCCCCAATGTGAATTTACAGGGTACACTCACATGGGCGGAGGCTTACAGAAAGTATCTGGCTGCAAGTTTGAGCTGCAGCAAATTTTCTGCAACAGCTCAAACTGCCAGCGAGAAACTACTGTGAACCCCCGCCCGTGCGACTGTACCCTAAAAACACTACACTACACTACACTACCACAAAAAAAAAAAAAAAAAAACACTACATATACACATTCCCCTACATAGCCCCCCTCCCCTCCCCAATAAAAATGAAAAACGTCTGGTACGCCACGGTTTCCAAAACGGAGCCTCCAGCTGTTGCAAAACAACAACTCCCAGTATTGTTGGACAGCCGTTGATTGTCCAGGCATGCTGGGGGTTTTACAACAGCTGAAGGCACCCTGTTTGGGAATCACTGGCGTAGAATTCCTCTATGTCCACCCCTCTGCAATCCCTAATTTAGGCCTCAAATGCGCATGGCGCTCTCACTTTGGAGCCCTGTCGTATTTCAAGGCAACAGTTTAGGGTCACATATGGTGTGTCGCCGTACTCGGGAGAAATTGTGTTACAAATTTTGGGGGGTATTTTCTGCTTTTACCCTTTTTAAAAAGTTGCTCACCACTGAATCACCACTGGACTACTCCTTTAAAGGAGTAGTCCAGTGGTGATTCAGTGGTTTACAACTTATCCCCTATCTTAAGGATAGGGGATAAGTTTGAGATCGCGGGGGGTCTGACCCCTGGGGCCCCCCGCGATCTCCTGTACGGAGCCCCGACAACCCGCGGGAAGGGGGCGTGTCGACCTCCGCACGAAGTGGCGGCCGACACGCCCCCTCAATACAACTCTATGGCAGAGCCGAAGTGCTGCCTTCGGCAATCTCTGGCTCTGCCATTGAGATGTATTGAGGGGGCGTGTCGGCCGCCGCCTCGTGCGGGGGTCGACACCCGCTATCTCGGCGGAGAGCCGGGGCCCCGTACAGAGAGATCGCAGGGGGCCCCAGAGGTCGGACCCCCCGCGATCTCAAACTTATCCCCTATCCTTAGGATAGGGGATGAGTTTTTCACCACTGGACTACCCCTTTAAGGTGAAAAAGGGCTCAGTCCTTAAGGGGTTAATTGTGAAGCCCTAGTGTCTACTCATGCTGCTGCCAGCTCCAGGCTGTGTCAGTCAGCAACTATATGGTGTCCTCATGCTGCCAACACCTCCACGCTTTGCCATTCAGCCACTATATGGTCTCCTCATGCTGCCAACACCTCCACATTATGTCATTCAGCCACTATATGGTTTCCTCATGCTTCAGCCACATCCAAGCTGTGTCATTCAGCCACTATATGGTCTCCTCATGCTGCCAACACCTCCACGCTGTTTCATTCAGCCACTATATGGTCTCCTCATGCTGCCAACACCTCCACGCTGTGTCATTTAGCCACAATATGGTCTCCTCATGCTGCCAACACCTCCGCGCTGTTTCATTCAGCCACTATATGGTGTCCTCATGCTGCCAACACCCCCACGCTGTGTCATTTAGCCACAATATGGTCTCCTCATGCTGCCAACACCTCCACGCTTTGTCATTCAGCCACTATATGGTCTCCTCATGCTGCCAACACCTCCACACTATGTCATTTAGCCACCATATGGTCTCCTCATGCTGCCAACACCTCCAAGCTGTGTAATTTAGCCACTATATGGTCTTCTCATGCTTCAGCCTCATTCATGCTGTGTCATTCAGCCACTATATGGTCTCCTCATGATTCAGCCACATCCAAGCTGTGTCATTCAGCCACTATATGGTCTCCTCCTGCTGCCAACACCTTCACGCTGTGTCTTTCAGGCACTATATGGTCTCACCATGCTGCCAGCACCTCCTCGTTGTATCATTCAGCCACCATATGTTCTCCTCATGCTTCAGCCTCATCCAAGCTGTGTCATTCAGCCACTATATGGTCTCTCATGCTGCCAACACCTCCATGCTGTGTCATTCAACCACTATAGGATCTCATCATTTTTCAGCCCCGTCCAAGCTGTTTCATTCAGCTTCTATATGGTCTCCTCATATTGATGCCACCTCCAGGCTATGTCATTGTTCCGCCCTGCGGCAGTGATTCTAAAAGCAATGCCTGTAATCTGCATGTCTTACTGAATAACAGTATTATTTCACTACCCCAGTACACTCCATATGCGTGCTAGAACAAAGCAAAGTGTTTTGAGGCTCTCTGTTGTCCAGAAATAGCCATTTTTAATATAGATTTGCCGCAAATAAATTCAGATCAAACCAAATTTTTTTGATTTTTTTTTCAAAATTTCGCTCATCTCTAGTACTCACATCAGACTTCTCCATCGGGATCTCGGCCCAGGAATCCCAGCTGCGGTGATGAGGCGACAATCTCTCTAGTGACGGCCCTCTAGAAGCTTCCAATGTACTTTCCGCCGGAGTTGCGGCCTACTCTCCGTCGTCATCGGGTAGAGGCACCTTCAGGTAGGCTTCTTTGGCCTCAATAGACAAGCGGTGTAGACCCTCTGACAACTCATGGAACATCTTTGCCGTGGCTGGAGCAATTAGTCGATCCTCCAGCTCCATCTTGGGACTCCTGATGCCCTTGGATCGCTGTGACTCTGCCATCTTACTGCTCACTGCCAGCACTTCTTTTAGACTGAAGAGGTCGGGCTCCGCTTCGCCTGTTATATTGGTTTCCAACAAGATGGCCGCCGGCCTGAAGGACGTCATCAGCGGGCCTGGGACCGGAAGTGACTCAGTGGTGCATCCTCTTCATCCCCCCCTGGCAACAAGGGGCGGACCTTTCAAGTTCCATTTTGGGCTGAACACCACAACATTATCTCCACGCCTGGGGGCCTATTGGGCGGATTATAGCAGGGGTTAACTTGACGAGAAGCAGGAGCAGATACAGGTCTCTTAGGTAGGGGCAGCTCACGCTGTGCCTGAGCGGCCTTACTGGCACATCCCTTCCCAGCCTGAGTCAATTGTTCAAGGTCCTGTTTGACACTCTGAAATTCTGAGGTTGTGGAGACTGGTAGGGTATTGGACACTGGGTCAGGTTGTGATGGTGGTGGTATTGGGACGGCTGCAGCGCCCAGGAGTTCTAGCATAGGGGCACAACTCTCTTCAGACTCAGTCCTGGGCTCTATAACCTGAATAGCCAGTCTCTAAAAAGCAGCAAAAGACAAATTGATATTTAGTACCACTAACATCCTCAATTGAGCTTTGTCCCATTTATTATGAGCCCAATCAATAAACCTGTCCAGCAATACTTTGATACCATCTAGCTATTGAACAGTCTCTAAGGCATTTTGTAAAGCTACTGCATAAGCTCTCAAAGTCTCACCTGGCTTCTGCCGTGTTTCATGCAACCAGAGGCATACCTCTGACGGAGAATGTGATTCAAACACCTGGTAGAACCCCTTGAAGATCTCCTCTACCGTCGCCTTCTCGGAGGCAGGCCAGGTGCTGACTTCCTCAAGTGCTGGTCCTTGTAGCTGTCCTGTGAGCAGCGGCACCTGTTGATTAGGAGGAAGACACTAAAAGACAAACATGCTCTGAATATTCTCCTTGAAATCCCTCAGGGGGAAGGGATCTCCATTGTAAATGAGAAGGACACAATTCCCCAGAAATATTGGTGCTGTTGCGGGGACACCCACGTGGTTCACAGGGACTGCAAGCGGGACTGGAAGGACCCCTACAGCTGGTGTAGCAGATGTTCCCGCTGTTGGTGATGGAGGGGCACTTTTGCTGATTCGATCTGGAGAGTTGGGTGCTGACATTTTGTCGATCTCCTTGAGTGTTATGTAGCTTTGAGAATATTTGAGTGCGCTGTCACTTTAAGAAGATTTGAGTGTGCTGTCACTTTAAGAAGTTTTGAGTACACCGCCACTTGAGTGCACTCTCTTTAACCCCTTAAGGACTCAGGGTTTTTCCATTTTTGCACTTTCGTTTTTTCCTCCTTACCTTTTAAAAATCATAACCCTCTCAATTTTCCACCTAAAAATCCATATTATGGCTTATTTTTTGCGTCACCAATTCTACTTTCCAGTGAAATTAGTCATTGTACCCAAACATTCACGGCGAAACGGAAAAAAAATCATTGTGCGACAAAATCGAAGAAAAAACGCCATTTTGTAACTTTTGAGGGCTTCCGTTACTACATAGTGCATATTTCGGTGAACATGACACCTTATCATTATTCTGTAGGTCCATACGGTTAAAATGATACCCTACTTATATAGGTTTGATTTTTTCGTACTTCTGGAAAAAATCCTAACTACATGCCGGAAAATGTATATGTTTAAAAATGTCATCTTCTGACCCCTATAACTTTTTTATTTTTCCACGTACAGGGCAGTATGAGGGCTCATTTTTTGCGCCGTGATCTGAAGTTTTTAACGGTATGATTTTTGTTTTGATTGGATTTTTGATCACTTTTTATTCATTTTTTAATGGCATAAAAAGTTACCAAAATACGCTTATTTGGACTTTGGAATTTTTTTGCACGTACGCCATTGACCGTGCGGTTTAATTAATGATATATTTTTATAGTTCGGACATTTACGCACGGGGGAATACCATATAGGTTTATTTTTTTTATTTACACTGTTTTATTTTTTTGGGGGGGAAAAGGGGGGTGATTCAAACTTTTATTAGGGAAGGGGTTAAATGACCTTTATTAACACTTTTTTTAACTTTTTTTTTTGCAGTGTTATAGGTCCTATAGGGACCTATAACACTGCACACACTTATCTCCTATGCTGATCACTGGCGTGTATTAGCACGCCTGTGATCAGTGTTATCGGTGCTTGACTGCTCCTGCCTGGATCTCAGGCACGGAGCAGTCATTCGTCGATTGGACACCAAGGAGGCAGGTAAGGGCTTTGTTGGGCACCGAGGGGTTAATGTAAGCTGCCACCGATGTCGGAGACTTGTTGCGGCAAATCGTCAGTTTATGCAGAGTCTGCGCTGCAGTGAGTACTAGCCGGCATTTTGTACAGCCGCTAGAACCTTTGCTATGGCTGTGCCCAAGGAACTTCCTGTTTGGTCCGATTGGTAAATTCGCCCCCTGTGCCACACAGGATGGATTCTTAGCACCGGCTCGCATACTGAAGAGGTGTCACTGCTGAGGACTGACTGGGTGGAGCTGTGACTGCTTCCGTGCACGGGAAACATCGGACTCTGTTTAACCCCTTCAGGTACGGACTTGACACACTTAGCAATAACAGTTAACAGTTTTTCCTTCACCTTCCCCGTGCCACAGTAAAAACACACTTTAGTAACACAGTCCCGTACACTTTCGTGGCACACACTTTTTCGCAACTGCATGCGATTTTTCACTTGGACACAGTTCAGACTGGGGGGGAAGGGCTTGCTGCACTTTGCTTATGGCACACACCAGTATCCTGTTAATGGTTGGCCTGACTTGACTTGGTGGTTAAGTGGTTGAGGCACACACCCGTTCGTGATGCCAAGATTGTGGTGACCCACGGTGATGGTGAGACCACGGGGTGTAGGTGGATGGGCAAGATGGTATTAACTCCAGGGGCAAGGTGTTATTAACACCTAATGTTCGTGACGCCAGAGTGGTTTTTGGGTACCGAAACCACACGTACGGTATCTCCGCTATTCCAATGGCTATGCAGTAAAAGGTGAGTCCACAACCAAGTTATGGTTTAATGGAGGCTTTACTGAGTTAAGACAGGTGTTATTATCTTCACAGCTAGACCAGAATCCCAGAGAGGTGGCCAGGAACTCAGAAGACCTCGCAGCTTGCTGGGACATATTAGACTTGTAATAGATTTTAGAATCTTGACTTTAGGCTGGACTTAACTATAAGTAGTAGTGAGAGCAGACATTGACTTGACTTACTGGAATGACTATTGATTTGAGGCCTTCCAGGTGCTGGACACTAGTACTGAGATCTCTGGTGTTTGCTGGTCTCAATAAAGAGCACAAGTGCTAAGAGAGAGAATTGTAATGGCCGCCCCCTTATATAGAGGGGGGCTGAGCCAAAGCCCATTAGTCAAGCTGCGTTTCATGTGTTAAGCCTGTGCCCTCTGGGTAACATGTGACAACATAAACATAACATGTGACATCTCACAGGTCCTTTAGATGACCTCTCACAGGTCCTGTAGACTAACTTTACATTAATACACTGACTACAATTCTATTATTATAAATGGCACTATAGTAACAGCAGGAGAGACACTGCAGGAGAGAGAGGGACTCACCTTGGCAGATCCTAAGTGTAGTGCAAGACCATGTCCTGAACTGGGACATCACAATATCATCTACAATTAATGGCTTTAAGTGGGAAATGTCAGAGTTATAATATTAGGAAGGGAAACTAAGACATCCTCTACTTTGCATTTCACAGAATTCCAGGCAAGACCTGGTTAGGGTCAGTTCTTGTAGTTTCTTTGTCTCTGTCTTCTCATCTTCTATTTCATTCCCGGATGCTGCTTTTTCTTTTTATCATTGTTCAAGACATCATCTTTATTTCTAGTCATCAAATAGTAAGTTGTAAGTTTTATTCTTGACACTTTCCAAAAGTGACATATGCTTGTATGTTTTGTTTTCTTGCAACACGCTGCAGGCATTCTATTCGGCTTTACTGTCTGTCCTGGGGGTGTCTAAATGCTGGAAGTCACAGTTAGGACCCAGTAAAGCAACTGCTAACGGTGGAGCTAAGTTCTTCAGTCTTCTGTTTACTTCTATTTTTGCTTTTTAAACTACAGCAGATGTTTGCTAGTAGTAGGAGTTTCTTTAAGAAAACAAAAATCTCTATACACACGGCATTATTGTCTGTGCCTCTTTTTAGCCCTTTTTGCTTTGTTGACATTTTTTTTAAAAGCAGCTTGTTCAAGGTTTGGCTGGAACCAGCTCCAATAACAAATAGTGGGCGTGGCTTTGATGACGGGGCAGGACTTATGTGTGCCAAAAAACACACTGCTTTTTTGTGCACATTAAAACTTTGGCTAGATAGTTAAAGACATCAGGCAAACAGATATGCCCTAGTCAGGCTCCCGCTGTATGAATCAGCAGCCAGGACCCTTGGCTAATGCCAGACATCGTCGAACGGGCCACTATCCAGCATCGACCTTTAGACGCTGCAATCAACTTTGATTGTGACATCTAAAATAGGAAAAAAAAAAATTTGGTAGCTCAGTGGAGCTGATCAGGACCACCACAAAAAAATCACAGGGACCCCATCAGCTCTGAGGATTTCCTGCCACCGGCTGATCCAATCCATGCTCCAATAGTGTAGGCAGCGTCAGCAACCTGCACTAATGGAGGGCAGGTAAGATTGAAAAGTAACATAGAAAAGCAAAAGTACATATTAAGGCGCACACCAATACTATCTCATCAATACTTTATTATAGTACACAACATGTAGCAAATTAGACCACACAATTAAAAACACTAAATACAAGGGGGCCAGATGACTCACAGCCTCCCTAAGCCATGGAGGGGAACCCCAGTTTCCTGGAAGCTCCCCCTCAGGGACACCCGCCTAATCCCAATAACACAATAAACACAGTCCCTCTAGACCAATGAACCCCCATGCATAATAACACATAAGTAAATACAATATTGCACAATAAATAGCAGCTGCATGAATGTTCAATCATTCAAAATAAAGTGCTCGGTCAAGAGAGATGATTAGAAATACATCTGTGGTGTCCCGATACCACATCTTATACGGTACCTATGTGTCCGTGGGTCCCCATAGCCAGAGTCCCTAGGACGTAGGGGTCCACGTAATATATAGTCTGCCCTTGTCACCTCTATTCCATATAGTAAATCAGTAGTTTACTCAAGGTTTATGTAAATATAGTGATATACATGTAAATAAATGGTTAATTACCTGCGCGTAGCGTACCAGGACCTGCGGGTCACATGACTAGGTGAACTCTATGGTATTTCTGCTTTAGGACCTTTGGAGGTCCTTATGACGTATGCAATCCCATCATACTGTGTAACAGTGAATGACAGGTATTCGGACCAATCTGATTAACCCCGCCCCCTGCCCATATAAGGGAGCGGTGGCCATTGTTCTCTCTCTTGTTCCTGGGCTGGCAAACGAGAAGGATCTGCGCAGCTATTATCACAGTGAGTTAGGCCTGAGCCTTGCAGCAACGGCTGAAACTATTCAGAATCGTGAGTGTATCAATCCCAAGCACTCTGCAAGATCACCGGACCTTATCTATCCCTTAAATCCGGACGGATCTGCAATAATTACCCTAAATTCAGAGACTTGTAATATTACTCAAGGTCCGCAACAACTATCAGTCACTGAGCAATATAGAGACTGTTTATATAAGACTGTCACTGTGCATTGGATTTACCGCAAGCACTTAGGCCAGAGAATTACCTCAGCATACTAGCCCTCAGCCTGGCGTCACAAACTATAGGGTTAATATTAACCCCTCATATACTGAAACAACATCCCCACTACTATACATCCCCCCAAGGGCTACCACACATCACAATGTAAGAAATGGAGCGAGTGTCCCTCCAAGACAGGTCCCCACACATTCCGTCACTCCAAGAGACTTCCTCAGGGGCGCATGGCTAAATATGTAAGATTGTGTAAGATTGATCAGTTTAAGGTTAGTGATTGATAGAAAGGTTAGTGATTGAAGTGTAAAAAAAGAAAAGGTTAATAAATGTAAATAGGCCCCTTCCTTGATAAAAGTTTGAATCTCCCCCCTTTTCTCAATGTTGAAATAAAATATTGTAAACAATAATAAACATAAACGTATGTGGTGTTGCCGCATACGTAATTGTCAGAAATATAAAACTATAATGTTAATTAAACCGCACAGTGAATAACGTAAAGGCAAAAAGCCTGGAATTGATGATCAAAAAATCCCATCAAAACAAAAATGGTACTGATAAAAACTGAAGATCACGGCATGAAAAATTGCCCTCATACATCAATCAGAAGAGGACAATTTTAAGCATACTAATTTTTGTGCAAAAAAGTTAGTTTTTTTTTTTTAGTAAGTACAATAAAACAAAATCTATATGAATTGGGGTATCATATTAATTGTATGGACCTACAGAATAAAGGTAGCGTCAAATTTTTACCAAAAAGGGCACTACATGGAAACAGAAGCCCTCAAAAGTTTGCCTTACAAATCATTTTTGGGAGGTTTACTGTAGATTTTGTTATACAATGAGTGATGTCATTACAAAGTAAAATTGATGCCACAAAAAAAGAACAAGCCTCATATGGGTCTGCAGGTGGAACATGTAAAGCGGTATGGCTATAAAAAGTCGATGAGGAAAAAACAAAACAAGTGCCAACATTTTTTGCCAAATTTTTAAACCGTTTGAGCCACTGTTAAGACTCGAGACAGTTTTCTTTATCTATCTCCCCCATAGTTTTCAATTGTGCTGTGAAAAAAAAACTGTAAAATTTTTTAAAGGGTAAATAGTGCGATGAACTACACATTCTGTGAGCTAGCAAATAGTTTTTCTTTCACTTTCTGACATACAGGAAATCAACCATAAAATACGGTTAGACATGGATTTTTATTTATGAATAAAAATATAGATTTACATAAAAGTGTTTAATAGCGTTAGAAGGAAACAATTCAAAAATTCTATTTTCAACATATATTTATTTTGATTCATTGTGGTTCCCCGGTCTGGATTGTATAATTTAATACAATGTGCTATAACCCCCACTACCCCCCCCCCCACCCCCACCCCTTAAAAAAAATAAAAAATAATAATAATAGTTTAAAAATGTAAATTTAACATTACAATACAGCCAGAAAATAATTACTGTAGGAAGGATATGTCTGCAATATATTTTCTCCTTGTAAAAAGTGCTTGGGTAAACATGGTATTTAGTAATAAAAGTGCGCATACACTAAAGTCTACAAGCGCACTTGCCATTTCTTATCCAAAAGTATTTCGAGCAGGAAGTAAAACATTTTCCCACTGGGTGAAATAACATTATTATTGGCCTTAGCAAATAAGGCATATTTAAATGTTATATGTGTCCAAGAGCTTGTTCTCCTCAGCTAATAACTTGAATGCTGGAAATATTTCAAATAAGAGGGAGTTCACGGCTCCTACGTCCTGCTCTCAATATATCTCCTTTGCGTGTAAACAAGTAAACCATTATGTTTCTTATTGAGATAAAGCCTACAATGATAAGTGGGGACTTTCATAAGACAAAGAGCTTCCTATTGCGAGTGTGGACGATCTTCCAGAAAACCCTGTGTTTTGGCAAATCTCACCAGATTAATCTATTAGGCATCTTCTTTCATTATCAAATTTCCGCTGCCTATCACAGTGGCTGCCTTATCGAGAGCCCATTTTTCAATAGCTGGCCCATTCCTAAGATTTCAGGTGCTAGCCTCCTGTGCTCTGAAAACAGGTGTCTCTTCTGTTTTCAGGCTGCAAAGGTCTCTGCGCAGAAGCCTGGGAAAGGGCAGGAATATCAGCCACTGTTCTACCTGAAGGAACAGGTAACTGAAAACTGTTGATTCAATGAATTGAACTTAATTGGCACACATTAGCCCGCAGTAAGTGTTTTGGAAAAAAAAGAAGAAATACCTCTAAACCAGCCTACAAAGCCATCAATAACACACACAATGCTAAAACAATAGTCGATTATTCTAGACGCTGTATTTTATAAAGTGTGCGCAATCTTTTCACTGCATTTTTCTGCTTGAAATGCATGGTTAAGCACATTGCTTACACTGCTAACTTCAGAGCTCTATACAAAAGCTAATATCCCAAAGCAATTAATAGGATGTATCAGGTTCTTTCTCTATGTATGGGCGGGCCTGTCTGGATTTTTTTTCTCCTATTCTCTATTCTTGCAGACCTTTTGCACCTGTAGTTCTGCTTGGCTATCTACGCAAGAAACATTGGGGGTCAACGAGTACGGGTGGGTTCACACATCGTAAAATCACAAGAAAAATGTGGCTATGAAATAGATATTAAAAAAGGCTGTATTTTTAAGCTAATATTATGCACTATGAAAGTATATGAAAAAGTGGCTGTCAGTGCACACGCTGTTTAAAAAAATTAACAACTTGTGCACTGGTAAATAAATATGTAATTATATATATGTATTTAAAGTGTATTTTAAATTTGGAAAGGTGACAAGATAGTTTTTACCTTGTGATGCACGCACAACAATTCATCATGGCGTCCACACATTGCAGTTTCATTGATTACGGTTACAATATGTGCGTGAACACGGCCTCTTTCTTGCTTTGCTTCTAGTATTGCAAAATATTTTATGCCAATCTGTTGACATGTTTATACAGGACATAAAAAAGGTTTCAAGGCTGAATCATGAGACTTTCCACCACCACGTCCACAAATATACTTCCACTTATATATATTATGTAAACCCATAAGTTAACATTGGGTACCTTAGTGTTATTTCTTCTGGTTGGCTGCTGTGTTACCAAGTGGCTCCATGTCTTGCTTAATAAATGTGGTATTAAGGAAAGTTTTTATCACTGGCATACACATCCTACAAAAAGATCCAGGTCCCTTTTATTGCAATTTACAGCACTAATTTGATTCTCATCAATGAAAATGATGCTAACTCAAAGGTTTCATAACAACAAGTTTTCGAGAGTCTTTCCGGGAGTTTGTGGTTACAAAATGCTGTTGGTCCAATAAAAAAAAATAAAAAAAACAGTAAAACAAGATTCTGCAAAATCCTATGATTTTGTGTCTGCATCACTGGACTAATATGGCTACTCCAAACTATTGTATTAATGAATATAAAGATGAATACAAAGAGCAGACTGGGTGAAAAAAAATGTGCACCAATAGCACAGCATAGCAAGTTGTCAATATAGTGGCTGGACAGACATCATTCCCAACAAAATAGCGCTCTTTGGACACGAAAGGTGGCTATACTGTAAAGTTGTCTTTTATTACTATACTGAACATGCATACTGACATAAGGTTTGCACAATGCTCTCATGCCTATCTGGGGGTGTTTCAATACAGATCAAGATGTAGCACTACTGCAATTATGTTGGTGGGCTACACACATGTACGTACCCCCCTCAACTTCCATTTTGACACTCGCCATGTTACCACTGCAGCCAGTGATCAGGCTTTTCCTGTGTATCATGACCAGGTACTTGAAATCAGACATATGCAGAGACTCAGGCAGTGTTATAATGGCAATGTTGGGGAAACAAGAAGATAAAGGGGTATTCCGAGCAAAAACGTTTCATCCCCTATTCAAAGGGGGATAAGATGTCTGATCGCGGGGGGGGGGGGGGCGCTGCTGAGACCCCCCACGATCTCTCTACAGCAACCGCATTCTATGTCCGGGACTGAGGACGTGACATCACGCCATGCCCCCTCCTTTCATGTCTATGGGAGGGGGCGTGATGGCCGTCGCGCCCCCTCCCATAGACATGAATGGTGGGGGGCGTGGCGTGACGTCACGTCCCCAGTCCCGGAAACCTGGAGGTTTCCAAAACTTGAGATTCAGCACCCGCATGGAATGCGGGTGCTGCAGGGCGATCGAGGGGGGTCTCAGCAGCAGGCCCCCCACGATCAGACATCTTATCGCCTATATTTTTGCCCGGAATACCCCTTTAACACACATGATAAAAGGGTTATCAAGGAATAAAAAATGTATCATCTAGCCACAGGATAGTGCCTGATTAAGGAAGTCCGACTGCTGGGACCCTCTGTGATCTCAAGAACGGGGCTCGCTTCAGAGAGCCAATCACCAGACAAGGCAATGTTTGGCATCAGCCGGTGATATTCTGGAGATTGGGGTAGGTACCCCATAATTGTAAGCTCTGCGGAATCTGTAGGCGCTATATAAATAAAACTATTATTATTATTAGGTGGTTGTATGGTAATAAGTCCACTCTGATAATTGCACTCTCCGTAAAGCATATTCACAGTATCATGTTCATAAACTGACAGTATGATGTTTATATGTCCAGCTGTTAGGATTTTAGGCTGCTTCAAAACATTTCCCACACGCATCCTGCTTTACTAAAAACCTGTGATCCGGTACTTGCTTCTCCTCCATAATGGAAATTGTTTCTTGATTCAACAAATTTCCTGCTGCCAACTCATCAGGAATTCGTAGAAAGCATACCAATTAGTTTGCACTGTGTGGATTTCTCCTGGCGTGCATGTGCACATCTCTGATGGTGGTCGTACACTGAGATAAGGCACAAGCTGGTTTAAATGTACTAGAAATGCCCTTCCCCTATACCCTTCTTCCTATCAGTTCTACCCTTTGTGCTTACCAGAGTTCGCAAGCACTTCCTTAGCTTCTGGGGGGCTTGTTGTGTCGGGTGTGGGTGAGGGATACGTGATGCGCGTGGCGCAATGCGCTTTGCGCCTCGTTTTCAACTCCGTTGTCATGGTTCCCTAGGATGTTTGCGTGTCAGCTCATATAATTCAGGAGACGACAAAACCGGAGGTCTCTACTACAGTGTATCAGCAACTAAAACAGACAACCTTTTTACACATTTTAAACCACCTTAAAGGTCTTACATACTTTATAAAATTCATATGGTTATTCTTAAGGAAGAAATGTTATTTTCTACATTATTATATTTATGCATTTCTTTTTTTTTTTTTTTTTTTATTCAACATTTTTTATTAAAGTTTTCAGGTATAGACAACAACATAGTAACATGTGCATATATCAGATCCAATGCAGGATATAAAGCAATTGTATCGCACAGTAATACGAAGCAACATACCAAGGTAGGCGAGTCCCCGATAAAAAATCTTATTATGAACTAACGTGTGGCCTATATTGGTTGTATCGTGTGTCTGCTACACTGGAAAGGCCATCAAATGGGAGTGTGTCGGGCAAGCCCACCGTCTAATGGAAAAGAGAAGAAAAGTAGGAAGGAGAGAGGGGGAGGAATAGGAAAGGGAAAGAACATGAACGTGAGGAGAGATGAGATGCAGGACCGTAGAGGAAATGACAGTGTTACCTACCTGGACAACAGCGCTGAGACCCTACACATTGACTGTAGCGGTGGCAGGAGATGGCACTTCGTGCTCACTTGGGGGAATGATGGCCGCACGTGCGTGTTATGTCATGAGATGTTGAGTCAAGAAATCAGGTGACTCCATGTACGTCAGCCAGGGAGACCAGATGGAATGAAACCTGTCGATTTGCCGCTTGGAGTCTGCCAGTAGCTCCTCCATACAGCAGATGTGAGATACCTCAGTGAGCCATGCTGAAAAAGTCGGAGGGGATGTTGATTTCCAGAGATGCTGGATTACCGCCCTGGCTGCTATCAGGAGGAAGCGAGCTAGTTTAAGGGATTCACGGGAGGCTGGGTAGGGGAGCATGGATAGTAAGGTCGTCTGTGGACAGTGGGTAATAGTGAGTGAGGTCAATCGAGATGTGACCTCCAACACCCTCGTCCAGTAAGGAAGAAGTAATGGGCAGTTTGACCATATATGTGACATAGTTCCCCCAGCCCTTCCACACCTCCAGCAAGTATCCGTCACCGTGGGGTATATTTTGGCCAGATGGGTAGGAACCCTATACCATCTGGTAAGGACCTTAAAGGAGGTCTCCTGAGCCTTACAAGAAATGGACGACTTGTGGCACTGGGCAAATACCCGGTACCAGACATCATCCGGGATCACTACTCCTAGTTCATTCTCCCATGCCCTGCAAAAGGGGGGGGGTCCCTTGTGACTTAAGGTCCAAGAGGAGGCCATATAGGGTGCTAATCATGTGAGGGATAGGGGAGGAAGCCACACACAAGTTTTCAAATGTAGTCAAGGGATGGTGGAGTTGTAAGTCCAGGCTAGAGGAGGTATAGTAGTGTTTCAGTTGGGTATGTTGGAACTTATGCATAAGAGTGTGTGACGATGTGCCCAATAAAGCCGAGAGGTCCTTCACTCCCGTGTCAGTTAGTACGTGACCCATGTGCGGGGCGTTCTCCCTAGTAAATGATAGAAATGTGGGTGCCGAAAGTGCTGGCGGGAAGGCGGTGTTATAAAACAATGGTGTCAGGGGCCCCCCTGGTAGGTAGACCCGGAGGCGTCTAAGGTACGAGGCATGTGACTTCAGTATAGAGTGTGTTACTCGAGGAAGAGTAAGTAAGCCATGAAAGGTGGGGGGGAGGGATGGCATCCACAACATATATTTAGGGTTGAGGCCACTTGATAGGCGTTCCAAGATAATCCATTGCTTAGGTTCTCCACCGTGGAAACAATCCAGTACTCTGGAGAGAATCGCGGCGAGGTAGTAGGAGAAGCAGTCCGGTAATGCCAAACCTCCCCTCACCTTACGTCTGTACAGAGTCTCCCTGGCTATCCTCGGGCGTCTATGGGACCACACAAAGTCAGACTGAAGTGTCGCTATCTCCCTAAAGAAAGAGCGGGGAATGTGCGTGGGGATAAAGGAGAATAGGTAAAGTAAACAGGGAAGCGCGTTCATTTTAAATATATTGACCCTACCCAACCATGAGAAATCCTTTCTTTCCCATTTGGCCAGATCGGAGCGCAATGTGTGCAGAAAAGGGGGGAAATTAATACTAAAAGTATGGGACGTGTCTGCCGGAACCTGGATACCCAGATATTTAATGGACCTAGGTTGCCACTTAAAAGGGTAAGACGATTTAATGAGGTCCACTGTCTGGGGGGAAAGGGTGATATTTAAGGCCTCACTTTTGGCCGGGTTCAATTTATAATTGCTGTAATCAGAGAATCTTTTTAGAGTAGCTAATAGGGAAGGGAGTGTAGTGAGCGGGGAGGAAACAAACAATAGCACGTCGTCTGCGAACGCCGAACACTTAAAGTGGCACGAGGACAGAGAGAGACCCCTGATGTCTGGGTTTTGGCGAATGGCCACTAGTAGGTGCTCCATGCAGAGTACATAGAGGAGGGGCGACAACGAACACCCCTGCCTCGTGCCGTTACAAATGCTAAGCGGTGCAGACAGCCGGCCATTCAAACGTACCTGGGCTCTAGGGTTGGAGTATAAAGCAAGTATTCTCTGAGACATCTTGGGGCCTAATCCAATTTGCAATAAGGAAGCCCGTAAGAATTCCCAATCCACTTGGTCAAACGCCTTTTCCGCGTCTAGAGAGAGCAAGAATAAAGGTGTACGTGACTTGCGAGCGTGGTGCACCACTGAGAAAGCCCGGAGCGTATTGTCTCTCGACTCTCTCCCACGTATGAAGCCCACTTGATCCGGGTGGATTAGGGAAGACATGTAAGGGGACAATCTGTTGGCTAGCAACTTGGCAAATAGTTTAGCATCGGTATTGATTAGTGATATAGGACGATAGCTCGAGCAGAGGAGCGGATCTTTCCCCTCTTTGGGGATAACTGTAATGTAAGCGCTGAGAAAAGATTGGGGTAGGTGGGAATCCCCCGTGACATCATTGAAAGCACTTAACAGAGGGCTGGAGAGTTCCTGTCTAAAGGATTTGTAGAATTTGGAGGGATACCCATCAGGGCCTGGGCTCTTGCCTGTCGGGAGGACCAAAATTGCAGCCTCCAATTCATCCGCCGCGAACGGCCGTTCCATCGATTCTATGGCGGCACGGGGGAAAACCCGGGAGTGCAGTCTCCGTAAGATAGTCAGCCAGGGAAGGGACAGATGGGGACGAACTAGAGAGTGCCTGTGGCTTCGGTAAATTGTACAGGTCTGCATAGTACCGCTGGAATGCCTCAAGTATCTCCGGGGTAAGATGTGTGGTGGTGCCCTGTACGCCTCGAAGTGCTGGTACAAAGAGGGACGATTTCCTGGCCCTGAGAGCGGAGGCCAGGCATTTACCGGACTTATTTCCCCATTCGTAATATTAAATCCCAGTGATTTGCCTATAATAGGCATGTTTTTTATTGAGAATTTCCAATAGCTCGTGTCTCACTTTTATAAGATCTCTAAATATGGCCTCCTGTTGTGTCAGTTTATGTTGCGTTTCCAGGGCATGGAGCTGTTGAAACAGAGCCGGGAGTTTACCTGACGCCTCTCTCTTGAACCTAGCCCCATGTCTGATGAAGACACCTCGCAAGACACATTTGAGCGCTTCCCATTCTACCATGGGTGACGTGGTGTCAGTCGAGTGATCTAGTATAAAATTAGATATAGATTGTTGGATCTCTTGGACACATAGTGCATCCATCAGTAGAGTCTCATTAAGTCTCCAAGAGGTCTGGGGCCTGACCAAAGAGGGTAGCGTGAAGGAGCCCGACACCGGTGCATGATCTGAGAAAGTGACTACACCTATCTCCGCAGCGCTAAAGGCCGGAAGGAGGGAATGGGAGCAAAAGATATAATCTATGCGACTGTATGACTGGCTAGGATAAGAGTAAAAGGTGTAGTCACGATCCTGAGGATGCAAAATTCTCCAGACATCTGTTAGCTGAAGGAGATGGAGTTTATGTCTAAGGGCCTTCAGTTTACTGTGGGAGAGAGTAGAGAGACCAGTTGAAGTGTCTTGTGAGGGGAAGAGAGGTAAATTGAGATATCCACAGAGGAGGATAGGTCCCGATGCAAAATCAGCTAGGGCCTCTAAAGTCTTAATGAGAAACGGGATCTGATTGTGGTTGGAAGCATAAACAGACGCTATTGTTAGGACAGTACCCGAGAGGTCACAGTTAGTAAATACAAACAGCGCATCTGGGTCAATAGAGGAAGACAGTATTGTGATAGGGAGGGACCTGTGGAACGCCAATGAGACGCCTTTGGATCTGGTGTCAGGGTTGACACTGTGCAACCAGGTGGGAAAGTACCTATTGGTGAGGGTGGGAAGGTGACCTGTTTTAAAGTGTGTTTCTTGTAGGGCCAAAATACCAGTTTTTAATTTGTGTTGGGAGTATAATATCTGGGCTCTTTTTTCGGGGGTGTTAAAGCCTTGTACATTCAAGGAGGTTATGCGGATGTCAGCGGCCATGTTGTGTGTGTAGATTGACATCGAACTCACTGCTCCAGTCCAGGGTCAGCGCGTCGGCCAGGCAGTATAAGGGATCGGACAAGTCCTCAACAATCCTGCAAGGAGAGAAAATTAAAGTACAAAGGTGAGAGAGGGGAGAAAGGAGAAGAGGAGGGTCAGAGAGCGACCGCACAGGCACGGGCACACAGGGTCTAAAATGCATTTCTTTTTTATTGATTATTGTGATTTTTTTTTAAAATATATTTCTATATCATTTGGGGACTTGTAGGAGTTATTAAACATGGTAACCAATTTAATGGAGAAGCTATTTTATTAGTAATATTTACAGTGTACTATTTACAATAATTGTACATTAAATAAACTGGTGGCCCTTAACCATTGTATAATATAATATTTTAACTATTTTTTTTACTTTTTTATCCTAGGATGGCCATGCTTGGGAAAACTTAACCTATAAAACAGGAGTAGCCTATGTAGTCATTTAATACTTTGGGTTTTACACAATCCATCTTAAATGTCCACTCCGCCTCTTTTTTGTAATAACAAGTGATTCCAGTTACCTCCTCACCCTGGGGCCTTTATTACTTCAATGGACCTGGACCTTTATGGCCAGACTGACCTTTATGGCCTCTCGTAATTGTCCTTGAAGTGGACCGCAATCGGAGTGTTTTTCTTCCGTAGAATATCTCCTACATGTTCCTGTATGAGTTTTTTTTTAAGAACAAAATGTCTTCCCTACATAATTATTCTTTCAGGGACAAATGAGGAGATAATCTACCCCATTTTTGCTGCAATTGGCAAAATTTCTCATTTTATATTCCTGACCTGTAATTTGACTTTTGAAAGTTTTGCTAGACAAAACATACTTACAGATGGAAGAATGGCCACATACATGCATAGCTCTTCTGATTTTTCATCGTACGTTCCTATAATCCTTAGTCCTTCTTGAGAGTGCGCTTAGTCCCAATGCCTTTGGGGTTAAGAAGAGTTTCCCTATTGCTATTAAGAGCTCTTGCATATGCCTTTTTTGAGCATCCTGTTAGGGTACCTTCTATTTCGTAACCTCTGGCGTAATTCTGCTGCCTTATCTTAATCCTTAATTGTAGTACAGTATGTCACATAATGAAATAGTAATGAAACTACTAGAATTTGTGCTAACCATAAATTATTTTCTTCCGTTGTGTCCTTCCACCAACAACAAGGAACAAGGTACAGCCTGTGTGCCCCCAGTTACTCAAACCTGTACCTTGGTTGGTGGGAGGACCAACACATCTTCACAGACGATATGTCATCATGGACTGGACACATTCATATGTGGATCCAGTTCATAGATGACCTTTTTTCTGATCTGGACATCCACTGAGGAAGCATTTTTGGAGTTTGTATCGGTTCTCAACTCCAATGATTTGGGGTTGAAATTTACGCACTCCATTAGAGGCACAGATTTAGTGTTTTTGGATTGAAAAATCTGGGTTACTACTAACAAACATGTAATGACAACCCTACATCATAAGGAGACTACTTCAGACCAACAGACTACTTCAGTGGGGGAGTTGCCATCCACCCCCACTAAAATGTGGAATACTGATAGGCCAGTAGAATCAGTACAATCACACAAATGACAGTCCGGGCCTAAAGGTTCAGGTCATTGAAGTAATAAAGGTCCCAATTCAAGGAGGTAACTGGGATCACTTGTTATTACAAAAAGAGGCAGAGTGGACATTTAAGATGGATTGTGTCCAACGGAAAAAAATTTAATTACTACATAGGCTACTCATGTTTTACAGGTTAAGCTTTTCCTAGGATGGCCGTCCTAGAATAAAAAAAGTATAGAAAAGTAAAAATGTATATTGCACAATGGTTTAGGGCGACCAGCTTATTTAAACTGTAAACTGCAACTGTAAACTGTAAACAGTACACTCTAAATATTAAACTAATAGCCTCTCCATTAAAATGGTTACTATGTTTAACAACTCCTACAAGTCCCCAAATGATATATGAAAATATATAAAAATATTATTTTTCAAACCAATCAATTGCTGGATATTATTAGAAGTTCAATTGCTAGATATTATTAGAAGTAAACAGGCTTGGATATGATGTATATAATAAAAATCCTGGCTTAAGAATTAGCATATGAATGTCATAAAGTATGTAAGCCCTTTAAAGTGTGTAAAATGCTGTCTGTTTTAGTTGCTGATACACTGTAGTAGAGACCTCCGGATTTGGTATGCTGTCTCCTGCATATGAGCTGACACGCAAACATCCTAGGAAATCATGACAACAGTATTGAAAACGAGGCGCATCATGTGTCCCTCACCCAACACAACAAGCCCCCCAGAAGCAAAGAAGTACTTGCGAGCTCTGGTGAGCACGGTGGGTAGAGCTGATAGGAAGAGGGGTATAGGGGGAGGGCATTTCTAGTACATTTAAACCAGCTAGCGCCTTATCTCAGTGTACGGCCGCCATCAGAGCTGTGCACATGCACGCCAGGAGAAAACCACACAGTGCAAACTAATTGCTATGCTGTCTACCGATTCCTGATGAGTTGGGAGCAGGGAATGTGTTGAATGAAGAAAAAAATATCATTATGGACGAGAAGCATGTACCGGATCACAGGTTTTTAGTATACAGTGGGGATCAAAAGTTTGGGCAACCCAGGTAAAAATTTGTATTCATGTGTATGAAGCCAAGGAAAGATGGAAAAATCTCCAAATGGCATCAAATTCTTATTCATATTCTTATAATATGTCAAAAAAAAATTAGATTTTATTTCCATCATTTACACTTTCAAAATAACAAAAAACAAAAAAATTGGTGTCTGCAAAAGTTTGAGCACCCTGCAGAGTTAAAGGGGTATTCCAGGCAAAACCTTATATATATATATATATATATATATATATATATATATATATATATATATATATATATCAACTGGCTCCAGAAAGTTAAACAGATTTGTAAATTGCTTCTATTAAAAAAATCTTCATCCTTCCAATAGTTATCAGCTTCTGAAGTTTTCTGTCTAACTGCTCAATGATGATGTCACGTCCCGGGAGCTGTGCATGATGGGAGAATATCCCCATAGGAACTGCACAGCTCTCGGGAGGTGAGTCATCAGAAAGCAGTTAGACAGAAAACAACAACTCAACTTCAGAAGCTAATAACTATTGGAAGGATTAAGATTTTTAATAGAAGTAATTTACTAATCTGTTTAACTTTCCGGACCCAGTTGATATATATAAAAAAAGTTTTGGCCTGGAATACCCCTTTCACCCCTTAAGGACCGGGGAGTTTTCCGTTTTGGCATTTTCATTTTTTGCTCCTTGCCTTTAAAAAATCATAACTCTTTCAATTTTGCACCTACAAAAATCCATATGATGGCTTATTTTTTGCGCCACCAATTCTTCTTTGTAATGACATCAGTCATTTTGCCCAAAAATCTACGGTGAAACGGAAAAAAAAATCATTGTGCGACAAAATTGAAAAAAACGCCGTTTTGTAACTTTTGGGGGCTTCCGTTTCTACGTAGTAGATTTTTCGGTAAAAATGACACCTTATCTTTATTCTGTAGGTCCATACGATTAAAATGATACCCTTCTTATATAGGTTTGATTTTGTCGTACTTCTGGAAAAAATCATAACTACATGCAGGAAAATTAATACGTTTAAAATTGTCGTCTTCTGACCCCTATAACTTTTTAATTTTCCGTGTATGGGGCGGTATGAGGGCTCATTTTTTGCGCCGTGATCTGAAGTTTTTAACGGTACCATTTTTGCATTGATATGACTTATTGATCGCTTTTTATTCATTTTTAAATGATATAAAAAGTGACCAAAAATGCACTATTTTGGAATTTAGAATTTTTTTGTGCGCACGCCATTGACCGAGCAGTTTAATTAATGATATATTTTTATAATTCGGACATTTACGCACGCGGTGATACCATATATGTTTATTTTTATTTACACTGTGTTTTTTTTTTATTGGAAAAGGGGGGTGATTCAAACTTTTAATAGGGGAGGAGTTAAATGATCTTTATTCACTTTTTTTTTCACTTTTTTTTTTGCAGTGTTATAGCTCCCATAGGGACCTATAACACTGCACACACTGATCTTCATCATTGATCACTGGTTTCTCATAAGAAACCAGTGATCAACGATTCTGCCGCATGACTGCTCATGCCTGGATCTCAGGCACTGAGCATTCATTCGGCGATCGGACAGCGAGGAGGCAGGTAGGGGCCCTCCCGCTGTCCTTTCAGCTGTTTGGGATGCCACGATTAGCCGCGGTTATCCCGAACAGCCCGACTGAGCTAGCCGGCCACTTTCAGTTTCGCTTTTAGCCGCGCGCTATTAGAGGCGGGTCCCGGCTTCACTATGGAGGCCGTGATATGATGCAGGGTTACTGTGTAACCCCGAGTTATAGCAGGAGAGCAGGACCAAGGGCATACCTGTACGCCCTTGGTCCTTAAGGGGTTAATATCTTGTACTGCCCCCTTTGGCAAGTATCACAGCTTGTAAATGCTTTTTTTCACCAGCCAAGCATATTTCAATTCTGGTTTGAGGTATCTTTGCCCATTCTTCCTTACAAAAGTCTACCAGTTCTTTGAGATTTCTGGGCTGTCTGTCACGCACTGCTCTTTTAAGGTCTATCCATAGATTTTCAATTATGTTGAGGTCAGGAGATTGTGAAGGCCATGGCAAAACCTTCAGTTTATGCCTCTTGATGTAATCCCCCGTGGATTTCAAGGTGTGTTTAGGATCATTATCCATTTGTAGAAGCCATCTTCTCTTTAGCCTCAGCTTTTTCACAAATGGCATCAAGTTAGCATCAAAATTTGCTGAAATTTTATTGAATCCATTTTTCCTTCTACTCGTGAGATGTTCCCTGTGCCACTGGCTACAATACAACCACAAAGCATGATTGACCCACCCCCATGCTTAACAGTTGGACAGAGGTTCTTTTCATTAAATTCTGTTCCCCTTCTTCTCCAAACGTACCTTTGCTGTTCAATTTTAACCTCATTGGTCCACAGAACTTGTTTCCAAAATGCATCAGGCTTTTCTATATGTTCATTTGCAAAGTTCAAACTCTGATTTTTGTGGTGAGGACGTAGAAGAGGTTTTCTTCCGATGACTCTTCCATGAAGACCATATTTGTACAAGTATCTCTTTATAGTGGAATAGTGTACCACAACTCCAGTGTCTGCCAGATCTTTCTGGAGGGATTTTGCAACCAAACGTGGGTTTTGAATTATTTTTCTCACAATCCTGCGAGCTGTTCTGTCTGAAATGTTTCTTGGTCTTCCAGATCTTGCTTTAACTTCCACTGTTCCATTTCTTAATTACATTCCAAACAGGGGATATTGACCTCTGAAAATGTTTTGCTATCTTCTCATAGCCTTCTCCAGCTTTGTGAGCGTCAACTATTTTTACCCATGGTGCTGATTGTTGGGGCAAGGTCAGATGAGTCTGGGCATTTAAAACCTTTGAGATTGCCATCACCTGGTCTTCCCAGATGATGATTGAGAACAATCCATGACACTGGCAGGTCTCAGCTTTGCAAAGTGAGCAGCGCATGTTATAAATTCTGCAGGGTGCCCAAACTTTTGCAGATGCCATTTTTTTGTTTTCTGTTATTTTGAAAGTGTAAATGATGGAAATAAAATCTAACTTTTGTTAACATATTATAAGAATGTCTAATCTGTAATTTGGAGATTTGTCCATCTTTCCTTGGCTTCTTCATGCACATTAATACAAATTTTTACCTGGGGTGCCCACACTTTTGATCCCCACTGTAATAGGATGCGTGTGGGAAATGTTTTCAAGCAGCCTAAAATATTAGCAGCTGGATATGTAAACATCATACTGTCAGTTCATGACTATGATACTGTAAATATGCTTTAAGGGAGAGTGCAATTATCAGAGAGGAGAGTGAACTGTTTACCATACAACCTAAAACTGAAATCTGAGGTGCAATAATAATAACAGCATTATAAGTTTAATTGTTTACTAACAATAATGGAAGGCGATCTTTAGTGGTGTACTATTATTCCACATATAACTGCATGTTGGAAAATGAGTGAATAATTACAGTAACAGTAATTCATGTACATACAGGCTTACTGACAAGGATGGCTGGAATCAGTAATGGTGCCTAAGGTGTTCTCTGTCAACTTGTGTTGTGGACACGTAAAAAATTAAACCTGCTCAAAAGGGACTAAGTGCAATATAAGTACATCATTTGGTATACCTAGAGATAAGCGAATCAAATTTGACAAAGTCAAATTTGTTCCGAATTTCGTGAAAAATTTGATTCAGACCGAATCTGAACTTCGACTCAATTCTAAATAATGAATTTCTTCATTTATGACATGCGATCGTCCTGTATAATGTATAGATGCGGGTGGCCGGCCGCTCTTCTCTGGTTCCACTTTAGTATGAGTATATGCCGTATATACACCAATTATTCATATTTCCCGCAGAGAGCTGTGAGTGGCTGAAACCATCTGGCCAATCACAGCTCTCTATGGGAAATATAAATAAGTGATGTGAATTCTATTCCCATCACTGGCCAGCAGAGTTTAGTGCATAGATGCAAGCGCAGGAGAAAGCCGCTCCATCTCTGCAGGACTAGCGCATTGGGTGTCAGGAGTGACACCTGCTGTGATCTGTCTATCAGTACAGGTACTACAGCTCCCATTATGGAACAGTCTTTTCCATGCTAAGAGTAGTAGTGCTACCTAAAAAATTTAAAAAATAGAAAAAAAAACGTGAAACACAAACACACACACACACTTTATTGTACACAATATTAAAATACATTACTAATAAAAAATTTAAAAAAATGTATTTTAAATTATGCTAAAATCCACGTACTGTACCACTAACCAATACTGGATATACAGGACATCTATGACACTTACCGTATGTGGATTTTAGCATATCTCTCTTTGACCCTTCATTAAATGAATTGCTGATAATATGCAACTCTTGTATCATTTATAGACAAACACAGGCCCGTCGCTACCGGACCGGCAAACCAAGCAATTGCTTGAGGCCCCGAGCTGGCTGGGGGCCCCGAGCAGAGTCGGTGCTTGCCTGTCCTGTAGCGATGGGGCACTTCGGGGGGCCCACACATTTCAATTAAATTACCTTTTTGTAGGGCGCGGGCCCCTTAAGAAACAAAGCAGGGCCGGCACCGGACAGGTCAGGGGCTGATGGGAGTAGAGACATCACATGCCCCGCGCAGGCACGCACATCTACGCCAATCACCTGACCTGTCCCTGCTTACGTCCCCACGCGAACCTCCAGCATCCTCAGTGCAGTGACAGGAGCAGCAGCAGACTCACGCCGCTGCAACGATAAGTAAGTGTATAGCAGTATTATATTCAGGGTACAGTGTGGGGCAGTATTTTATTTAGGGTACACTTTCTGGCAAGGTTATAATGATTACTGTCTTCATGCAGAGGATGAGGATCTGCTCACAAAGTGAGGAGCCAATGATGTCTGGATGTCAGACTCTGCAGAGAAGATGGAGCTGGAGGAAGACCTGGTCTCTGGACCAGATGAAGAAGAAAAGATAACAGAGAAGATATCACTCAAGTCAGAAGACATCACTCAGGTCACTGATATCATTGTGTATTCTCCTGACTGTCCCATCAGAGCTGTAGTCACTTGTAAGTTCTGCAGTGATGATGGATAAAACTGTGTCCAATCTGTGTCTCTCCAGCTGTTGCAAAACTAAAACTCCCATTGCCAGAGGCTCTTCAGACATGATGGGAGTTTTAGCTTTCCGACAGCTGGAGAACCACTTTAACTAAGGTGATCGGTGGGGGTCTCAACAGTCAAACCCCCACCCAAAAAAGGCCCTGGGGGGGGGGGGGGTCTGGACAGAGGGTATGGGTAGGGAACACTGCTGCACCTAATGTGGGGGGAACACTGTCTACCTAATGTGGGGGGAACTCTGCTGCACCTAATGTGGGGGAACACTGCTGCACCTAATGTGCGTTGTATCGGCGTTCGCTCATGTTGCGCTCCCAGAATTCAAGGGCCGGCGTTACTATGTCCTGACGCCGGCCCTAGAGCGTGACGTGCGTGAACATAAAAGGGGGGAGGGGCCTCCATGTCCATTTTGCTTGGGGCCCCCAAATTCCTTCAAACGGCCCTGGACAAACATCATTGGAAATATTAATACTATTGTCAGCAATTTGATGAATACTGTGCCTTTTTTGTTGTCCCATCCTCCCCAGACAACAAATAGGTGCAAAGTACATGACTGAGAATTGCACATAATTATTATACTATACATACAGTGAATTTTATATAATTACAATCATTCACATATTCTCATATAGGCATTATTGCACTTTTTTCCTGCGCGAAGCCACCAAACCAGGGACAGCCGTGGAAGCACAAGTCCATCATCCAAATCGGTATGTAAACCATACCTCTATTATTGGCACATATATGTAATTTTAATTATTATTCTTATACAATTTGTATATCATTCTTGTTTATAGTTGCCTCGTTTTTTAAAACATTTGGAGTACCACTGAGTTTTTGAACACCTTCATCAACGTTGGCTGCTGACTGAGCTATCTTTTATTAACCGTTTTTATTCATCAAAAAATTACATTTATTATTCATATAGTGCTGGTATTTATCTAATTATCCCTTTTAGCTTGAATCTTTATTTAGTATAATACACTTTTTTATTTGCTCTTTAGTATTACTACTCCCAGCATGGAACAGACTGTTCCATGATGGGAGCTGTAGTACCTGTACTAATAGACCGATCACAGCAGTTATCACTCCTGACACCCGATGCGATCGTCCTATCTATTGCAGAGATGGAGCGGCTTTCTCCTGCGCTCACATCTCTGCACTATACTCTGCTGGCCAGTGATGTGAATAGAATTCACATCACTTATTCATATTTCCTGCAGAGATCTGTGATTGGCCTGATGGTTCCAGCCACTCACAGCTCTCTGCGGGAAATTTGAATAATAGGTATATATATGGCATATACTCCTACTACAGTGGGACCAGAGAAGAGCATCATCTATACATTATACAGGATGATCGATCTGTCTATTAATGCAGGTACTGCAGCTTCCAGCATGGATCAGAGTGTGCTCCATGTTGGGAGCAGTGGTACCTGCAGTTAAGGACAGATCATAGCAGGTATCACTCCTGGTACCCGATGCGATCATCCTATCTAGATGCGTGAAAGCCGCCTGCATCTATACATTATACATGGTGATCGCAGCAGGTATCAGGAGTGACACCCGGGGCGATCTGTCTATTTGTCCAGGTACTATTCCCATCATGGAACAGTCTGTTCCATGCTGGTAGTAGTAATACTACATAATTTTATTTATTTATTTTTAAATAGAGAAAAAAAAGTGAAACACACACATATACTTTATTAAACACATTATTAAAATACATTACTGATAAAAAATTTGCCTAATTTATTCGGATCAAATCTTTTTTTTTTTTATTTGGCGAATCGGCCGAATCAAATTTTTCAAAAATTCGCTCATCTTTAATATACACAGCTGAATGGGACTTTGAGCTATTTATTTCTGGAAAAAGTGGAACACACATGCAATCAAAAAATTATAAATACTGAAGTAATAGTGTTCTACGGTATATTATATTTATATAAAAAGGACTGACTATCTGTTACCTCCAACGGTGCATAAATGTAATGCAATATCTATGGAAGTATGAAAATGCAGCAAATAGCTGATGGTGGCCAGTAGGTCATGATTTATTTGTCTTGTCACGTAATTTTTAACAAGAAGTAATAGAGAAGTGTTTTTAGTCTCTACAATATTTCAGTACGAATCAGTACAACCACCACCCCTGCTGTCCGCTCTCCACAAATATCACTAGTCCATTCACCACTGTCTATTGTTCGCTGGCTATAGCTACCGCTAGTCAATCACCCTTGCTGCTACTACTACCAGCGGGCCTAATCATACACAACCCATCATCCCCAAAAAAGGTATATTTTTTTATGCTTTTCATCCAAAAACAAATTATTCTTCACTATTTTGGGACATTCTGTTGTATCCACCCAAAAGGGCAAATTTTTGGAACACTTGGAAAAATGTATGGCGCTTTGCTTACCAGACTCAAAACCTGTTGCTACACCCAGAGAATTGTTGGAATGTTTGGAAAAAGTATTTTGGTCTTTCGATACCTTCATGTGCATTTTAACACAAGGAGGCATCTGCCAACAACCAGGGATACTTTATGCAGGTTTATTTTAGTGTTAAAAAGCATAAAAAATCCCCTAATTAAGTGTGTATTTAAAGGGGTACTCCATTGGTAAACAATTTTTCTATTTAAAAACCTTAATCCTTCCAGTACTTATCAGATGCTGTATGATCTAGAAGAAGTTGTATTTCTTTCTTGAATTCTTTTCTGTCTGACCACAGTGCTCTCTGCTGACACCTCTTTCCATGTCAGGAACTGTTCAGAGTACAAGCAAGCAAATCCTCATAGCAAACCTCTCCTGCTCTGGACAGTTCCTGACATGGACAGAGGTGTAAGCAGAGCACTGTGGTCAGACAGAAAAGAATTCCAGAAAGAAATAGAACTTAATGTGGAGCATACAGCAGCTGATAAGTACTGGAAGGATTAAGATTTTTAAATAGAAGTAATTAACAAATCTGTTTAATTCTGTGGCACCAGTTGATTTAAAACAATTTGTTTTCCACCAGAGTACCCCTTTAAACAAGCTTTTAGTTACCATGGGCTACCGTAAAATGAATAAGTGGCTAAAGGTTTTGTTCAGTGAAAAACAACTTATTCTCTTTCCACAGGATAGGAAGTAAGTGCTTGACCATGGGAAACCAACCACTGGGACCCCCTGCAAACTCTAAAAGGGGACCCCAACTTGGGTATATTTGTCAGGCTACATTCACACTACCTTTATGACATGGTAGTATCATGGCTGTCGGAGAACTGAGCAGAATAGCGGGAGAAAAGTTACTGCTTGTGCCGTCTTTTTCTCCCGCTATTCATAACAGCATCCGGCGGCCCCGACAATAGTAAATGGGAGCCACCGGGGCTCGTTGCTGCCCGTTGCTCCCCGTCATTATAATGGCTATTTAAGTCAGGAAAAAAAGAGACTTTGACCTGCGAGTAATGGCAGTGTGAAAGGCCTCACTCTGATAAAAATGAATTAATCTCTTTTGCTGACTGACAGAACCCCATTCTGGAGATTGAGGGAGGGGAGGCTCTAACGGTTGGAATCCCACGCAATCAGACACTTATTCCCAATCCTATGGATAGGGGATAAGTTGTTTTTTACCTGACAACCCCTTTAAAATATAACATTATTCATCCTGCACACACACACACACACGTGTGTGATCAAAAAGTCTCACCTGATCAACATGATACTGATAAAATCTATAGATCACGGTACAAAAAATAAGTACTCATACAGCCTTGTACACAAAAAAATATAAAATGTTATATGTTTTTTTTTTTATAAAACAGGAGCAATTTCAATGCTTGCTATAGGTGCCATTTCAGTAGAAATGCCTCTGTGCTATGGAGGTGCAGTGCAGTCACAATGGCACTATAGGATGGGGGAATGGCAAAAAAAAGTTTTGGCACAACTAAACTCTGGTTAGCCTGTTAGGCTATGATCACATGGTGGAATGTCAGCATAGCAAATGTCTGTGATCCTCCGCACAGGGACACAGTTTTCTGCTTTACATCCCGCTTCTTCTCACTCCATGCCTGCTGCCCTGTGTCAGGGGGACAGGGACACAGTTTCTCCACAGATATCCCAGCCTTTCTCCTGTCTACGCCGCACATCCACCATCTGTGCAAGACTACAACCCCTAGCATGTCCTCACTAGATATGAGCGAACTTTTCAAAAATTTGATTCGGCCAATTCACCGAATTTTTCCGAAAAGTTTGTTTCGATCCGAATTTGTTTGCGGCGAATCGATATTAAAAAAAGGCTATTTCTAGCCTACATACAGCCTCTATAGAGGTATAGAACACTTTGCTGTGTCCTAAAACGCATATGGAGTGTGCTGGGGTAGAGAAATAATACTGTTATTCAGAATAACATGCAGATTACCGGCATTGCTCTTAGAATCACTGCCGCACAGCAGCACAATGACAGAGCCTGGTGGTGGCATCAGTGTCAGGAGACCTTATAGTGAGTGAATGACATAGCTTGGACATATTGGCAGCAAGAGGAGACCATTTAGTGACTGAATGGCACAGCTTGGAGTTGGCTGATGCACTAGTACACTACACACCAGGGCTTCACAATCCCCCCCAAAAAACAACACAATATATGAAATTTTTGACAAAGATTTCTCATTGGTAGCACCCGTTATCCAAAAATTTTAAATTAACAGACCCAGGCCCCACCTCTGTGGCATCAGTAACCCATATATTGCCTGAAGGACACAGTCTGGAGTTGGCTGATGCACCAGTACACACCAGGGCTTCACAATCCCCCCCTCCAAAATCAACACAATGAGACATTTTTGTCAAAGATTTCTCATTGGTAGCACCCGCTATCCAAAAATTTGAAATTTCCAGAACCAGGCCCCACCCCTGCGGCATCAGTAACCCAAAAATTGCCTGCATGACATAGCGTGTAGTTGTCTGAAGCAAGAGTACACACCAGGGCTTCACAATCCCCCCCAAAAAAACAACACTATATATGACATTTTTTACAAAGATTTCTCATAGGTAGCACCCGCTATCCAAAAATTGGAAATTTCCAGACCCAGGCCCCACCTCTGCGGCATCAGGAACCCATATATTGCCTGAAGGACACAGCCTGGAGTTGTCTGATGCACCAGTACACACCCGTGCTTCACAATCCCCTCCAAAATACAACAACATTTTAGACATTTTTTTAAGAAATACCTTTGTGTAAGAACAAACGCATATCCAACAGTTCACAAGACTCTATAATGCAGGACGGTGGACCACCCAAAGACATTTTTCTCAAAAATAATAAACCCCATAATGTTAGAATTTTTTTTACAAAAACTAATTCAATATGTGAGTAAGCGCATCTGTCTCCAAAAGATCAGATCACCAAAGGACTTTTTTCGCCCAAAATGATAAACCAGAGTTAATCTCTGTCCGTTTTTTTTTTTTCATTAAAAAATCACACGCAACAAGCGTTCCGTTGTGTAACGATTAGCATTCTGGAAAATTCAATTTTATTATCGGTAAAATTATCAGTAAATAAATAAAAAACACTGCCCAAGAGTGTTTAATTACCCCATACATTACACCAGGAGCAGTCAGGAGTAGGCCTCAGCAGTACCCAAGAGGCAGTACCCATCTTAGCTCTACAATAGCCTGGAACGCTGTAAAATGGAGTTTAATGAAGAGATTCGTGCGATAGAATCGCGGCGATATTCGTATTCGTTGCAAATCGAATTTTTCATGAAATTCGTAACAAATTCGTGGGTGGGTGATAGATGTGCGGGCGGTTGAGTGGAAGGCTGCAGAGCGCTCCTCTGGCTTCTCTCCACAGCCTGTTTTCTACGCGGAATTCACACGGAATTGACATGGAATTGATGCGAAATTCTGTGCTGATTTTCCACACGGATTATAGGAGGAAACTGTTTTTTTTTTTTTTTGCTGGACTACCACCAATTCCCTTTTTTTCCCCGCAGAATTCCCACACGAGTTCTGTGCGATTCTGTGTGCATTCTGCCCAAATTCCTCACGAAAATGCATTAGGCGAAATTTTTTTTTTACATTGCGGTCTATGGGAATTAGATGTGGATTCCGCATGAAGAAAAACATGTTCATTCTTCATGCGGAACGGAATTCCGTGTCGGAGATCTGCTCGCAGAAATTCCTTAGTGTGAACTAAGGAGCAGAATTCAATTCAAATCAATGGGGTTTGGTACTGCTGAATGAATTGGAGAGGAATAAGTGAGCGGAATTACTCGAGTAAATTCCTTTCCAATTCCTCAGTTTGAACATATCCTAAGGTGCGGGGAAATGTGAGGAGAAACTGTGCCGTAGAAACATTGCTTCAAATTATGTATGCTAGGGTGGTTTATCAGTGCCTTTTCCCCTTTATACCCTGCAATGACATTACCAGCATGTATTATTGATGTGCTATTACATATTCTATGCACAAATTTTATTAAAGAAAAAAAACAACACTAACTAAACCAAGAATATTTTGGTAGTCCACATAACCATATTGAAAGACGGAAAATGCATGCAGATGTTCCCACGATGGAACCCAAGTGCCATCCATTGAGTCACAATGCTGGAATAGTATGTCTAGTCTTCAGATTGGTATTTTTCTTTTCATTTTACTTGTCACATATTTCCAAACACAATCACAATCTGAACCAAGCCAGATATGCTTGTGTTACGGAATAAATGCCGGTGTGTATACTTTATGGTAATAAAGTTAAGTTATTAAGCAAGGGCCTCTGTTGTGACAGCAGGAAAAGTGAGTCTGCTTTTCAGCTCCCACCTTTGACAGCGCGGTTACTTTGGAAGAGAGGAGAGATGAGTCCCTGGTTCTGCTGGGTGAGTAGGAAGCATTTGATAAGTGCATGCCTTGGCTTCCGGCCGTCCACAGCACGGCCTTTGTTTCATCTACACATGATTAAATGGTCTACAGGGCAATTAGAACTGGAGGAAGGAAAAGCCGACTCTCTCCAGGTTTCCTCAATCAGTGTGATTGAATTTCTCCGAGTAAAGCGGCAGCAGCAGTAGCAGTGCAGACTCAATGACTTTTCCTGGGAAATATTCTGTAGCTTAGCAATGAGCTCTTATTTAACTGCTCGCTGTTCCATTTTATTATGTGCAAATTATGGCTTAATAGATTTACAGTGGTCATAAAACTGCTATTTTTTCAGAAAAACTGTCCAAGCAGCCAACCAGGCTTCAAGTGTACCATGCTTTAATACACGGATGAAATGGAATACCAAAAACTATTAAATGTCCCTGGAGAAACAGTTTTTTTTTTTTTTTAGTTTGTAACCTACTTGATTATTGTATCTCTAACCTTCCATGGTGTACCTATGTTGTTACGCTAAAGTGACTTGTACCATTTATGTGTACTTAAAGAGTACCTCTCATGATCTTTTTACATTTTATAATTTTCCCAATTCACTGCCCCCATCATGATAACCTTCCTGCCTTTATTTTTATTATTTGTTAGTTTTCTACCTTGATGTTGCTCTGTATTTACTGCTCAGTCCCAGTCAGATTCACAGGAGGCTGGATGAAGGTTGTCAATGTGCACAAAATGGCTGTTGTTGCTTCTGGGCTCCCTAGACGCTATGCCTCCCCATGGTGTTGCAGGTCAAGGCATTGTATATCAAGAAAAATAAGAAGACTACAATAAGCAGCTCTTAGAAGTAACAGCAGTTGTTCCATGCACTCAGAAGCAACAGCAGCCGTTTTGTGTATGTTGATGCACTTCATCCAATCTCCTTGGATCTTCTTATGTGAAACAGCTGCTGTTGCTTCTGAGCACCCTAGACGAGTCTAGCCATGTCTCCCCAAGGCGTTGTGGATAAAGAAAAATTTAAAGCAGACTACAATATGCGAACAGTGTTTCTTCCCTTCTTTCCTTATTTATTAAGTATGATAATAACCTTTCTGCTATGGGAATTGAGCCCCGTTGTTGAATTGTGTTATGTTTTACTGAACTTAAGACCCTTCCCCACATTGTTTCTTGCATTTCGCAGTATTTGCATATAGCTGTGTAGATAAATCATCTGTGTCCTCCTCCAACTGCTCTGCTTGTAGTATACATCATTTATGTGTGTTTTGTTAGATATTTTGTCATACCATGCCAGAAGAAGAACCCTTAGGGTACGTTCACACGTACAGGATTCTGCACAGATTTGATGAGCAGGATTTGTAACTGCCGATTAGAAGCTGTGCTCAGTCATTTACATTGAAAACGTTTACATTGAAATCTGCAGCAGAAAATCCTATGCATCAAATCCTGAACATCAAATCTGCGTACGTGCGAACGTACCCTATGCAGGACCGAAAGTTTACCATGTAGCATACTTTGATTTAGCCATTAAAGGGGTACTCCGCCCCCAGCATCTTATCCTCCATCCAAAGGATAGGGGATAAGATGTCTGATTGCGGGGATTTGGCCGCCGGGACCCCCCCATCACCCAACTAACCCCCTACCCCCCCTCACGATCTTTGGCCATGCACTCCGTAATCTGCATGCACGGAGAGAACTCTGGATTACAAATGACCACAGCAGTCATGTCCCCTCCCATGGACATAAATGGAGGGCTGTGTGTGACCACTAGTGCCCGAAGTGTCTCTGGTACCTGAAGCATACTGGGTTTCCACAAAATCAATAAAACAAGGAAATTGCAGAATGACAGAGCCTGGAGAGACCAAACGGTGGCACTATGATAGAGCCTGGATGTGGCAGCAGTATGAGGAAAATATATGACGGCACAATGACACAGCCAGGAGGTGGTGGCAGCCTATGTAGGCCGCAGAGCAGCACAATGACAGAGTAGGATGTCAGTTTGTCCTCCCTCTAAGTGGTGCAGGCCTGACCTGGGAGGGCTCCTGGGTAGATCCTGCCAGTATCATATTTTTGTCTAAAATATTAAGCCATGCACATGTAAGTAAACACAGCTGGTACTGTGAAACTGTGTATGAAACTGTGAATGTGCCATTTAATCAGTTATGATTTATTTTCATCGCTTCAACCTGTTTCCTTGGATTCTTGTGGTAATTCCAGAGCTAATATATGATGATGAGCAGCTTAAGTAGGGTGTGCTTTGTGATATACCAGTGGCTGAAGTGCATGCAAATTTTCCTGGCCATTTTTAGGATGTAGATGGGTGGAAGACTTAAGGAACCGCTTGACAACCAGATTGAACATGTGTGCCATGTTATGGTTTATTTTACACTAACTGCAAACTATGACCTTTAACCAGAATAAACGTGGAACTGCTGAGTGTGTGTATATATTTTACTTATTTGTGGATAATACGCCCCAAAAAAGGTTGCACCAGCAGTAAGTGTACTCTCTCACACTCTGCACTGTCCCTGCCTGTCTGCAGTGATGCAGGCTTGAGGTGAATAAATTCACTGCTGTGAAGAATAAGCTCCGTATTCTGTATTGTCAGTAACACACAGTCTGCTCTCTGAGCTACAAGTCCAGGAAATGCCTGTGTTCATCAATGGCTGCCGAATATATAGGGTTGTGACATCACAGGGCTGGCTGGCTGCTGATAGGCTGCATGTCACCATAAGATTCAGGGTGATCCCTCCTACCCAATATGTAGTAAATGAATGCAAAACAAGCAGGGATTGTGTATATCCAATGACTTTATCCATAAATTCTTCAACTGTCATACAAAAACAGGCATAGAATGGATACAACAAGGATAGTCACCCAGTGATAAAGTAGCAAAAATCAATCCGACAATTTTAGGATTTCACGAGCCTCTCTGAGATTTTCTTTTCCTGGCTGTGATTCATTGCATCTCCTGCGGGCTGAAGGTTGAGCTTCACAAAAGATCCGAGCGCCGACCATAGATCAGGCGACGTTTCAGGAGACTGAACTCCCTTTCTCAAGCCTCTATTGTGCACATCCACCACCATGATTAAATGCAATATACTTCTCATGAGAACATTAGTTCTATAACAAAGTAGAAAAAGGACATAAAACATCAATAGATATAGTGCACATTAAAAACAATGTAATAAAGATCAGCAATTTTACAAAAATACATTGAATGAACAACTTTCATTAATCCCATTCGGGGCTAGCGTTCCCAAATTCTGAATCCAATATACCTCACGCTTCAGTAGGTATCTTCTAGTTTACTCTTTCTGTCCTGTACTCTCTACCTCTTCTAGTATCATCCACGTCACGTAACATACCTGGTGTCCATTTTCAGAAAAGTGTCTAGCCAGACTCGTTTCACCAAAATTGTCTTTTTTATTTTTATCTTTCATCTCACTTCTTCTCTTATAATTTCTAGTAGAGCTTTTATGTTCATTTATTCAGATTTTCACATTTCTGGATGTTTGGCCCACGTAACCAATCTCCGGTAGCCCCTAGTGTATATTTTTATGGCCAAATTTGAAGAGGTGTACGTTCCAGCCCATCCATTGAGTGACAAAATTAGAAAATGGCTAAAATATGTGGGTGACGTGTTCGTCCTACGTCAAGAATTGGATGAATATATATGTTACTTAAATCAGTGTCATCTGTTAATTGAATTTACTTGTGAGGCAAATGCCACTTGTATACATTATCTTGATGTGGAAGTTAAGAATGTGAATAATAGAGTAGAAACTACACTTTTCGTGAAAGAAAGTGATAGAAATAATTTACTCCATAAAGAGAGTGCACATGCCCCACAGGTTTTCAAAGGGATACTGAAAGGACAAATAATTAGGACTAAGAGGATATGTAGTTCCGAGGATGAATACCAAAAAAACTGAAATAAAATGGTCGAGAAATTTGTACAGAGAGGTTATAAGAATTAGAAGAAGTTGCAGAGGAGGTGGACAAAATGTCAAGGGAACAGTTGCGAAAAAAGAAGGATGAAAAGAAAAGAAAAGTTGAAAAAGGGTAGATTTATGTTTCTAACTTCTACATGTGAGACTAAAAATTTCATATATTTTATGCCCTTGTGGAATGGGTTACGTGGGCCAAACATCCAGAAATGTGAAAATCAGATTAAATAAACATAAAAGCTCTATTAGAAATTATAAGAGAAGAAGTGAGATAAAAGATGAAAATAAAAAGATAATTTTGGTGAAACAAGTCTGGCTAGACATTTTTCTGAAAATGGACACCAGGTATGTGATGTGAGCTGGATGATACTAGAAGAGGTAGAGAGTACTGGACAGGAAGAGTTAACTAGAAGAAACCTACTGAAGCGTGAGGTATATTGGATTCAGAAGTTGGGAACGTTAGCCCCGAACGGGATTAGTTAAAATTGTTCATTGAATGTATTTTTGTAAAAATGCTGATCATTATAACATTGTTTTTAATGTGCACTATATCTATTGATGTTTTTATATCCTTTTTCTACTTTGTTATAGAACTAATGTTCTCGCGAGAAGTATATTGTATTTAATCATGGTGGTGGGTGTGCACATGAGAGGTTTGAGAAAGGGAGTTCAGTCTCCTGAAATGTCGCCTGATTTTTGGAGCTTGGATCTTTTGTGCAGCTCGACCTTCAGCCCGCAGGAGATGCAATGAATCATGGCCAGGAACAGAAAACCTCGGAGAGGCTGGTGAAATCCTAAAAGTGCCAGATGGATTTTTGCTACTTTATCACTGGGTTACTATCCTTGTCGTATCCATTCTATGCCGGTTTTTGTATGACAGTTGAAGAATTTATGGATAAAGTAATTGAATATTCGCAATCCCCGCTTGTTTTGCATTCATCTACTACATATTGTGTTGGACTTATGCTTGGGAGTAAGGAGCCCCTGGCCTGAATACATGGGAGCCGCCCTGTTGTTAATCAGTTGTCCGCTGACAATTAGCCAGAGACGATCCCTCCTACCTACCTTCCCAGAATTCCTTGACCCATGTCCTTACATGTGTAACCGCCATTTTAGATCCACTGGACCGAACATAATGGAGTTTAATGAAGCAATTTGTTTTATCGAATCACGGTGATATTCGGATTCATTACGAATGGAATTTTCCAGGAAATTCGTAACAAATTCGGATTTGTCCAATTCGATTCGCTCATCTCTAGTGCTAACGTACCCCTAATAACAATTTAAAAATAATGTCAGATAATAATGTCAGATAATATCATCAGTAGAAGTTTGTAATCTGGGACTACAAAAGTGATAAAATAAGTTGGACATGTTGAAAGACTCATAATATAGGATCTATGAATTAGGATTGCTAGAATGTAGTGGTCTGCTTTGATTTGAATAACATTTCCACCCATAATGGAACTCTGTCCACATCTGGCCCATGCATCAGACATAAACATCCGTATAAAAAGATACATAGTGTGCAAACATACTATACAATATAACATCCCTATGCCATATGACTATTCTTTGGAACACATTTGGTTTCCAACTGGGCTGCCTTTTTTCTGAATTGAAGAACTCGTCCTGGAGTTCTCCATGTTACAGATTTAACACCATAAAACATACAAGGAATAAAAAAAAATATATTAAAAAAAACTATGCGCTTATCCAAGAAAATAGGGTGGCAACTAATCCAATCTGACAACCAATTCAGAATTAAAAACAAGAAGGACCTTCTGCCAAAAGACACTGACAGAGATTTATCATTGCATTTATCGCTTTTGTTTCATACATTTGTCACATTAACTGTACACCTTTTTTGCAACATTCTGGACCACTATGCAGAAATAGCAAAGTTTCCAAACACTCATATGTAGGGCTTTTTAAATTTTGAACTTGCAGTGGTCACAAAAAAAAGTTGCATAAATGTCGGACAAGTGTCACACAAAAGTCGCACAAGAAAAAAACACACCACAAACCTACACCAGCTCATAGTTGTCTTAGAAAATGAACTTCAAAGGGGGCTTTCCCTCATTTTGCCATAAGTGTGACAAATTTATTAACACTGTGCAACCCTATGATAAATTTGTCGTATGTAAGGTAAAACAGAAACATCAAAATACCATAAAATACCAAATTTCTCCCACTATATTATACATTTTAGACACTTTTTAGACACTTTTCCATTGGGTCTAACAAAGGGGTGTGGCCTCAGTAAAGGGTAGGATTTTCAAAAAGGGCATGGCCTAAATGCGCCAGAAATACACCAACATTTTAACCCCAATTTTAGTTTGAAGTAAGCAAAACCATTAGTTGGGTCTAAAATTTGACTAGATGGTCTACATATATGTATAAATAATACCAACAATAACACATGTTGCAGTAGAAATATAACAAAATACACAAATTCTTTATTAGAGTATGTTAGAACCACTCCAAAACAGGTGGAGTATGGGAAAAGTTTACAGTAGCTAAAAACTGGAGGCCGCTTAGCAGTGAGTCAATAATCATATCATATTGTTAACAAAAGGTGTGTAAAAGGCATACTGTATGGTGCACATGGTCCAATAGTGTACCTAAGACTTGCCCAACTATTGTACACATATGCCAGATTTAACAATTAGATTGACCACACCCAAAATATAGGTTTTATAGGTTAAAAGGGTACTTCACCCACAGACATCTTATCCCCTATTCAAAGGATAGGGGATTATTTGTTTTATCACCGGGGTCCCGGATCTCCATGCAGCACCCAGCATTCTAAACAGTATGTTTAGAACGCTGGGTTCCCATGGCCGGAGACGTGATGTCACACCACGCCCCCTCCATTCATGTCTATGGAGGGGGGCATGACAGCTGTTACGCCCCCTCCCATAGACATGAATGGAGCAGGCTAAGATGCCCTCCATTCATGTCCTTTAACTATTTGTTATTTTTCTAAACATCTGAATATTTCCCCAAATAGCCAACTGGGTGGCAATCTTCATTCGAAAGGGGGTGTGAATATTATGCCGAGAAGATCATAAACTTGAGATGTGAATCTGAGGCTCAAGTGGTGTAAGGGGCATAGAACCTAAAAAAACATAAGAAAAAAAACAAACACTGTTATAATGAGGGCACCAGAAGCTTACATTTGTTTTAATACCATTTTTTTTTTAACTGGCCCCAGGTTCCCTTTAAAGATGATATTTAAAAATTAATTCTATAACTGTGTAGTAATTGGCTTTGGCATTCTGTTCTTTTCAACCACTACCTAGATTTTTCACCCTTAAAATTGAGTATAGATTGCGGTTCATTGCATTGCAAATTGCATGTAATTATTTTAGAAATGTGACCTCTTGCACTTAAAACATTCTCCACAAATATGATCTCTGAATATTTTGCCTTAGACTTCACAATACATCTATGTAAATGTTGGAAAAGTAAGAAAGTCTTTCAGTGTTTCGTACAGAGTAAATTTGACTGCAGAGAAATGTGCAGTGAATTATTCAGAACGTCAGTTCCCTAAATCGCCTGTGCGGTACTGTAATAGAACATCAACCTGACAATGATCTTTCACCTTTATCTTGGATATAATATTTTCCTGGGTTAAGTTGCAATGTGAAAATAGGAAATAAGCGAAAATTGGTCGACAGGTCTAATTAAATGAAATTTTATTCCCGCTTGCATGTATTGGAATTAATAACATAATTGCATAATTTGAAACAGTTGCAAAAAAAACCTGTGCAATCAATTCTATGACTCAGAGCAATTATGGTGCTAATATTTAATGCACAATTATTTATTTGGGACATTCTGTACGTGATGGTACATACTGTTGAATTATTCTCCTTAATTTGCTATACTGAAACTGAAATTTGTAGGATATTTTAACGTTTGTGCTTCCTTATGATGAAACATCACTGTAACCTCAGTAAATGGCCCATATATTCCTTCTCTATGCTTCCTAAATTGCTTTATAATGTTTTCATACTTTTTTTCCCCCCACAAACTAATTATACCCATTCAGCACCCGCATAGAATACAGGTGCTGCGGGGAGATCCCAGGAGGAGGGGGGGGGGTCTCAGCAGCGGGCCCCCCACGATCAGACATCTTATCCCCTAGCCTTTGGATAGGGAATAAAATGTTTTTGCCCGGAATATCCCTTTAAGCTGTCATAATGGGGAATGCTACTGACCCCTTTTGTTGAATTAATGTTTACTCCTTTAAATGCCCAAACAGTACATAAAGGGGTACTCCAGAGAAAAAAACAAATGTTTTCAAATCAACTGGTGCTAAAAAGTAATACATATCAGTAAATTACTCTTATAAAAAAAAATCTTAATCCCTTCCAGTACTTATCAGCTGTTGTATGCTTCAGAGGAAGTTGTGTAGTTCTCTCCAATCTGATCACAGTGCCCTCTGCTGACACTTCAGTCTGTCTCAAGAACTGTCCAGAGCAGGAGAGTTTTGCTATGGGGATTTGCTTGTACTCTGGACAGTTCCCAACACGGATAGAGGTGACCCTTTCTGGTCTAGGCTCTAAGGTTCGGCAGCAGTGTGCTACTTTCTGAGCTGCATCTGAAAAAATTATGTCATCAAGGCTTGTTTTTAAATCCCTGCTAACTCCCAAATTCATTGGTCTGGGTATAAGAGCACCACAACCTTTGTTCTGGTTCCATCCAGCTCCTGCATCCTGTGGACCCTGCCTCAAGCTGCCCTCTTCCATGTTTTTTCAAAGCCAGTGTAGTCTTCTGGTTCTGCTCTTCAATTCAGTTTTTTGTTGCCGTGATCTGGACTTATGTCTGTCCAGTCATCTCTGCGGCATTGGGAATGGTCCCCTTATGGGGACCATTAACTGGGGATCTAACAATAAAAAATCCAAGAAACAAGCAGATCCTTTATTATAGATACATTAAAATACAGTTGGATTTCATCCCCCATGGTCAGAAAATAGATGGACTCATTTCTAGCATTATACACCCTTAGTCATAGTTCATTGGTGAATTCTGTTTTTAGCAGAAAAAAAATGTAAAGGGATACTCCGGTGGAAAACTTATTTTTTTTTAAATCAACTGGTGCCAGAAAGTTAAACAGATTTGTAAATTAATGGAGGAATGGATGGTCTGACGAAGTACGGAAGTACGACACAGCTGTCACCTGCACGCTGAGGCCCTCGGTGTTCATGTCCATTCACCTGTCTGCCACCGCCACCGTGTTTATGCAATAAAGAACCGTTTTGAAGCTACCAGCTTGGGTGAGTGCCGTCCTCCATTCTTTTTATACATATTGGATTTGTCTGCTGTCTTTGGACTGAGCACTACAGAGATTTGGACTTTTGCTTCTATTATTCACCTGTTGCTGACTACTTGCTGTATACACAGCAGGTACATTCTGTACCTATATTTTGTTAGATTTGTAAATTACTTCGATTAAAAAATCTTAACTCCTTAAGGACCGAGGGGTTTTCCGTTTTTTGCTCCTTGCCTTTAAAAAATCATTACTCTTTCAATTTTGCACAAATTCTACTTTGTAATGACGTCAATCATTTTACCCAAAAATCTACGGTGAAACGGAAAAAAAATCATTGTGCGACAAAATTGAAAAAAAAAAACGCTGTTTTGTTTTGCAACTTTTGGGGGCTTCCGTTTCTACGTAGTAAATTTTTCGGTAAAAATGACACCTTATCTTTATTCTGTAGGTCCATACGATTAAAATGATACCCTACTTATATAGGTTTGATTTTGTCGGACATTTGGAAAAAATCATAACTACATGCAGGAAAATTAATATGTTTAAAATTGTCATTTTCTGACCCCTATAACTTTTTTATTTTTCCGTGTATGGGGCGGTATGAGGGCTCATTTTTTGCGCCATGATCTGAAGTTTTTAACGGTACCATTTTTGCATTGATGGGACTTATTGATCGCTTTTTATTCATTTTTAAATTATACAAAAAGTGACCAAGAATGCACTATTTTGGACTTTGGAATTTTTTTGCGCGCACGCCATTGACCGAGCGGTTTAATTAATGATATATTTTTATAATTCGGACATTCCCGCACGCGGTGATACCATATATGTTTATTTTCATTTTTATTTACACTGTGTTTTTTTTTTTTTATTGGAAAAGGGGGGTGATTCAAACTTTTAATAGGGGAGGGGTTAAATGATCTTTATTCACTTTTTTTTCACTTTTTTTTGCAGTGTTATAGGTCCCATAGGGACCTATAACACTGCACACACTGATCTTCATCATTGATCACTGGTTTCTCATAGGAAACCAGCGATCGACGATTCTGCCGCATGACTGCTCATGCCTGGATCTCAGGCACTGAGCAGTCATTCGGCGATCGGACAGCGAGGAGGCAGGTAGGGGCCCTCCCACTGTCCTGTAAGCTGTTCGGGATGCCGCGATTAGCCGCGGCTATCCCTAACAGCCCGACTAAGCTAGCCGGCAACTTTCACTTTTGCTTTTAGCCGCTCTGAACGCGCAGCTAAAGGGTTAATAGCGCGCAGCGGCGCGATCGGCACTGCGCGCTATTAGAGGCGGGTCCTGGCTTCACTATGACGCCAGGCCCACCGTGATATGACGCGGGGTTACTGTGTAACCCCACGTTATATCAGGAGAGCAGGACCAAGGACGTACCGGTACGTCCTTGGTCCTTAAGGGGTTAATCATTCCAGTACTTATTAGCTGCTGAATACTACATAGGAAATTATTTTCTTTTTGGAACACAGAGCTCTCTGCTGACATCATGACCACAGTGCTCTCTGCTTACATCTCTGTCCATTTTAAGAACTGTCCAGAGTAGGAGAAAATCCTCATAGGAAACATATGCTGCTCTGGACAGTTCCTAAAATGGACAGAGATGTCAGCAGAGAGCACTGTAGTCATGATGTCAGCAGAGAGCACTGTGTTCCAAAAAGAAAAAAAATAGTACTCAGAAGCAAATAAGTACTGGAAGAATTAAGATTTTTTTTAATAGAAGTAATTTATAAATCTGTTTAATTTTCTGGCACCAGTTGATAAAAAAAATAAAAATAAAGTTTTCCACTGGAGTACCCCTTTAATTAGTTCAGAACAAAGTAAGATCAACAGAACATTTAAAGGTCTTCTCCGTCAGAATCGCTGGCTGCAAGAGTGTTCAGACTCAGTTGGTGATTGGCTGAGCAGCAATGTGACATATTGAGCTCTGACACCAGGAAGAAGACTGGGGCAGGATCACACTGAAGACCAGAGCAGTGATAACTACAGGGGAGCATGGTAGAAATAAATGGTTTATGTTTTTGTTTTAATGCAGGGGACCTGGCCATATTAAAAGTTAAAAAAAACTATATACAGCAATCATTAGATTGCTAATACTGTTCAGTGATATGCATAGAAAGGCTGACCAGAGAAGAAGACCCCGGGATGATGGCCAGAGCAGGTGAGGAAACCTCCGCTGCCATGCCGCAGGTGATCCGATACTCTATTAAAAGCGGGGCATTGCCGCCGATGTCGTGATATGTATTGGTTACACCATCTGAGGGGTTAATGGCGGACATCAGCGCTATCATCGCTGATAGCAGCTGGGACATGCCATGCATGAAGTGAGCACCACTCTGGTACTTGCATTATGTACAGGACGTAAATGTACGTCCGGATGCGTTGAGGACATGTTGTTAAGGGGTTAAAGGGGTATTCCATGAAGAAAGATTTTTTTCATATCAACTGGCTCCAGAAAGTTAAACAGATTTGTAAATTACTTCTATTAAAAAATCTTAATCCTACCACTACTTATCAGTTGCGGAAGTTGATTTGTTCTTTTCAGTCTGACCACAGTGCTCTCTGCTGACACCTCTGTCTGTCTCAGGAACTGTACAGAGCAAGAGAGGCTTTCTATGGGGATTTGCTGCTACTCTGGACAGTTCCTGAGAAAGACAGAGGAGTCAGCAGGGAGCACTGTTGTCAGACAGAAAAGAACAATGCAACTTCAGCAGCTGATAAGAACTGGAAGGATTAAGATTGTTTAATAGACATTATTTACAAATCTGTTTACCTTTGATATGAAAAAAAAGTTTTTTATGGAATACCCCTTTAAAGGGGTACTCCACCCATAGACATCTTATCCCCTATCCAAAGGATAGGGGATAAGTTGTCTGATCGCGGGGATCCCGCCGCTGGGGACCCCTGCAATATAGCATGCGGCACCCACCTGTTTCTGCTCCGGAAGCACTGGAAGGTTTTGGGTCCCGATCACCGGAACGGAAGTCTGTGACGTCACGACTCCACCCCCGTGTGATGTCACGCCCGTTCCCTCAATGCAAGTCTATGGGAGGGGACGTGACGGCCGACATAGCATGTTAAAATCCGACAACACCATCCCTTTACATATGCCTCAAGGATTTGTTGACCCCATACACATTAGATCGTCAGCCAATCTGGTTGAATTCAATGAGTTTCACACAGCTTTTCTCTCAAAGTATGGAAAGCTAATTTGTTTTATTAGTGTTCCTAAGGGTTATAAACATGGTGTAGATGAACACTGGGAAAGTCTGCTTCTGGCCACATTCTGGGTGCAGAACTTTACATTTCAGTCATGATTTTATTGTGGAATTTTAATTACAGTTTACAAAATGAGAATATAATTTGTTTTCCACTACACGTACATACCAGTGTAAATACAGTACTATTGAGAATAGACAGTACATTACTGTGAACTCCAAAGTATTTTCAGTGGGACTGAAATCGTTTTAACACATGGAAATGTAAAGGTACTCGGTCAAGCAAACAAGGCAGTAAAACACTGAGCAGACGAGACAGTAGACAAGGCTGAACATGCAGTTATTTCAAATGTGTTGTAATCTGTCTTCTATGGCACTGAAGTGGTTACAAAGGTCAGGTGTCTAAAGCGCTGCTGAATTCACAAAGACCATTTGGAAATGTCATTTATTTTTATATAAGCAAATGCTGCTTAACCAGTGATAACATGGAGATCTTGCAGTCATTACGCCTCCTCTCTGCTCCTCAAGGAAACATTTGCACTGACCCCATATTTTCTATTTGCTTAACTCATGAGTAGTTTTCTTTGATATTATCCTCTGCACAAACAATAATATTCAGCCCTTAAGGCAACATTTCCAGATCAACAGAGAATCCAAAATATTAATCATCATAAAGGCCAAACGTGGATGATTATAAATCGCACACAGCAATATCAAGTGCCTACTCCCCAAAGTCTTCTTTGTCAGCATCTTTTTTCTAGACACAGTATGTGATATTGATGATATATGTTTCCTACTACATCTAATGATGATCTAGTTCTCTGCATAAAATTCTATATACACATGGGTTTATGTATGATGAGACAACCTGAACACCTTGTCTGCCACATACCGCTCGAGTACAGAGGACCATAAATAATTATAGACCAATATGAAAATCCTCTTAGCTGTTAAGATACATTTTATTGGCTCTCAAAACATTCTCCCTTTCTCTTGATGTGTCATACATGGTATACATCATACATCCTATGATATACATAGCAGCATACATCATACATCCTGTGTCATTCTTGGTATACATCATATATCCTGTGTTACACATAGCAGCATATATCCTATGTCATACATAGCAGCATACATCATACATCCTATGTCATACATAGCAGCATATATCCTATGTCATACATAGCAGCATACATCATACATCCTATGTCATACATAGCAGCATACATCATACATCCTAAGTCATACATAGCAGCATACATAATACATCCTATGTCATGCATAGCAGCATACATCATAAATCCTATGTCATACATAGCAGCATACATCATACATCCTGTGTCATTCTTGGTATACATCATATATCCTGTGTTACACATAGCAGCATACATCCTATGTCATACATAGCAGCATACATCATACATCCTATGTCATACATAGCAGCATACATCATACATCCTATGTCATACATAGCAGCATACATAATACATCCTATGTCATGCATAGCAGCATACATCAAACATCTTATGTCATACATAGCAGCATACATAATAAATCCTATGTCATACATAGCAGCATACATCATACATCCTGTGTCATTTTTGGTAAACATCATATTTCCTATGTCATACATAGCAGCATACATAATTCATCCTATGTCATACATAGCAGCATACATCCTATGTCATACATAGCAGCATACATCATACATCCTATGTCATACATAGCAGCATACATCATACATCCTATGTCATACATAGCAGCATAAATATATCATACATCCTATGTCATACATAGCAGCATACATCATACATCCTATGTCATACATAGCAGCATAAATCATACTTCCTATGTCATACATAGCAGCATACATCATACATCCTATGTCATACATAGCAGTATACATCATACATCCTATGTCATACATAACAGCATACATCATACATCCTATGTCATACATAGCAGCATACATCATACATCCTATGTCATACATAACAGCATACATCATACATCCTATGTCATACATAGCAGCATACATCATACATCCTATGTCATACATAACAGCATACATCATACATCCTATGTCATACATAGCAGCATACATCATACATCCTATGTCATACATAACAGCATACATCATACATCCTATGTCATACATAGCAGCATACATCATACATCCTATGTCATACATAGCAGCATACATCATACATCCTATGTCATACATAACAGCATACATCATACATCCTATGTCATACATAGCAGCATACATCATACATCCTATGTCATACATAACAGCATGCATCCTATGTCATACATAACAGCATACATCCTACATCCTATTTCATACATAGCAGCATACATCATACATCCTATGTCATACATAACAGCATACATCATACATCCTATGTCATAAATAACAGCATACATCATACATCCTATGTCATACATAGCAGCATACATCATACATCCTATGTCGTACATAGCAGCATACAGCATACATTCAAACTCTAGATGGGAACTGACTTAAAAACTATATATATATATATATATATATATTTTTTTTTTTTTTTTTTTTTGTGAAACTATCTTAAAAAAATCTCCATTATTTTATGAATTGAAGATGTATCTTTGCAATCTAAGTCTCCAATTCTTAGTGTAAACTTAGACTAGATAACCTAAGAATTTATGGTGCAAACAGTTTTATCTCCCATAATATGTGTGGAAGTGTAGGTAACTTGTAGGCTCTAATCCTAAAACCTGGAAGTCAGATCCTGGCTTACTCTTTTCCTTGAGATCTTAAGGTTGGCTTGTTGTACTTTAGTAAAAACATATTTGGTATTGCCGCCTGCGTAAATTTCTGAATTCTGAAAATATAATGTAAATGATCCCTTATAGTGAACGGCATAAACGTTAAAAAAAAAAAAAAGTCCAATATTATTGTATTTTATCACATCACATCACATTCAAAAAAATTATAAAAATAAAATGTGATTAAATAGTCATTTATATGCAAAAAAACAAAACAAACAACCTACACATCAAGGCACAACAAATGAGCCCTCATACAGCCCCATATTCAATAAAATAAGAAAGTTATAGGTGGTCAAAATAGAGCAACTTTAACCCCTTAGCAGCTCGCGAGGTATGACGCACGCTCAGCAGGTGAGCGCGCATTATACCCGGTGGGTCCCGGTTGCTATAGGCAACCAGGATCCACGGCTAATGCCGGACATCGCCGATTGGGCTGATGTCCGGCATTAACCCTGTAGACGCTGTGATCAAACTTGATCACCGCATCTAAAACGAGAGTAAACATTGCCAGTTAGCTCAGTGGTGCTCTTCGGGACCGCCGCTGTGATCCAAGCAGCTTGCAGGATGCAAAGAGGATCACTACCTGCCTCCTCACTATCCAATCACCGAATGACTGCTCTGTGCCTGAGATCAAGGCAGGAGCAGTCGAGCGGCAATAACACTGATCAATGCCATGCTATTGCAAGGCAGTGATCAGTGTAGGAAATCAGTGCGTGTGCAATCTTATAACATGGGGGCTATAACATTGAAAAAAAGCCAAAAAATGAGCCCTCATACCACCCCTTATACGGAAAAATAAAAAAGTTATAGGGGTCAGAAGAGGACATTTTTCAACGTATTAATTTTGGTGCATGTAGTTATAATTTTGTTTTAGTAGTAAAATAAAATCAAACCTATATAAATTGGGTATCCTTGCGACCATATGGACCTATGGAATAAATATAAGGTGCAATTTTTACCGAAAACTGCACTGCGTAGAAATGGAAGCCACGAAAGCATGCAAAATAGGGGTCAGAAGATGCCAGAACATACTAATTTTGGTGCATGTAGTTATAATTTTTTAAAGTAGTAAAATAAAATTTAAATAAAAAAAACTATATAAATTGGGAATCATTGTAACCATATGGACCTACAGAATAAATATATGGTGTAATTTTTACCAAAAAGTGCACTGTGTAGAATCGGAAGGCCCCAAAAGTTACAATTTTCAATTGTGCCCCACAAATAATTTTTTTCTGGTTTTGCCATTGATTTTATAGTGAAATGATTGTTGTTAAAGTAAAATTGTTGGCGCAAAGAAAAAGCCTTCTTATGGATTTTTAGGTGGAAAATTGAAAATATTATGATTTTTAGAAGTTGTAGAGGAAAAAACAAAAGTGCAAAAATGAAAAATCGTATTTTCCACCTCACCTTCTAAAAATCAGAAAGCTTTCAATTTTGCACCTACAGACATATGAGGGCTTGTTTTTTGCGCCACCAATTGTACTTTGTAATCACCAGTCACTTTAACCAAAACCAGATTTTATGCAGTGCACTTTTTGGTTAAAATGACACCATATATTTATTCTGTAGGTCCATACGGTTACAATGATACCCAATTTATATAGGTTTTATTTATGACCAAAAATACGCAAATTTTGGACTTTGGAATCTTTTTACGTGTAAGTCATTGAACGTGTGGTTTAGGTAATATTGTATTTTTATACTTCAGACATTTCCGCATGCAGCGATACCACATATGTTTATTTTTCAAACTTTTTTTTCAAACTTTTATTCAGGAAGGGGTTAAATCCCATTAATTCACTTTTTTAAACTTTTTTTTTACACTTTTTAGCCTCCATAGGGGACTATGACATGCAATCCTTTGATTGCATACACTGAACAATGCTATGTCATAGCATAGCGTTGATCAGTGTTATCTGCACTCGACTGCTCAAGCCTGGATCTCAGGCTTGCAGCAATCAAACACTGATCGGACAAAGAGAATGAATATAAATACCCTCCCGCTGTCCTCTCAGCTGTTCAGGATGCCGTGATTTCCCTGCGGCGGTCCCGAACAGCTCCGCTAAGCTAACCAGCAGTATTTTCTCCCAGTTTAGACATTGCAATTAACTTTGATTGCGCATATAAAGGGTTAATACAGGACATCAGCCCGATCGGTGATGTCTGATATGTAATGGCTGCTGATAACGACCGGGATCCTGCAGGTACGAAGCGTGCTCAGGAGCTCAGCTTCACATACCGGGAGCCAACCACAAGGGTAAGTATACGCTTGTGGTCGTTAAGGGGTTAAACTAACTTTTTTTTTAAGCGGTACAATAATAGAAAAATATGTAATCATGGGTATAATTTTAATCGTATTGACCCACAGAATAAAGAAAACATGTAATTTTTACCGTAAAGTGTACAGCATGAAAATAAAACCCTCCAAAATTTGCTAACATTTTAGTTTTCTTTTTAATTTCAAAAGAATATGGGGGGGAGTGCATAAAATATAACTTTTAATTATCACATCTAAAATATTTTAGTAATAGTGAGGAAAAATAGTCAGCCATTAGACCCAATTGAGGGCCTCTTAGCAAGTAGTACGCCAAAGCTGTGCTGCTAAAATGTAGACCAGGGGAAATTATTCCCACAATATCAACAAACAAGATTACACATCCAGGATACTAACTGCCCAAAGAGGCTAGATGTATCCAGATTATACAACAGCCCTACGCGTTTCGGCACAAAGTAACATGTGACCTCCTCAGGGGCTCAATATATGGATGTATTGAAACAAACACCACTTATCCACAGTATATTAATAGAGAATATCAATTGTTATTCTGGTCTATAGCTAAGATGTGGCTAAAAGTAACTGGAACGCTTCCTTCTCCCTTCCCAGATTCCACGGTCCTGTTGTTACTCGGCGTGATACGGTTCTGGCGTATAAGGTCAGTGTGAAGCGCTCCAGACAGTGTGTGTAACCCGCAGTGGCGGGGAGCCGAGCTGTGAAGCCTTTGGCTGTCTGGGCATGCTGGGAGTTGTAGTTTAGCAACCGCTGAAGTCTCCCTGTCTGGGAAGACACTGGCAGAAGGGTCTGTTCACATTATACAAAATGAACAAAGTAAACAGAGCCTCAGACCCTTACCCCCCTGGCTCCCGTCTGTAGCTCCACCCCTAATTATGTCATCACTAGGGGGCGGAGCTACACAGACCCAGCAGGGACTGGAGAGAAGTAAGCAGACTTCTTCTTCTGTATACACTATATACAGCTATCTATAGATAGCTGTATATATTGTATACTGCCCAAAGGGTTAACCTACACTGTCCAGCAGTGTAAGTTAACGCTTTCCTTGCTGGGCTGGCGCATAGTGCACAGCTCAGCAAGGGGTTAAGTGAGCCAGCAATGTGTATACTGTATACACATTTCAGGCTCACTGTAAGTTCTTGCTGGGCAGTAGATATAGGACCTATATCTACTGCTCAGCATCAGCTGTTCTCCCTGCTCTGTAGCACATACAAGTACATCAGGACATCGCATCAGGAGGATTGCAGTGGGTGTCAGGAGGAGTGACACTTGCTGTGATCTGTCCCTTACTGCAGGTACTACTGCTCCAAACATGGAGCATACTCTGCTCCATGCTGGTGGAGCTGTAATACCTGCATTAATAGACAGATCGCAGTGAGTGTCATTCCTCCTGACACCTACTGCGATTCTCCTGTATAATGTATAGATGCAGGTGGCTGCTCTTCTCTGGTCCCCTGCACTGACGTATATACACCTATTCATATTTCCCACAGAGCTGTGATTGGCTGGAACCATCTGGCCAATCACAGTTCTCTGCAGGAAAAATGAATAGGTGTATATACAGAAGTGCAGGGGACCATAGAAGAGCGTCCGGACGCATCTATAAATTATACAGAAGGATCCCAATGGACCTGGGGCGATCTGTCAATTATTACAGGTACTACTACTCCCATCATGGAATAGTGTGTACCATGCTTGGAGAAGTAGTACTACCTAAAAAATTTAATAAAAGAAAGTGAAAAACACATACACTACATTTTTATTATTGTCAGCTACATTTTTTGTGCCCTGCTCGCACACATAAATTGATCCCTTGTTAAAAATTAATTAAAACATTTTTATTATTATTTTTTAATGATACCCCACAAAATTTTAATTAAAAGGGTCTCTCCATCACTTTTTTGGATTGCTAAAGTCCAAAAGAGAATAAAAACTGCCTGCAAAAATGCCAAAGATAAAAACCACATGGCATTTTTCTTGGCATTTTTTCACTCCCATAGACTTCTATGGAAGTAAAACGCCAAGATTTTCCCAAAAAAATGCCAAAGTCTCAACAAGAGGTTGTTTTTCAAAAACTGCCAAGGAGCCCAAAAACACCAAAAGGGTTAAAAAAACGGCAAGCTAAAAAATGCCAAGTGGATATGGGCATTTTTATTGACGTTTTTGCAAAAAAAAATTTAATAAACAAGTGGAAACCTAGCCTAAGCCAGTATATCTAATTAATCTAAACAGAAGAAACAAATGTAAAGACCGGGCAGCTAGTAAAACACTGAGTGCAGGTGTACACAAAAATAAATACATAGCAACAAAATACATGAGCCCCAAATACATTTTTTATTTTTTTTATTTTGCTATTTCAGACACCTTGGGGTATAGGTATCAGATTTACCTTGCTCGGTCGTTCAGTGACTTTTTGGCAAGTGAAGTGAGACATATTTTGGCCAATGGTCTATTCTGGGGACCCAGAAGTTCATGGAGCTTATGCATGCATCAACCTGGTTGTTCAGATGGTGGTGTACATCACTTTGATTCATGTCATTCCGGATGTAAAAACGTTGTCATCATGTGCTCCAGTGTGAAGATGCTGCTGCTGCTCCTGCCTCTTGCAGGGTTAGTGCTGGCTGAGGGACTGGAGCATTGACTCAGCGACAAGTGGAGAGTGGACCTAGATTTGGCAGGTGTTTTTTGCTCAAAAGCTGTGGCTAACCGGCTGTGTAGCTTCTCCCTATAAAAATGTTACACTAGTTTATACTACTTCTCAGAAGGTGAAAAAAATTCCCCAATTCTGGCTTTATATCAAGGGTCTAAGTGTGTGGGTATCCAGTACTCATCTCTTTTCTTCAAGCACATACTTTGCCTGTCAGTGTGCAAGCAAGAAAGCATACAGCTCACTATCTTATAAAAGCCCCCATTTGTATTGCCTTCCATACTGCAAAGGTTGGTCATCATGGTCCTCATTGTCATCATCATCACTGTCACCTTGTATAGGTTCATCATTCCCTATGTCCTTGACAGATTCCATCTCCAAATCCTCCTCAGGTTCCAGTTCCTCATTCAACTCTCCCTCAAGAAGAACATCCCTGTTCCCTACTGCTGCCAGCCAGATGTGAACCCTTCTCCACCCTTCATTGCTCAATCATCATTATGAGTGTTTGCTCCAGAAGGAATATCAGTGCCATAACTAATGCCACTAATGCCACTAGCATCACTAATGCCACTGTTGTTCTTGCTAACAATTCTTGAAAAATGCGACTGGTGTCTCTAAGTAGGTGCCAATGCTTCAGCTGAAAGTCCCACTGGCTCAAAAAAAACTGTCTATCTGTTGCTTTAAGTAGTCACTGCTTTTCACTGTTGGTATAGATGGTCTAACATGTCTAACGTGCATCAGTTGTCATCAGTTGTATGTCATCTGGCGTCCATCGTTTCTGGCACAGGACAGGGGAACGCATCAAGCTGCGTTCCCCTGTCCAGTGCCCTCTGGCGTGTCCAACCATTCGGCGTCAAAATTGGGACGCTGGATGATTATGAACTGTCCCATTCAAATGAATTAGATCAGTTCTAGCATCAGTTTCCCTCCAGTGCACGCTTGAGGGAAACTATATGTGTAATGCTTGTATTGCTTCTAATAGCTGGGATTACAGACCAGTGAAAACACATACACATGGCTACTATTCAACTTTACAAACATGTTAAAACAATTTGTATACCACTGAACATCAGCCTGATGTATTTATCTATCAAGTGTTTATTAGGTATTATTGCTACACGCACTGGGAGTTACCGCTTCTATTGACCTCTTACCTTATTTACTGCTAAACAATGAATCTTCAGCCTTTCCTCTTATATCACACACTGAATTCCCAGCACTTGGAAGCTATATGTATGTCAGTGTGTGGAAGCATCACAGGTCTATCAAGTGTTTATCAGGTATTATTGCTACACGGACTGGGAGTTACCTCTTCTATTGACCTCTTACCTTATTTACTGCTCAACAATGAATCTTCCGCTTTTCCTCTTATATCACACACTGAATTCCCAGCACTTGGAAGCTATATGTATGTCAGTGTGTGGAAGCAGCCTAACAGAGAGCTTCAGACATGTTTAACCACAGTTTCTTCTCTTTTCTTTTCTGTGCAGTGTGCCTGATAGGTTACATAGGTGGCTGCACACATACAAAAGTCCTAGACATCTAGAATAAAACTAAGGGTTGGATGCAGGAACACTCGATCACCAATAGTTAGTGACTTTTTTTTTCCATGCCGCAGAAGTGCCTTGGGTGAGGGTGTTGAGAATGACTGGATATACACCCGGTACCACAGGGAAAGTTTAAAAAGTTATATGTTATATTATATACCACAGATTGAATTAGAATCTTGGCAGTCACCTTTGTGAATTCCCCATGGAGACCTTGACCCTGTACAGCTGCCCAAATAGCCCTTATTATAATCTGCCATTGCTGCTGAATGCCAAGATAAATCAGGATAGTAAAACTATATAGAAAGGTAAGGCTCCATTAGATGAAAAAATCACCAGAGAATTCTTTCAGGTCTGATTCTGCAAAGATTTCTTCTAGTTAGAGATTCAGATTCAGAATTGTCCAGATTGCCCTTTCATTTTCCCACGCAAAGTATATTCAGCTCTATCAAATGCTATGAGGACATAATCTCCTATGCCTTTAGATGAGATAAGAAATCCAATATATCATATATTAAATAATATAGACATATGTATCACATGTACTACATATAAAACAAAAAAGAATGTAATTTTTGTATCATTATAATCACAATAATCTGTAAAATTAATTAACCCCTTAAAGGCTCAGCCCATTTTGGCCTTAAAGGAGATGTCCGGTGCGGACTATTCCTATTCCATCTAGCCCAGGCGGCAAAAGAAGAGAAAACAAACTTTCACTTACCTTCCTACGTTCCCCTGGAGCTCCGCAACAGCTGATCGGTCGACTGGGCTGCCTGCTTCCTACTTCCTTTAGCCCGACACGTCCAACGGCACTTCAGCCTATCACCTGCCGCAGCGATGTCCCGCCTCGGCCAGTGATAGGCTGAAGTGCTGTGTGATGTGCCTGATTAAGGGAAGTAGGAAGCAGACAGCCCGGCTGACCGATCAGCTGTTGGGGAGCTCCGGGGGAATTTTTGGGAATAAAATGTTACAAAAAGTCAGCAATTTTGTCCTTATTTTACGTTCACGCAGTTCACTGTACGGGACCATTAACATTATATTTTAATACTTGCACTATCAGAATCATTAATTAGGCCTAGATATATAAAACTAAACTTTATTAAATGACAGATAAATTTAGACATAGAGACATATAAATATTTTCAAAAACAGTACAACATTGTGTCTTTCAACCAAATAAGGGACACAAATCACAGGTAAGGTAGGGAAGGGGTAAAGGGTACAGGTGAACCCCTACTCAATAAAGAGCCCTACCTCTCTAGGTAGGGCTCTTTATTGAGTAGGGGTTCACCTGTACCCTTTACCCCTTCCCTACCTTACCTGTGATTTGTGTCCCTTATTTGGTTGAAAGACACAATGTTGTACTGTTTTTGAAAATATTTATATGTCTCTATGTCTAAATTTATCTGTCATTTAATAAAGTTTAGTTTTATATATCTAGGCCTAATTAATGATTCTGATAGTGCAAGTAGATTATATATTTGTCATTTAAGGGCATTTATCATAATTTATATACAAGGGTACATATATTATCCCCTCGTTAGGTGAAATTTGTATTATATTTTAATAGTTTGATATTTACACACGCAGTGATACCAAATATGTTTATAATCTTTTTTTTTTTTTTACTTTTTGGGGGTAAAATGGGAAAAAGGGACAATTTACATTTTTATTTAGGGAGGGGATTTTTCCCATTTTACTTTTTTTTTATATTTTAATAGTCCCCATAGGGGACAATTTATAGCAATCACTTGATTGCTAATACTGTTCAGTGCTATTCATAGGGCATAGCACTGATCAGTGTTATCGGTCATCTTCTGCTCTGGTCTGCTCGATCTCAAACCAGAGCAGAAGACCCGTGCAGATGGCCGGAGGCAGGTGAGGGGACCTCCGCCACCATTATGGATGATTGGATCCCCGCGGCAGCGCTGCGGGCAATCCGATCATTCATTTTAGTGACCCCACTGCCGCAAATGTCATGATCTGTATTGATCATGGCATCTGAGGGGTTAATGGCACACATCAGAACTATTGCTGATGTGTGCCATCACCGACGGGTCCCAGGCTGCTGATAGCGGCAGGGACGTGCTGAGCATGAGCCGAGCATCGGTCCGATGTTTGTGGTCCAGTACATGATGAAAATGTGCGTTGTGATGCATTAATAACCACCGCGTACATTTATGTCCTGCATCATTAAGGGGTTAAACTTTGGATTGGTGACCTAGGTTTGTTAAATATATGTAAAATGTGAACTTATGAAATGTAGTCCTGATTCCTCAAATGATGTAATAAATTTAGGTCCACCTGGCCGTGGTGGGGATAGTGCCACCCGGCCGTGGTGGCTAGGATTCCAAAGTTTACTTAACTCACAGAAAAATAATTCAGCACATTACTTAAAGTATACTTGCATATACACTCCAAGTGGTGTCAACTTCTGTGCTCTAAAGTATTCTGGAAGAAAGAAGGTAAACTGCCTGAATGCAATTTACTTAACCCCTTAAGGACGCAGGGTTTTTACGTTTTTGCATTTTCATTTTTTCCTCATCACCTTCTAAAAATCATAAAGCTTTCAATTTTGCACATAAAATTCCATATTATGGCTTATTTTTTGTGCCATCAATTCGACTTTGCAGTGACATTAGTAATTTTTCCAAAAAATCCACAGCGAAATGGAAAAAAAAAAATCATTGTGTGACCAAATTGAAGATAAAATTTCATTTTGTAACTTTTGGGGGCTTCCGTTTCTACGCAGTTCATTTTTAGGTAAAAATAACACCTTATCTTTATTCTGCACATCCATACAGTTAAAATGATACCCTACTTATATAGGTTGGATATTGTCGTACTACATGCAGGAAAATTTATATGTAACAATTTCTCATCTTCTAACCCCTATAACTTTTTATTTTTCTGCATACAGGCCGATATGAGGACTCATTTTTTGCGCCGTGTTCTGAAGATTTTATTGGTATCATGCTTGTATTGATCACACTTTTTGATTGCTTTTTATTCATTTTTTCATGATACAAAAAGTGACCAAAAATACGCTATGTTGGAATTTGGAATTTTTTAGCCCGTACACCATTGACCGTGCGGTTTAATTAACGATATATTTTATCAGACATTTCCGCACGTGGCGATACCACATATGTTTATTTTCATTTACACATTTTTTTTTTATGGGAAAAGGGGGGTGATTCAAACTTTTATTAGGGAAGGGGTTAAATGATCTTTGTTAACTTTTTTTTCCCACTTTTTCTTTGCAGTGTTATATCTCCCATAGGGGGCTATAACACTGCACACACTGATCTTTTACACTGATCCCTGCAAAACCACAGCTGTGCATGGATCAGTGAGATAGGGGCTCGATTGCTCAAGCCTGTAGCTCAGGCTTGGAGCAATCAAACACCGATCGGACACGACGGATCAAGGTAAGGAGGTCTCCGCTCGCGTCCTAGCTGATTGGGACATTGCGATTTTATCGTGATGTCCCGATCAGCCCGACTGAGTTGCCGGGAAGCGTTTACGTACATTTTTAGATGTGACGATCAACTTTGATCGCCGCGTCTAAAGGGTTAATAGCATGCGGCACAACGATCGGTGCTGCACGCTATTAGCGTTTGTTAGCAGCCTGGACCTACCCGGTGTGAGGAGGGGTCACGGTGTGACCCCGTTTTAAACACCGGGACCGGGCATAAAGGAGGTAACTCTTATAGATGACAAAATTATTTGCACAAACAGCAAAGCACTGGAACCCAAACTGTATCAGTTTATTTTTACTTATAATTTTTGATTATTTGAATACAGTTAAACCCTTCGTGTAGAACCCCTCCTCTTCCCCATCTTGACCACTTTTCTACCACTATAGTGTGTGGAAGTTCACCCCTTTAAGCAGACCACCCCCACATTTTTCAGTTAAAAACTATGCTGCACCTGCTTGCTGATTTAACTAAGCATTTTAACCACCATTCTTTATCCATTTTCTTTTTTTTTTTTTACTCTTTGTACAATAATTAATTGAAAATAAGCAAAAAAAAAACATAGACTAAATATATAATATAAACAAATCCTGAACAATATAAAGTTATGACCACTGAAAGGAAAAGGAATGTGAAAACGGGGAAAAAATATTAAAATGTGTATGCAATGTGCTTCATGTCTATATGCTATAATTGTAAAAAAAAATTTGTAATTAAAAACATGATTAATATGATATTTTCATGATATTATTTCCACCATTACCATCAATGTGTTATGGTCAGCCAGCACATTCCAAACTCATTGTACAGATTTCAGCGAAGTCATTTATAGCAACTGATAGTTACAACTGCACTGCAGAAACAAAAATCTTTAATTGTATCCCTATTTATTCAGGAAGATGTCTCATGTGAATACCAGTTTCCTATGACATCAGTTAGGTTGACAGTTCTATTTTTTGGCGCCATCAAGTGATGTCATAATAATTGTTTTTGGAAAGGCTTAGCCTGATGAAAGGTCCATGTCTATATATCTAATAGTAGTTTTTTAATGTGATGACAACCATAAGAATCCGGTTCAAAAATAACTTTTAAGAAGGTTATTATCTCAGCCATTCAATCATTGTTTTACAATGTCTCACAGCATAAGAAATGTTAAAATGTCAGGTCAGACATCTGCTTCTTGTATTATTGGAAGCTGCACAAAATGGAAATGCAGGCAACTTTTATCCTTTCAAATGCTCATCATGGATATCTGTCGATTGTTTTGAGGATTTAAACAATTATTATTATTTTTTTCAAATAGTTTGAACCAAAAAAAAAAAAAATTGGCCTTTCTGCGAATTTTTACAAAAGGATCAATTCTCTGTTCAAACTTACTGTGATTCCACAATGTTAAGTACTTTAAGATGATGTTAGAGAACATTTTGCATATGCTTATTTAAAAAAATTTCTTAAGAAAATGCATACTTCTACCTGTAATAAAACAAATTAGGCTCAATATCCTATTCCCTGAAATTATACCCTCCGGGGTCCAAAATGTTAAGATCAGTGACCACTACAGGAATTATAAATAAATATAATGATACTGCTTCTATGGCTGCAGCATTCTTAAAATGTTCATGATTACTTTTTTTATTTTTTTTTATTTAATCTAAATCTTAAAATTTTTCCCAAAAGAAGGAAACTTACAGCGATCTAAGTTCAGTTCAGCAGAGTCAAATTAAAGAGTCTAAGTTAAAATTTTATTGAACAGCAGAGTTGTCTGGCAACCATAATATTTAGAGGAAATGCTAGCAGAATGCTTCGGTGTATAAGGAGAGATATTAGCAGTAGAATGTGGGAAGTGATCATGGGTGTATAGGGAGAGGTATTAGAAGTAGAAAGAAGTGCTCATGAGTGTACATCCTGCTCCAAATTGCTATGCAAATTATATTTTTCTCATATACCTAAATAATTGATGTAAATAACAGTTAGCATAATGCACATACTATCAACTATTAACCCCTTAACGCGCCGCGATCCTGCATCATATCGCGTCGGTCCTGGCGCTCATCAACGGCCGGGACCCGCGGCTAATACCACACATCGCCGATCGCGGCGATGTGCGGTATTAACCCTTTAGAAGTGAAAGTGAAAGTGACCCGGCTGCTCAGTCGGGCTGTTCGGGACCGCCGCGGTGAAATCGCGGTGTCCCGAACAGCTTATAGGACACCAGATGGGCCCTTACCTGCCTCCCCAGTGTCTGATCGGTGAATGACTGCTCCGTGCCTGAGATCCAGGCAGGAGCAGTCAAGCGCCGATAACACTGATCACAGGCGTGTTAATACACGCCTGTGATCTGTGTAGAAGATCAGTGTGTGCAGTGTTATAGGTCCCTATGGGACCTATAACACTGCAAAAAATTTAAAAAAAAAGTGTTAATAAAGGTCATTTAACCCCTTCCCTAATAAAAGTTTGAATCACCCCCCCTTTTCCCATAAAAAGAAATAAAACAGTGAAAAAAATAAATAAAATAAACATATGTGGTATCACCGCGTGCGTAAATGTCCGAACTATAAAAATATATCATTAATTAAACCGCACGGTCAATGGCGTACGCGCAAAAAAATTCCGATCAAAACAAAAATCATACCGATAAAAACTTCAGATCATGGCGCAAAAAATGAGTCCTCATACCGCCCTGTACGTGGAAAAATAAAAAAGTTATAGGGGTCAAAAGATGACATTTTTAAACGTATACATTTTCCTGCATGTAGTTATGATTTTTTCCAGAAGTGTGACAAAATCAAACTAATATAAATAGGGTATCATTTTAACCGTATGGACCTACAGAATAATGATAAGGTGTAATTTTTACCGAAATATGCACTGCGTAGAAACGGAAGCCCCCAAAAGTTACAAAATGGCGATTTTTCTTCGATTTTGTTGCACAATGATTTTTTTTTCCATTTCGCCGTGCATTTTTGGGTAAAATGACTAATGTCACTGTAAAGTAGAATTGGCGACGCAAAAAATAAGCCATAATATGGATTTTTTAGTGGAAAATTGAAAGGGTTATGATTTTTAAAAGGTAAGGAGGAAAAAACGAAAGTGCAAAAACGGAAAAACCCTGAGTCCTTAAGGGGTTAAGAGTACAATTAAAATTTTATTGAACAAACTTCCTAATGATAACAATATATTTTTTAAACATAAAAAACTTACAATGCACTGTTCCAAATTATTACACACAATGGGGGAGATTTATCAAAACCTGTCTAGAGGAAAAGTTGCCCAGTTGCCCATAGCAACCAATCAGATTGCTTCTTTCATTTTTAACAAGGCCTCTGCAAAATGAAAGAAGACATTTGATTGGTTGCTATGGGCAACTGGGCAACTTTTCCTTTGCACAGGTTTTGATAAATCTCCCCCAATAAGTTTCAAAATACTTTATAGGTTGTAAAGAACTGAAAATTGTCATTTGTTGTGTTTGCAGCCTATTTACTAAAATCTAAAGCTATTTCAATCAAACTTGTAATATTTTTACTTTTTAAACATTTTAACAGGTCACATTACATTTTATCAAAGGACCTCTTATTTGATAGCAGTTTCACAAAATTTTTGAAAAATTCAATTTGGCCAAAAATTTGTTTGGGTCCGAATTTATTTGCGGCAAATCTCTATTAAAAACGGCTGTTTCTGGCCTACAGAGAGCCTCAATAGGGGTGTAGAACACTTTGCCTTGTCCTAACACGCATATGTAGTATGCTGTGTTAGTGAAATAATACTGTTATTCAGTATGACATACAGATTACAGGCATCACTATTAGAATCACTGCTGCAGAGCATCTGGATGTGACAACAGGGCCGGGAGACCATATGGCGTCACAATTGAAGAGATTAAAGAGATATGTTTATGTAATTTTAATTTAATTTGAATGAATAACATTTTCTTTCATTCCTTTTCTGAGGACCCATTCTGATGAGCATCGAGCTGGCGGTCCACCGCGAGGCGAGGTACACCCTATTCCAGCCCCTGCCTCTCAGCGCTGTACACCTTGTCTTACTCTGTGTGGAACTGCAAATGTTAAACTGTTATCACTCCAACCTGTTTCATTGGATTCTTGTGGTAATTCCAGCGGTAACATTTAATGACGACTAGAGAGGAGTTAATTTTAAAAATGTAATTCATCCGATTTGATTTTGATTTGATTCGCTCATCTCTATTGAGGACCCATTGGAGGGCAAGTCTTGTGCCAGCAGCCACGGTAATTCCAGCTCAAATAGTGCAGAATTGCTGCCGTGTATAATTTTCTGCAGTGAAAAAGCTTGTACTTGTATCTTAACCCCTTAAGGACCAAGGACGTACCGGTACGTCCTTGGTGCTGCTCTTCTGATATAACGCGGGGTTACACAGTAACCCCGCGTCATATCACGGCGGGCCCGGCGTCATAGTGAAGCCGGGAACCGCCTCTAATAGCGCGCAGCGCCGATCGCGGCGTCGCGCGCTTTTAAGCCTTTAGCCGCGCGCTCAGAGCTGAGCCGCGCGGCTAAAAGTGAAAGTGAAAGTTCCCAGCTAGCTCAGTCGGGCTGTTCGGGATAGCCGCTGCTAATCGCGGCATCCCGAACAGCTGACAGGACAGCGGAAGGGCCCCTTCCTGCCTCCTTCTGTCCGATCGCCGAATGACTGCTCAGTGCCTGAGATCCCGGCATGAGCAGTCATGCGGCAGAATCGTTGATCACTGGTTTCTTATGAGAAACCAGTGATCAACATAGAAGATCAGTGTGTGCAGTGTTTGAAAAAGCTTGTACTTGTATCTTAACCCCTTAACGACCAAGGACGTATATTTACGTCCTTGGCCGGCTCCCGCGGTATATCGGGTCGGTCCCGGCATGTATCTGAAGCAGGGTCCCGGGGCTAATAGCACGCACTATTAACCCTTTAAACGCGGCATTCAAAGTTGAACGCCGCATCTAAAACGAAAGGGAAAGCTGCCCGGCGGCTCAGTGGGGCTGATCGGGGCCACCGCAGTGAAAATGCGGTGTCTTGATCAGCTGGGACACGAGCGGAGGTCCTCTTACCTTCCTCCGGCGTGTCCCTTCGACAATTGATTGCTCCAAGCCTGAGATGCAGGCTTGAACAATCGACCGCCGATAACACTGATCAATGCAAAGCTATGTCTTTGCAGTGAATAGGGTATAAGATCAGTGTGTGCAATATTATAGCCCCCTATGGGAGCTGTAACACTGCAAAAAGAAGTGTAAAAAAAGTTAATAAATGTAATTTAACCCTTTCCCTAATAACATTTTGAATCACCCCCCTTTTCCCATAAAAAAAGTAAATAAAAATAAATGTAAACATATGTGGTATCGCCACGTGCATAAATGTCCGAACTGTAAAAATATATCATTAATTAAACCACACGGTCAATGGCGTACGTGCAAAAAAATTCCAAAGTCCAAAATAACGTATTTTCGGTCACTTTTTATATCATGAAAACATTTATAAAAGACGATCAAAAAGTCTGATCAATACAAAAATGGTACCGCTCTTATGAGTGCTCATACTGCCCCATAAGCGGTAAAATAAAAAGTTATAGAGGTCAGAAGTTAACAATTTTAAACATATAAATTTTTCTGCATGTAGTTATGATTTTTTACAGAAGTACGACAAAATCAAACCTATATAAGTAGGGTATAATTTTAATTGTATGGACCTACAGAATAAAGATAAGGAAGCCGTAGAAACGGAAGCCCCCAAAAGTTACAAAATGGCGTTTTTTCTTCAATTTCGTCGCACAATTATTTTTTTTCCGTTTCGCCGTAAATTTTTGGGTAAAATGACTAATGTTACAGCAAAGTAGAATTGGTGGTGCAAAAAATAAGCAATCATTTTTTAGGTGCAAAATTTAAAGAACATAACAAAAAGTCAATGAAAACGGAAAACCAGCTCACCACCATATAAGTTCTTGAGAAGAGAAGGATTTCAAATGTAGATAGGAAGCACGGACAACATCCAACCGCACGTTTGGAGTGCCATGATTTGGAGTGCCATGATTTAGGACTATATGGTCCGAAACGCGTCAGCGTTTCTGCTATGTTTTTATTTCCCTCCTCTATTTTTGTTCACTCAATTTTAATGGCTTGAATTAAAATTTTGCATTTTATCCGTTTTTCCTGGGAGCTGGACCCTGCTCTCTTTCTTCATCGCAAAATTAAAAGGGTTATGATTTTTAAAAGGTGAGGAGGAAAAAATGAAAGTGCAAAAACGGAAAAACCTGTGGTCCTTATGGGGTTAAAATCGAGCTGGTGCGTCCTTCGCCAGGCAAGCTACCACCTGTTCCAGCCCCTGCCTCTCAGCCCCCCCCCCCCCAACTGTGAAAGTGCGAATGTTTCATTTAATCAGTTATGGGTCCTTGTTATCGCTCCAACCTGTTTCATTGGAGTCTTGTGGTAATTCCACAGGTAATATATGATGTTGTCTTGAAAAGATCACATGGATTTTTTAAAATTTTAACTTAAGATTTTGATTAGATTCTCAAGGAGTCACATGGCAGCACAATGAAAGAGCCTAGAGGTGGCAGCAGCCTGACAAGACCATAGGGCCTCACAATAGAAAAGTTTAAAGATATTTTGTAAAATTTAACTTAAAGATTTTAGATAGCTTAAAATTAGAGATGAGCGAATTTTTGAAAAATTTGATTTGGCCGATTCGCCGAATTTTTTGAAAAATTTGGTTTAGTCCGAATTTATTTGCAGCAAATCTGAGGTGTCACTATTAGAATCACTGTCGCAGAGCAGCACATTGATAGAGCCTGGAGGTGGCATCAGTATGAGGAGACCATATAGTGGCTGAATGACACAGCGTGGAGGGGGCGGCAGCATGAGGAGACCATATAGTGGCTGAATGACACAGCGTGGAGGTTGCGACAGCATGAGGAGACCATATATTGGCTGAATGACACAGCGTGGAGGTGGCTGCAGCATGAGGAGACCATATAGTGGCTGAATGACACAGCCTGGAGTTGGCCACAGCATGAGGAGACCATATAGTGACTGAATGACGCAGCCTGGAGGTGGTGGAAGCATGAGAAGAGAATGAGACAGCCTCGATCTGGCATCAGCATGAGGAGAACATATGGTGGCAGTATGAGAAAGCCTGGAGGTGGCATCAGCATGAGGAGAACATATGGTGGCAGTATGAGACAGCCTGGAGGTGGCAGAAGCATGAGGAGAACATAAGGTGGCAGTATGAGACAACCTGGAGGTGGTATCAGCATGAGGAGAACATATAGTGCTTCTGGAGGTGGCAGAAGCATGAGGAGAACATAAGGTGGCAGTATGAGACAACCTGGAGGTGGTATCAGCATGAGGAGAACATATAGTGCTTCTGGAGGTGGTATCAGCATGAGGAGAACATATTGTTGCAGAAGGAGACAGCCTGGAGCCTGCATCAGCATGAGGAGAACATATGGTGGCAGCATGAGACAGCCTGGAGCTGGCATCAGCATGACGAGAATATATGGTGGCAGAAAGAGACAGCCTGGAGGTGGCATTAGCAGCATCAGGAGTCCTGAAAGTGACCCGGTGACAGAGTGGGGCAGTTGGTGGTGGCAATACCAGTACCCGGTGACGAAGGTGGGGAAAAAAGGAGAACTTGGCATCAGATGTGTGGCATCAGGCGGGTGGCAGGATCAGAATGGTAGCTGAGGCAGGTAGGCAGAAGAAAAAGGTCTCTTTTTTAAAAGTAAAGCAAAGAGAAAAACAGGCGCTGACCAATTTAGTTTGGTCAAACTAATTTAGTTTACTTTTTTCGTAGGTATATTGATGACCTTTTCTTTATTTGGGGAGGCACTTTCTCTGAGGCTGAAAATTTCGTCTATGAGTTGAACCAGAATTCTTGGGGTTTACAATTTACAATGCACTATTCTACTAACACCATCCAATTTTTAGATTTAGAACTTACGAGGTTAGAAACAGGTCAAATCTCCACTAAAACATTTTTTAAAAAAGTGGATATTAATAGTTTTCTTAATTTCGACAGTGCACATTATCCGGTATGGCTGAGGGGTGTCCCCTATGGGCAGTACCTGCGCATTCGGAAAAATTTTACCTCTGATGAGGATTTCGATGCGCAGGCTGCTGTCCTTAGGGGACGTTTCGCAGAAAAGGGGTACCCAAAAAAACTCCTTATTAATTCCTACAATAAAGTGAAAAATAAAAAACAATCAGATTTAGTTATTCCGAAAATAAATAATCCAAATAGTTCTACCAATAATAGAAATAACCATTCTTATGTACAAACCTCTGAATTTAAAATAAATTTTGTGACTAATTATAATAAGGAAGCTTCACAAATAAAACAAATATTACACAAACATTGGCCAATCATACTCCAAGATCCAGTTCTCAAGGAGCTAATTCCTCCTATTCCCAGAGTCACCTTTAGACGGGCGAACACCCTGCAAAATATAGTAGCTCCCGGTAAATATAAGACCAAACCATGTTCCACAATATCCAGAGACGGTTTTTGTACCCCTTGTGGGATTTCACGCTGTCTTTGTTGCAGTTTAATCAAAGAACGAACTACATCATTTTTTTCTTCCCAAACCGGATTATCATATAATATTAAGGATAAGGTTACATGCAATACTTCCTTTGCCATATACTTATTAACATGCAGTTGTAATCTTCAATACGTAGGCCGCACTGTACAAACAGTGCGGGCACGTATGAATAAACATCGTTGGAACATCAAACATAAATACTTGCTACATAGTGTGTCAAAACATTTCACCCTTAAACATGATAATAATTTGGAGTCCTTAAAATTAACAATTCTTGAAACAATTCCATCTGACCATTTAAATAGGTATCAACGTCTTATTAATCGCGAATCCTACTGGATTCACAAGCTCTCAACATTGACCCCTAATGGGCTTAATGAGACCATAGAGAATGTTAAATAATACCCATCCTTTGGTAAAGATGGCTTCTCTGTGGTCACTTGTTTCCATGTGGTCACCTCTACAATGGTATACCAACGATCCTTTTCCCCTCCCCCCTCCCTCTTCTCTCCCCCCCCTCTTTCTCCCCCTCTATTTCACCGTAGCACTTTAACTAAGTGCTTAATATCAGCAAGAAGTAGTACACATTGAGCATTTTTTATTCCAATAATTAGAGTTCCTGTAACGCCAGTTCGGACCACTGGGGTAGTTCTGATAGTTTTCAGTATAAGATTGCTGTTATGTATTATTTTGTTTCATGTGTTATACTCTCATAGGTATATATTTATGTAAAAAAGATTTTTATTTTTCTGATCCTCTATCAATTGTTAATATTATCATTATTATTAGTAATATTATTTCTGTTTCAATTTTAATTTAATTTTATTTATGTTTCAATGTGTATACATGTGGGTGCATTCATGTGCATATACGTCTTTGCACGCATGTGTCCATGTACATGTGTATGTATATGTATGTGTATGTATACATGTGTGTATATATGTCTGTTAATCATCATATCTTGACCATATACAGTAGGGTTGGCACACATGTGGGTGTGTGCGCATATGTGTATATATGCATATATATTTTATGTAGGTGTATGGTTTATGTCCCACGCATTATGTGTGCCTGGTCCTTTCCCTATTTTCCATTATCCCTTCTTCTTTATTATAATTCTTGGTTTTATTATTGTTTTGTTTATTAATTGTTTATTCATTATTATATTTCCTTGATGCATTTTATGAATATATATGCTTATTTTAATTAATTATCTTTTAAATGTAGTTTATAGTTTATGAGTATATATATACACTTTTTGTGAAAATCTACTTTGTCAGGTAGGGGTTGATACCTGCGTGTATATAAATCCCTTCCTGAGAAGTGTTTGTTATGCCTGATGAAACCGCGCAAGCGCGGTGAAACGCGTCGCATTGGATTAAATCTGTTCGCTACACACCTGGCTCTATTGTCCTCTCCTTGGTCGGCGCCGATATTCCCATCGTTTCTGAAGTTCACCTCACATCTCTTTTTTAAAAGTGTTAGTGTGCACGAGTAAGTATTGAGGATATGCATTATGTAAAACTTAACTTTTAATAATATTCTTAGGATAAAATATATGTACCCCAAATTTTTTTGAAATCAAACAAAAGGAAAGGTGTGCAAAAAATACCATGTGCCACATACACCACCAAGTATTGATGCGATACACAGACCTCTAAAAGGTGGAAGGGAACAATCTATTGTCCATTGTAGCAGGTGGGGGTAAAAAATTCTCCTGTGAGGCCCTACTCTAGCCCTATTAATTCCCTTCTTGGCAAGTGTTACTCTTCCTAAAAAGAGAAAAGCAGAAAAAAGTCCGACAAGCGGTGCCTCTTGTATTACCCCGAGATAAAAGGGGGAGGTATGGGGGCTTATAGATGGCCGCTCAACTCAAAATGAAAAATAATCGGCATATAACCCCTATTTAAAGGGGTACCAATGATGGTGCGTCGCTGCTCAGCCAGTGGGTAGCAGGATCGACCCAGGTTGTCCTGTAGATGCAGTAGAAAGGAATGGAAAAGAGCCCTTGGATACCGGAGCTGCGACTAGGGCATACACACAATAACGTCCAGGATGAAGTAAAGGATCCCCAGCAGGACCATTTATTAAACAAGAGCAAAATAAAAAACAATGGATTACGCGTTTCGGGAGGAGCCCTCCCTTCCTCAGATCAAGTTTCCAAAACGCTCCAGCTGCAGCTCCAGCTGTTGCAAAACAATAATTCCCAGCATTTCCGGACAGACACTGACTGTCCAGGCATGCTGGGAGTTTAGCAACAGCTGGAGGCACCCTGTTTGGGACTCACTGGCGTAGAATACCCCTATGTCCACCCCTATGCAATCCCTATGTAGTCCTCAAATGTGCATGGCGCTCTCTCACTTCAGAGCCATGTCGTATTTCAAGGAAACACTTTAGGGCCACATATATGGTATCTCCGTACTCAGGAGAAATTGCACTACAACTTTTGAGGGGCTTTTTCTCCTTTTACCCCTTATGAAAAGGAAACGTTTGGGGCTACACCAGCCTGTTAGTGTAAAAAAAAAAAAAAAAAAATTTATACTAACATGCTGGTGTTGCCCCATACTTTTTGTTTTCACAAGCGATAAAAGCAAAAAAAGACCCCCAAAATTTGTAACGCAATTTCTCCTGAGTACGGAAATACCCCATATGGGGACGTAAAATGCTCTGCGGGCGCACGACAAGGCTCAGGAGTGAGAGTGCACTATGTACATTTGAGGCCTAAATTGGTGATTTGCACAAGGGTGGCTGATTTTACAGCAGTTCTGACATAAACGCAAAAAAATAAATACCCACATGTGACTCCATTTTGGAAACTACACCCCTCACGGAACGTAACACGGGGTATAGTGAGCCTTAACACCCCACAGGTGTTTGACGAATTTTCATTAAAGTTGGATGGGAAAATGAAAAAAAATAATGTTTTCACTAAAATGCTGGTGTTACCCTAAATTTTTCATTTTCACAAGGGAAAATAGGAAAATAGCCCCCCAAAATTTGTAACCCCTTTTCTTCTGAGTAAGAAATTACCCCATATGTGCATGTAAAGTGCTCTGCGGGCGAACTACAATGCTCAGAAGAGAAGAAGCGCCATTGGGATTTTAAAGAGAAAATTTGTCCTGAATTGAAGGCCACGTGTGTTTACAAAGCTCCCATAGTGCCAGAACAATGAATCCCCACATGTGACCCCATTTTGGAAACTACACTCCTCACGTAATGTAATAAGGGGTACAGTGAGCATTTACGCCCCACAGGTGTCTGACAGATTTTTGGAACAGTGGTCCGTGAAAATTAAAAATGTAATACATTACGTGAGGGGTGTAGTTTCCAAAATGGGGTCACATGTGGGGGGTCCACTGTTCTGGCACCACGGGGGGCTTATTAAACGCACATGGCCCCCGATTTCCATTCCAAACAAATTCTCTTTCAAAAAGCTCAATGGCGCTCCTTCCCTTCTGAGCATTGTAGTTCGCCAGCAAAGCACTTGACATCCACACATGGGGTATTTCCATACTCAGAAGAAATGGGGTTACAAATTTTGGGCGGCAGTTTGTCCTATTATCCCTTGTAAAAAAATTAATTTGAGGGAAAACTAGCATTTTAGTGAAAAAAATAATAATTTAAACATCCAATTTTAACGAAAAGTCATCAAACACCTGTGGGGTGTTAAGGCTCACTGGACCCCTTGTTACGTGCCTTGAGGGGTGTAGTTTCCAAAATAGTATTCCATGTTTTTTTTTGCTGTCCTGGTACCATAGGGGCTTCCTAAATGGGACATGCCTCCCAAAAACCATTTCAGCACAATTTGCTTTTCAAAAGCCAAATGTGACTCCTCTTCTGAGCATTGTAGTTTGCCCGCAGAGCATTTTACGTCCTAACATGGGGTATTTCCATACTCAGAAGAGATTGGGTTATAAATTTTGGGGGGCATTTTGTCCTATTTTCCCTTGTAAAAAATTTTAAATGTGAGGGAAAACTAGCATTTTAGTGAAAAAAAATATAATTTACACATCCAACTTTAACAAAAAGTCGTCAAACATCTGTGGGGTGTTAAGGCTCACTGGACCCCTTGTTACGTTCCTTGAGGGGTGTAGTTTCCAAAATAGTTTCCCATGTGGTTTTTTTATGCTGTTCTGGCACCATAGGGGCTTCCTAAATGTGACATGCCCCCCAAATACCATTTCAGAAAAACTCACTCTCCAAAATCCCACTGTCGCTCCTTCCCTTCTGAGCCCTTTACTGCGCCTGCCGAACACTTGACATACACATATGAGGTATTTTCTTACTCGAGAGAAATTGGGTTACACATTTTAGGAAGATTTCTATCATTTTACCCCTTGTAAAAATGCAATAACTGGGTCTACAAGAACATGCCAGTGTAAAATATGAAGATTTTGAATTTTCTCCTTTAATTTGCTGCAATTCCTGTGAAACACCTAAACCTTTAACAAACCTTTTGAATGTCATTTTGAATACTTTGAAGGGTGCAGTTTTTATAATGGGGTCGTTTATTGGGTATTTCTAATATGAAGGCCCTTCAAAGCCTCTTCAAAACAGAACTGATCCCTGAAAAATTTAGATTTTGAAAATTTTGTGAAAAATTGGAAAATTGCTGTTATACTTTGAAACTCTCTGATGTCTTCCAAAAGTAAAAACATGTCAACTTTATGATGCAATCATAAAGTAGACATGTTGTATATGTGAATCAATCTATATTTCATTTAGAAGATTTATTTTCCTTATAAGCAGAGAGCTTCATAGTTAAAAAAAATGCAAAATTTTAAATTTTTTCATCAAATTATGGATTTTTTGAATGATGCAAGTATCGACAAAATAACAACATAAAGTAGAATATGTCACACATAAAAACATTCTCGGAATCAGAATGAAAGGTAAAAGCATCCCAGAGTTATTAATGCTTAAAGTGAAAGTGGTCAGATGTGCAAAAAATGGCCGGGTCCTACAGTGAAAATTGGCTGGGTCCTTAAAGGGTTAAAAAAAAATCTGGGTACATATACGTTTTAGCTAATGCATATCCTCAATAAATAATTGTGGTCTGATGTGGAGGAATGTCTGTAACTGGGGAGCAGCACCTTAACCCCTTAAGGACCGGGGGTTTTTCCGTTTTTGCATTTTCGTTTTTTGCTCCTTGCCTTTAAAAAATCATAACTCTTTCAATTTTGCACCTAAAAATCCATATGATGGCTTATTTTTTGCACCACCAATTCTACTTTGTAATGACGTCAGTCATTGTGCCCAAAAATCTACGGTGAAACGGGAAAAAAAATCATTGTGAGACAAAATTGAAAAAAAAAACGCCATTTTGTAACTTTTGGGGGCTTCCGTTTCTACGTAGTACATTTTTCGGTAAAAATGACACCTTACCTTTATTCTGTAGGTCCATATGATTAAAATGATACCCTACTTATACAGGTTTGAATTTGTCGCACTTCTGGAAAAAATCATAACTTCATGCAGAAAAATGTATACGTTTAAAATTGTCATCTTCTGACCCCTATAACTTTTTTATTTTTCCGTGTATGGGGCGGTATGAGGGCTCATTTTTTGCGCCGTAATCTGAAGTATTTAACGGTATCATTTTTCATTGATAGGACTTATTGATCGCTTTTTATTCATTTTTTCATGATATAAAAAGTGACCAAAAATGCACTATTTTGGACTTTGGAATTTTTTTGCGCGCACGCCATTGACCGTGCGGTTTAATTAACGATATATTTTTATAATTCGGACATTTCCGCACGCGGCGATACCATTTATGTTTATTTTTATTTTTATTTACACTGTGTTTTTTCTTTTATGGGAAAAGGGGGGTGATTCAAACTTTTAATAGGGAAGGGGTTAAATGATGTTTATTCACTTTTTTTTTGCACTTTTTTTTTGCAGTGTTATAGGTCCCATAGGGACCTATAACACTGCACACACTGATCTTTTACATTGATCACTGGTTTCTCATAAGAAACCAGTGATCGATGATTCTGCCGCATGACTGCTCATGCCTGGATCTCAGGCACTGAGCAGTCATTCGGCGATCGGACAGCGAGGAGGCAGGTAGGGGCCCTCCCGCTGTCCTGTCAGCTGTTCGGGATGCCGCGATTTCACCGCGGCTATCCCGAACAGCCCACTGAGCTAGCCGGCATGCTTTCGGTTTCACTTTAGACGCGGCGTTCAACTTTGAACGCCGCGTCTAAAGGGTTAATAGCGCGCGGCACAGCGATCAATGCCGCGCGCTATTAGCCACGGGTCCCGGCCGTTGTTAGAGGCCGGGCCCGAACCGCTATGACGCGGGGCCACGCCGTGGCCCCGCGTTATAGATCGGGAGTGGACACATGACGTTCCAGTACGTCATGTGTCCTTAAGGGGTTAATGGTCTATTCACACGTACAGTATTCTGTGCAGATTTGACATGCAAATTTGATGCGCAGGATTTTCTGCTGCATATTTCAAGGTAAACTGAACACAGCTTGAAATCCTGCGCATCAAATCTATGCAGAATACTGTACATGTGGATAGACACTAAACATGTTTTGCACTATCCATATTTGTGAAGTGTTGGTGTGGCACCATGGTCAATCTACTCTGATGCATCAGGAATTGGTGGGTTGAAATCCTGGCTGATCCATGCCTGATTCATCTTCCCAAAGGTCAGTCTCTCCACATTTTTCATGGACAGACGAGTTCTCATTGGAGTTACTTTGGCCCTCGCCTGCTCTGATGGCACACTACTGGCTGGGCAGGACAGCTTTTCCAGGGTAAACTCTGCTAGTTTCTGTCACAAATAAGGTTTGGCTGCCCAGAAGTGCAGCAGATCTTCAAGGTGTGTTGGCATGGACATGTCAAGCACTATCCATCTGTGTGAAGTTTTGGTGTGGCACCATGGTCAATCTACTCTGATGCATCAGGAATTGGTGGGTGGAAATCCTGGCTGATCCATGCCTGATTTATTTTCACAAAGGTCAGTCTCTCCGCATTTTTCGTGGACAGACGGGTTCTCCTTGGGGTTACTATAGCTCCCACCTGCTCTGATGGAACACTACTGCCTTTGCAGGATAGCTTTTCCAGGGCAAACTCTGCTAGTTGCGTCCACAAATAATGTTTGGCTGTCCAGAAGTACAGCGGATTTTCAAGGAGTGTTGGCACCACCTGCTGGTTCAGGTCCTGCTCCATGTCTACCTGCTGCTGAGGAGTTGCTTCCCTATGCGGGTGAAGAAAGCTACTCATCAGCGACTGTAGATTCAGGCTGCTGCTGATAGAGCTGGTACTGCTCCTGTCACTCCATCCCTCCCCATCAGCCATGGCAGTGGAAGGTGAGCACAGAGTGGAATGACATTGTTCATCCCATAATCCTGGCGACTGACTAATGGGGTGGCTTCCCCAAAGGGCCTGAGCAAAGGCAGGTTTCACATATGAGCAGTCACTGGTTCACATAGAAGTTACACAGGGGAGTCCCCCTATCCGCTTGAAACATCAAGAAATCGGTGATGGCTTTTCACTGTTTGTGTAGTTGCTCAAACATATGGAGGGTGGAATTCCAATGTGTGGAAACATCACAAATCAGACTATGTTGGGGGATACCGTTCTGATGCTGCAGCTCAAGGAGGGTGTGCTTTGCGGTGTATGAGTTACTGTAATGTATGCAAAGTTTCCTTCCTATTGTTAGGATATCTTGCAGATGGGGGGGAACACTTCAGGAACAACTTGACAACCATTTGAACACGTGTGCAATTCAGGACGCATGGATCAGGCTTCCTTGTCGTAGCACAGGCAAGATTTTCTTCCATGGTTCCCATTTCTAGTTTTTTTTGGAGTAAGCCATGATTTAATTTCTTGATGAATTACTTTTGGCAGTTCCTCCCCTGTGTGACTACGTTCGCCAAGGCAAACCATGTGAAGAACAGCGTGACACCGCCGTGCCCTGCACATGGTATGCTGAAGGGCCACTGAGACTTGTCTGGGCAATGGAGGCTGTGGACACGGTGAAGGATGAGGAGGCGGAGTCGCACACTGTCACAGGACCAACAGCCTGAGAGCGTGGAGGCAGAAGCGGCATGACCTGTCCAAGTTGCTGTTGTGGCTGTGCAGGAACCACATTCACCAAGTGCGCCGTAAAGGACATTTATTGTCATTGACCGTAGTTACAGCTCCACAAGTCAGCGCTGCTGTGCCCTTTGGAAAACACCGATAGGCCAAAGGACTGGCCCACCTTCTGTTCCACAAAATTGTACTGGGATAGTACTGCCTTTTTCGCAAAGAAATGATGGCTTGAGACTCTCCACCTCGGCTCGGCACAAGCCATCAGTTCTCTAAAAGGTGCAGAATCCACAACTGCAGCACCAGCAACTTGGACAGGAGCCCATTCAGCTTCTGCGCCGTTGGATGAGTGGGTGCATACTGTTGTCTCTTGGACATGGCTTCACCGATGGATTGCTGGCGGAATGACTGACTCGAAGTAGGAGGAGCAGGAACACCTGGAATGGCATACAGCTCCCTTCGGCTGAGGTGGTGGAGCCTTGGCTAGCTGAACCACAACATCAGAGTCACGGTTCTCCCAGGTCACTGTATGGTGACGCTGCATATGTTGACGCAGGGCCATAGTGCCAACATTGGGACTCTAGCCACGCTTTACCTTCTGACGACACATCTTGCATGTGGCCATGTTAACCTCCTCCGGATGCTTTATGAAAAACTGCCACACTGCAGAGTAGCTAATTTTCCCTCTAACAGTCTGCACTGATTGACTGCTACTGCCGCCGACTCCAGGAACCCCTGTTCCACTACCTCCCGGGAAGGTAGGCTGCCGCGAAGCAGGGGGTCTACCCCAGTCACGTTTTGCTCCAGACTTTCCACTTCTGCCACCATGTTGACTCCCAACCATGCTACTACCTTGGTGGCTCATCTGCTGCCTAGCGGGCAACCTGCAACCCTCTTCTCCTGATGATGATGAAGCCCCTTCTGCACCCGGCTCCCTAGTGCGATCGGCTTCATCATCATCTAGTTGTGTCTGCACGTCACTGATGTCCTCCTCAGGTTCCTCAACAGTGTCTGCTTCGGGAGCCTGAATGCTCGCAACACCACCTCCCACCCCACTCTCCTCATCACTACTTGCCCGCCTAGCAGAGGTAGCAGCAGATGTCTCCTCCCCTTCTTGGCTGGGCAGTAGCTGCTGACTGTCCTCTTGTAGATCATCCTCACTAAATAGTGGAGCTGAACCCTCAGCATAAGACACTTCTGTGGGGGAGGAAACAGCATAGAACAGAGGCAATTGGAGGACAGGGACAGCTCCCGGGCTATGCCAACTGATGGTTGACTGGGGATGTCAGATGTCACTTGTGATGAAATGGATGACCGAGTTAACCAGTCAATGACAGCAGATGGGTTGCTGGTTGAGACATGACCGCTAGCTGATACCAGGAGCTCAGGCCTCTCACTGCGACTCCTGCTGCCACTTGCCCCTAGTCTGCTGCGACATCTGCCTGCACCTGTTGAATTTAGGCCTTTGCCACTCCTCTGTGCATGTTCTGGCACTTCTCTGCCTGTCATACTTAGTGCGTATATGAGGGGAGGACAATACGCTGCACTACGCTTAAAACAGTATTTGTCTACAACATCATCAGGTGTGTACTTTTGGCTGGCCTTTCACAGTAAATAGGTCCTTAGGACTATGACAGGAATAAAATAGCACGTAGATTTACGTACGTGGTATGCACTTATGAGGGGAGTACAATACGCTCCACTTCGCTTAAAACAGTATGTGCCTAGAAGAGCAGCAGGTGTGTAGTTTTGGCTGGCCTTTCACAGTAACTAGGTCCTTAGGACTATTACAGGAACAAAATGGTACACCACATAGCTGTACATACATGGTATGCACAGTTGCTGTGTACTACACCCAAAATTGCACTCTCTCTCTCAATCTCTCTCCCATCCCTATCAATGCTTCTTGGCTGGATTTGGGCTTGAGGTGAATCGCTGCTGTAATACACCCAAAATTGCACTCTCTCTTTTAATCTCTCTCCCTTGCCTATCAGTGCTTCTAGGCTAGATTTGGGCTTGAGGTAAATCACTGCTGTAAAAATGCATTTCTGTGCAACACACACTGCTCTCTGTCCCTCTCTCTCTGCAATAGAATGCTGAAGTTACTGGCTGCAAAATGGCTGCTGATTATATAGGGCTGTGACATCACAGGCGTGGCTGGCTGCTGATAGGCTGCATGCTGCATGTGATTCAGGGTTATCATGGCAACCTGTGTTCCCGCCTTCCCAGCGTTCCTTGCCCCATGTCCTGACATGTGGAGCTGCCATCTTAGATGCCCTGGAGCCTGGACAGCACTAAATGGAGTTTAATGAAGTGATTTCTGCAATCAAATCACAGCAATATTCAGATTCGTTGCAAAGCAAATTTTTCCTAAAATCTGTAACAAATTCAGATTCTTCAGATTCGATTCACTCATCCCTACTTGCATTCATTGAACTTGTGAGTTTTTTGACAGTTTCTGTTTGATTTTGTAAGATGTCAGAATAGCCTCCCAGAGCTGCTGTTTGGATGTAAACTGCCTCCCACCCTCATAGATCTTTTTCTTGAGGATGCTCCAAAGGTTCTCAATAGGATTGAGGTTAGGGGAGGATGGAGGCCAAAACCATTACTTTCTCTCCTCTTATCCCCATAGCAGCAATTGATGCAGAGGTATTCTTTGCAGCATGAGATGGTGCATTGTCATGCATGAAGATGATTTTATTACGGAAAGCATAGTTCTTCCTTCTGTACCAGGGAAGAAAGTGGTCAGTCAGAAATTCCATATACTTTGCAGAGGTCATCCTTGCACCTTTGGGACCCTAAAGAGGCCAGCCAGCTCTCTTCCTATGATTCTTGCCCAAAACATGACTCCACCACCGCCTTGCTGGCATTGTAGCCTTTTGGGAACAGGGTGGCAGTCCACCAGCCATCCACTACTCCATCCATCTGAACCATCCAGGGTTGCACGGCACTCATCAGTGAACATGACTGATTGAAAATGAGTCTTCATGTATTTTTCTGCCCAATGCAGCCATTTCTGCTTGTGAGCATTGGTTAGGGGTGGCCGAATAGAAGGTTTATGCACAGTTGCAAGACTCAGGAGGACTCTACACCTTGATGTCCGTGGGACTCCAGAGGCACCAGTAGCTTCAAATATGTGTTTGTTATGTAATGGTATTTTAGCAGCTGCTCTCTTATCCGATGCATGGATCTGGGTGAAATCTCCCTCAATTTGCCATTATCTGTACAAACCCGTCTGTGCTCTGAATCAGCCACAAATCTCTTAATAGTGCGAACAGGCTTTAGTTTTTGTGAAATATCTAATATTTTAATACCTTGTCCAAGGCATTGAACTACTTCACTCTTTTTGGCAGCAGAGAGATCCTTTCTTCCCCATATTGCTTGAAAATGGTGCTCTGCTTAATAATGTGGAACATCCACCTTCAGTAGTTTTTTTCTTAAATTGGGCTCACCTGGCATTCTAATTATCACAGGTGTCCGAGATTGTTTTCAGTGATCAAAAGAGCCCTGAGACACAATGCCATCCATGAGTTAAACTGAAAAACAAAATATTTAATCTTTGTGACACTTAAATAGAATATGCATAATAATTTGTAACAGGGTGTATAGGGAGAGGTATTAACAGTAGAAAGAGGGAGGTTCTCATACCGCTGTACAGTGCACTGGTGAGACCTCACTTGGAGTATTATGCACAGTACTGGAGGTCCTATCTACAGAAGGATATAGATACATTGGAGATAGTTCAGAGAAGATACTAAACTAGTACAGGATAAAACTTACCAGGAAAGGTTAATGGACCTTAACACGTATAGAAGAAAGACGGCTGCTTTCTCTTGCATGCAGCCATGTTAAATTTATCAATTGTGTAATTACATTCTGAAAAGTAGCTTTAAAGATATTTGCCATTTTACTTCTACATGAAACTCCCACACAGAAGCTGTACACAAAAGATGAAATAAAATCACACAAAACCTCAGAAGTCTGCCAGTCATTGGGATATTCTGTAACAAGTATAAAAGCACCGTGTCCTTCATGTGCAGCTTCTATTAAAACCAGCCAATGTGTCTTTCAGAAACCTGGTGGCGGTAAAAAAAAGATAAAAATAGATTGTGTGATTAAAGCAGCTGGGATTAATTTTGGGCAATCACAAATAATTTAATAGAAAACTGTTCTTTGTTATAGACAACTCTGATTTCATTTAAAATAATCTTCTTAGCAAGCAAAATGAATGTTGTGTTGAATGCAAAGTTGGGATCATTTTCCTGAAAAAATAATTCAATTATATTCCATATTTTCACAAAGGGCCCTCACATTGGGTTGCATTAGTAACTCATATACAGTAGTTAGTATTACACATTGGTTTATCATCTTATTATTGGTGTGTACTAGCATCTATGTAAGTGAATCAGCATATATATATATATATATATATATATATATATATATATATATATATATATTTAGTAATATTTTTTTTACCTAAACTCACCAAGTATTTTTCATTGGAACTCTCTTGAGGCAACTTATCTGCAGATGAATTATTTCTTTTGGATGCTAAAACATCATTTATTAACATTTTTTACATTTTGAAACTAGTCAAAACCGCACAAAACCTATGACATATTTATTACATGAAATGACGCTGCCTCCGACGTTACATAACATTTTGAAAGTTTACTATAAATTAAATTATTAAAAATGTTTTAGGAGCCAAAACTTACAAAACAAGGTATAACAGTAGATGTGAAATGATGTAAAGCTTCAAAGCTGATCCATGGTTTCTCGGTTCCATAGAGATTATATTTTATACCAGCCAAGACATTGGCTTTGATACCTTTGCCAGTAGTTCCAAAATGTGGGTAAAGCAATGATCCATCCCATTGGTCTAAAACAGTACATGGGGGCTATATTGATTATTATTAGGCTTTGATCACATAGTATGTTTTTTTTCTTGGATTTCTGAAGCATATTTATTTCTCTATCTACCATGGCTATGGTTTTGGTAACAGTGCTAATCCAAGTCCTAATCACTTAACAATTTTGTGTGGGTGAATCATCATTGTGTCATCTGATTACCACAAATTTGAGGTGTATAAAATGCTGCCCAGTTCCCACTAAAGCAATGAGATGCATTAACATGTGGTGTTTGTGCATAGTCTGTTGAAATCCATGTGAGGGATATGGCAATGCAAAGCAAAAATAAAGGTGCAATTACTTTTTGTTGTTTTTAGTGGGAAGGGGGGGAGGCAAGGTGGTGGGCAATTGTTGCCTGTTCTTTTTATCCTGTTAACCATGAGGTCAAATTGATGTTATCTTGATTCTTCAGGTCAGTACAGTTACAGTGATATGACAGTGATGCCCAATTCTACAGTTTTTAATCCGTTTTAAAACATGTAAACGTTATAAAAATAAAATTACTGTGCTCAAAATTGTTCTGTATTGCCCCACTATAAGTTTTTTCATCAATATTAATGTATAATTCTCTTGGCCGGCCGGGAGTGGATCATAATGCTGCCCGCTTCCCCGGCTAATAACTTACGATCACAACAGTTCTCAGAAGTGAAATCCGTTGTGATCAACAATCTTTGACATGTCTGATCGACATGTCAAAAGTTGTTTTTTAATTACAGTAATGGCTGAATGGAGGTGTTCGACCATAAGGATAAGGCTAAGTATATAATCTTTAAAATGGTGCCAGAAAGTTAAACAGATCTATAAATTATTTCTATTTAAAAATCTTCATCCTTCCAGTACTTATCAGCTGCTGTATACTACAGAGGAAGTTATGTAGTTCTTTTCTGTCTCACCATAGTGCTCTCTGCTGACACCTTTGTCCATGTCTGGAACTGTCCAGAGCAGGAGAGATTTGCTATGGGGATATGCTCCTTCTCTGGACAGTTCCTCATATGGACAGAGGTGTCAGCAGAGAGCACTGTGGTCAGACAGTAAAGAAATTCAAAAAGAAAAGAACTTCCTCTGGAGCATACAGCAGATAATAAGTACTGGAAGGATTAAAATGTTTTAATAGAAGTAATTTACAAACCACTATAACTTTCTGCCACCAGTTGATTAGAAAAAAAATATTCTACCGGAGTACCCCTTTAACATTGGGTCTCAAGCCCACCTAAAGAAAGTGCACAATGGTTGCAGAAAAGAAGCTGAAAGGACTCTGATCTCTCCGTTTACTGGACTGACTCAGGAGCTATAGGTTGGCCCCCACCAAAATCAGATTCTTGAAGCAAGCCATAATGTTCTATGATGGGAATATCCTTTATATTTAAATAGCCAGTATTATTTGGTCATTAACATAGATGTATTACAGTATATGTCAACACTAAAAATAAAATCTTTGTTTCTAAACCAAAATATTCTTTTTACAACTTTCTCACCTTCATGTTTATTCTTTAAAAATATTTCAGTATATAGTGAGAAGAACAATGACACATTTATGCTTTTTTTTCCATGTGGCATAGTTACACAAGTATATCCATGAAACAAAAAAATGGGTCATAACATTTTCCACAAGTCTCCGAGGAGCTTTTTGTCTCAATCCTATATAACTCTTGACTGCTGTATTTTCTAATTCAAAAGACAAAATCTTATTTTTTCCATAGGACTTTTTTTTGGCTTGACATGTGTTTTCCAATGAGGATTCTACCAGTCCTTGATTTAATTCTTCCAGATGTTTCACGCACCATTTTATGAGATTCTTCAAAGACGAGAAAGTCACCATTATAGAAAATTAATGTTTTTGTGATTTCCAAAGAAAGTTACAATTTTATGCCTGGGTTACATGCTACATTCACTGGCAACTGATCACACATATAATTGATAAGGGAGCTATGAGACTAACCATTAAAACCTGTAGATGAATAGTACAATGGTAATAGTTTTCACTGCAAGTCACTATACGTCTTCTGATGTTCATGAGCAGTGACCTATACTATATGATGTATCTTTCACAAAACCAAGCATATTTGTAACTTTCTTCTCCAATTTTAAGCTACTCTGCAACAAAAGCTTTCCATTGATGTAGAGATTTTCCCCTGATACAATGAATGTTCAGATTTTCTATATTTTAATCAGCATGCTTGTCAGGTAAAGAAGCGAGCTTTCATTGGCAAGGGATATGTTAACTGATTTTTCTCATGATATAATTTTCCCTAGTTAGACCTTACATAAAAAAAGGTCTAACTGTGCATAATATGGGATGACAGCCTACAAAAAAGACATAGCAGAGCTGAAGTGAATTTGGGGGGCGGGGGGGGGGTAACCAATAGACTGCAGTTGTAAGATAGACTGTCAAGATTGAGGTTTAAAAATGGCTTTGGACTGGCCCGATAAATATTTAGAAAAAATTTTAAGGTCTATACCTGTGTTTACATTACAAACTATGTACTTTTTTTGGGATGATTGTAAAGGCTACATTAGTTTACTAATAATAATAAAAACTATTTTAAAACATGAGCCATACATGTTCCAATATATAGAGTAGATTCCACTGGCCACAATTGAAGTCCTGTGCCCTTTCTATCTGACCTCTTTTCCTCATAAACTGATGAAGGTGGGTGGAATAGGGTGAACACTGAGGTAGCTAGCACATGACTGTAGGATCAGATAAGCAATGCAGTGTCAAGAAGAATAAAGCTTGTTAATCTCTTCTACTTTTGGGTAACGGACAACAAAAAATGTAGATAACAAATACAGCTTTAACTTCTGGCACAAACAAATACAAATTAAATCCTGCTTATCCAGCACTAACTACACATATTTCCTCCCTACAGGTGGCTTACTATCATCAACCCAACAAAACGGTCACCAAAAATGTGTTATTAAATGTTATTAAATGTCCCAACTTTGTTTTTCCTCACATCCTCTAAGTATCGAACCAAGATGAAAATGTTGGCTGGGATGTAAGACCCCACTACCAAACCTGACTTTCATGCCATAAAATCAAGGTCCAGTAACAGAACCTACCAAATTCCCTAACATGCTAACTCTTGCCAGGAATTTTAACTATTTTCTGGATTCCCTAAACAGTAAAATCTCCCTTAGTGAACACCTTCCAATAGGGGACACCTCCCAATAGTGAACAGTTTTTATTTCCCAGGCAGAGTTCCATGAGACTTAGTATGTTTGCACCCTACAAATAGGGGACATTCCCATTAGTGGACGCGGACACGCCCAATAGGGACAAAGGGGACAAAACAATCCTAGTAGAGGACAAAACACTCCCAATAGGGAACAATAGGGGACAAAACACTCCCAATAGGGGACAACCAGGCTTATGTGCCGGCCCTATCTTGTACACAGGGTCGCCGTCAGTGGAAACAGCCAATACCCCAGTAAGGGGCCCATAGTCCGAAGAGGCCCAGGCCACCGCTGCACCCCCCTGAAGCAGCCCCAGAACAGAAGCAGAAGACCTCAGTGGTCTACTGCTTCTGTACGTCCACCAGCCACATCACTCACATCAATCACTCCCTCCTTCCCTGATCCTGATCCCCCCATGCCACTTTATTTACCCTGTGTCAAATCACCCCCTTTTTTTTACCCCCTGTGCCACATTATTTCCTCTTGATTCCCCCTCATGCTATTTCATATTTCATTCCCCTTTATCCCCCTTTGCCACTTCTTAAAGAAGGGGGGGGGTGATGAATTTACACAGAGGGTAATAATGGGGGAAGGAAATGGCACAGGGGGGTTCAAGAGGAAATTATGTGGCACAGGGGGTGAGGGGGATAATTTGGCACAAGGCACAGAGGAATAAGGTGGCACGGGTTATAAAGGGTGGATGAAATGATGGGGGGAATAAGGGGTGATTAAACGTCCCTGGGATATTGCTTTTTTGTCATGTTTTATCTGTAATTACACTCCAGAGTGAGTACAGAACAGTATTTGGCCATTTAGAAACATTGCACTTGTATTTGATAATGGAATAAAGCCACTTTTATCTTTTCCTACACCCAGAGTGCTATCTTGCATTAATATATATATATATATATATATATATATATATATATATATATATATACACACATAGTTTTGTTGAAACACTTATCTAACATACCTGTTATTCTAACACTAATAATTTACATTTTATTTAATTTCTATGATATCATTGACAAACTAGTTTACATTTTTCAGTTTATTATTATTCCATAAAATTAACTCCTGGATGGACTTTAATTATACAGAGTATATTTATTAGAATATTATAAACTCCATTAAGACTTTTTAAAACAAACAGTAGATTTCCTTGCGTTAATGTTTTTTAAATGAAAAATGTTCATATGAATTTAACCGCTGACCTTACTCTCTGAAGGCATTTCCACTTTTCTTTGTTTTACAAGTGTGAGGTCATGGAGAGTTTTCTAACACTGAGTAATGTATATTATAAAATGTCCATCAGTCCTGGATTCCTTTTCGGAAAGAAAACAATTTGCTTTACATACAATCAATCATTTTTAAATGTACAGAGTAAAACAAAAAGTTTAGTTTAAGACGTTATCCTACAGAGAATAAGTGTGAAATCTGAAGTTACTGAAAAGTTCAGAACTGACCTTAAATAATCTTTTTTCGAGTTGGTCCAATATCCCAAATGCTGGTAAATTGCTTTATGTCAAAAGTATGTAAGATGCTAAGTCAGCCTTAAAACTCAGCTTCAAAGACTTCCAGAGATTAAAACATTATCCACTTTGAGTGTACTTGAGATTGTCATGCTCAATAAATATGGAACGGTTAAGACATATAAGCAGCAGAAGACTGAATTATGCATCCATAGAGTTACTAATAACTTTGTCTCTATTCGGTTTCTGTTTAAAATAAAAACACCCAGGCCTAACTGCACATAGTGTAAGCATCTTGAATGCCTCAACGGAGGATAAACTGCACTTGGCAAGTTCTTAAAATAAATACTTGGTTGTCAGTTAATCCCCGTTACTGACTTTGGGAAATTTATTGTAAACGTTGAATCACTTTAGCTCTCTTTGCTTATAGACATTTTTTTTTTACATAAGGATTTTACTAGGTAGAAAGAAAAGAACATACATTCTTCACATTTCTGACAAGGAACTGTTATCAGTTGTTGTGGCACTGAAATGGAGAAACATTTAAAGTGGGTGGCCTCATTGCTGGTAATAGAATGGGCATAAATACATCTAAGACATTGTAATGCACATATTAATCATACAGAGTAATTCTATGTTTACACATTGATTTCTATACATGCAAATCATCCAGAAAAGCACCACACAAAAAAAACCCTGAAATATTTACTTTACATTAAAGAGTTGTCCTGTTTAGAAAACCCATTTTCTTACACCTTATTAGGGGATTTTGAGTTAATAAATAGGAATCCTCTGTGCAGGATCCCTTTCTCTTGACCAGAGAGGAGAACAGTTATCTTACTCTGGATGACCAGTCCAGTCCTAAATTACATAGACGTCTCATTGATATAAATGAGCATTGTGTTATGCTTAAAGGAGCACTGCAGCCATAATACACTTATCCCCTATCTGTAGGATAGGGGATAAGTGTCTGATCGTGGGGGGTCTGACCACTGGGACCCCCTGCGATCAGACACTTATCCCCTATTCTGCGCATAGGGGTTAAGTGTTCTATGGCTGCAGTACTCCTTTAATAAATCCCTGTGGTTGCACTGTGGCACATACTAAGCCATCTTCAGTTGAAAGAGGTATCTGTCCTTGTATTAGGGCTTGAGAGGAGGGGAGGAGTCCAGGTTTCACACCAAAGAAGAGGACACCGAAAGTTGCATGCAACACGTAAGGAGCTTCAGAGACAATATGCTAGCCAACAGAGACACAATTCCTGTGCAACTAAGCTTAATCAGACATCACCTGCACCAACAGAGTGTTGCATGATTGGAAATAACATCTACAAGCATACAACTGGTGTCTGAGCGTGGCAGAGATCCCAGATAAGCCACAAGCTGAAGGGATCTAGCCCAAAACAGAGCAAGCCACCAGCATCAGAGTCATGTGTTGTCCAACTTCATTCTTCAGAGCCAATATAAATGAAACTGATCCTTACTTATATGATACAGCGGGGTCACATAAGTCTTTTTTTGTATAAAGAGTGTGTAAAGCTCCACTTAAGCTCAGGAGAGCTGGAATAGAGGAGGGATCCATGTATTCACTGATCATAATGTTTGCCTGAACTGTAACATTAACTCTTTTCTATAACAGTCAGATAGAGATGGCTGCTCAATACTAGAGACTATCACTGATTAATTCAGTCTTACTGCTTCCACCTGAGCCACTGGGCATCTTTTAATCCATTGGTCAAGTTACACGTGTTGATTGTTAATATGAATTCTGTTTATTGAATTTCAGTTTTGTAATTCTTTCAATAGCTTCCAGCGAAGATGTAACTGTAAGAAAAGCCTGATTGTTGTTACCGCATCACTTGTGCCCATTACAGCACATTGAGTGCCTCTCTTTTAGGCCTAGACTAACAATAAAGCTCCACCAGCAGAAGCAGAGCATTCTCTGGTGGGTGCATGGTCTGACATGATGATGGGCCACAAATGTATAAGAAAATGTAACTCTACTTAAACAATACTTCAGAAACAATCTCTTGCCACTAAAAGTGGTTGTGCATGTGTATGAGTATTATGGTATTGATGCAACTGATTGTTTATAATGTTAACTTCCCTATGTAAATAGACAAATAATGAACATACAAATGTATTTCAAGATAAAGTTAAGGATTGTTCTTAAATAGAGATATGAAGGATTTCCCATGCATCTATGTAAGTTTATTGAATGCTAAACAAACAGTACAAACTCAGTAAATGGTCCTTATTGCCATATTGGCCCTGATTTACTAAGAGTGGAGTGTAGGTTTCTTTGTGGGTTTTAATACCCTACAATTTTTTCCAGAGTATTTCCTAAGGTTTCCCTACATCTTCCACTTTCCCTATATTTTGCTTTTTTTACACATGCTCTGATCTGTAGGGGTTTCCTCCCCATTTTCTGTGGAAACCTTAGTAAATATGTTGGGTTTTTGTGAAAATGTCGGTAACACGCCCCTTTTCGGTGACCATGCCCCTTTTCTCCTTTTTTGGGTTTTCTTACTAAAATGGATAGTCAGTCAGGTTTATGTCAGGATTCGGCAGGCTGGAGGTGGATCCTCTGTGTCAGAGAGGGATTGGCCTGGACCGTACCGGTGGACCGGTTCTAAGTTGCTACTGGTATTCACCAGAGCCCGCCGCAAAGCGGGATGGTCTTGCTGTGGCGGTAGCAACCAGGTCGTGTCCACCGGTAACGGCTCAATCTCACTGAGTGCTGAGAGTGGCGTGGTACAGGAGGACTAGACAGAGGCGAGGTCAGACATAGCAGAAGGTCAGGGCAGGCGGCAAGGTTCGTAGTCAAGGGCAACGGCAGAAGGTCTGGTAACACTGGTAAAGGCAAACACAGAAACGCTTTCACTAGGCACTGAGGCAACAAGATCCGGCAAGGACAGGAAGGGGAAGTGGGTTTTTATAGGTATGGAGCAGATGGGAGCTAGTTACAGTGATTGGGCCAGGCACCAATTAGTGGTGCACTGGCCCTTTAAATCTTAGAGAGCCGGCGCGCGCGCCCTAGAGGGCGGAGCCGCGCGCGTCAGGACGTGACAGCCGGGGAATGGGACAGGTAAGTAGATTGGGATGCGACCCGCGAGCGGGCGTGTCCCGCTATGCGAATCGCATCCCTGCCGGCAGTGACAGTGCAGCGCTCCCGGTCAGCGGGTCTGACCGGGGCGCTGCAGAGAGGTGAACGCTGCGAGCGCTCCGGGGAGGAGCAGGGACCCGGAGCAATCGGCGTAACAGTTTAATTTCAATTCTGGTCCAAATTCTGGCGCAGACATGTCAGGTTTGCAATAGTAAATGAGGGCCACTACCTATTGCAGCCCTCCCATTTCTTTTACATGTATATATTTTAGAATGTGAGGACAAGAATGATGCATTTATTACAGGCCATGGGACTGTGGATTTTCTAAATGTTGAGATATGAAATCGTTTAGCCTCTGGCAATGTAAAGCATGAGAATCCCAAACCTGCACTCAACACCTACTGTATTCAATGACCTTGACTTGATCCTACCTGTGTGTGCCTCAGGCAGTCAGTGGCTTAATCTTCATTCTTTCTCCATCGTCTGACAATACAGCTCATTGGAAGAGATGTTGACCCTGAGCATAAAGGACACACCAACTCTGGAGTCGAAAAAAAACATTTAGAATGTCAACTTGAGGAACGCTCAATAAGGTCTACAAATAGATAGATTACTTATTGGGTAACCTGTTTTTCATTCGAACATGACAGTACCCCTGGAGAGGACCTCCCACCGCAGGACAGGAAACAAAAAGGGACACACCTCTCCACACCACAGTTGAAAGTAAAGTACTCCAAAGGAGCCAATAAATACAGAATATTATTTTCATTCTCTAAATTAATTAAACAACATAAAAAAATTCTCTTTTTTTTTTTGGAGGGCGAGATAAATGAGGGGTGCTGTCATGAGCTAACAAAAACAGATTACCCTGTAAGTAATCTACTTTACCTACATGCTCATGACAGCACCCCTGGAGATTTAGAATACAAACCAATCAGGTCAGGACTACCGTCTGAAGGACCTTACATCCAAAGGAAAGACCAAAAACAGGGTTTAATTGCAACCTATAGTGTTTTAAAAAAGCATGTTTTGAGGACCATGTAGCTGCCCTACAGATCTGGTCCAAAGAGGCTCAGCCTTCCCAGCCCAGGAAGAAGCGGCTGCTCTGGTAGAGTGAGCTGAAAAAAAGGAAGGTGGATCCTGATTCTTTGTAGCTTAAGCTAAACTAATTGATGCCCTGGTCCATGGTTATGATGGTCATGGTAATAGATGGTTTACAAGCAGTCTTGCCTTTGTTAGGGCCAGGACATTGAACTAAAAGATTTTCTGTAGAACGAAAGTCCTTAGTAGAGTCCAGATACTTCTGATATCAAGGTTATGGAACTTGACTTCACCTTCATGTCTCGGCTCATCACAAAAAGAGGGAAGAATAAATTCCTGAGATTTATGAAACTCTGAGACCACTTTCGGCAGAAAAGATGGTAAAGATGGTGGTCCTGATGAGGCATATAACACCAGATTCAAGTCCCAAGGGGGAACGGTGGGTCGTGATAGAGGATTTAATTGTGTAGCCCCAGAAATAAAATGTTTAACCAAGATATTATCAGCTAACTTGCAGTTAAAAAAGGAACTCAGTGCTGAAATTTGTACTTTATGGGCACTAGGACTTAACTTCTTATCCAGGCCTAACTGTAGGAAATTAAGGATTTAAGGGATATTAGCATCTCCTAATGGATCGACTGCAGGTCCCACTACTCTTGAGAAGGCTCTCCATGTTCTTAGGTAAATTGCAGATGTTATGTCTTTCCTACTTGCAAGTAAGGTGTTTATTACTTGGTCAGATAGGCCTTTAGCTGTTAAAATTAACCTCTCAGCATCCAGGCTGTTAGATGAAGGTGAGCCGTCTGAGGATGATGAACTGGTCCCTGGTACAGTAGATCCTCCCTGTCCGGAAGAACCCACGGCTGTGAGACTGACATTGTCCTTAGCAAGGTAAACCAGGGCCTTCAAGGTCAGAAGGGTGCTATCAATAGTATTAAGGCTCTGTCCTGTCTTATCTTTTTCAAGACCCGAGGAATATTGCGAAGAGGTGGGAAAGCTTACCCTCTTTCTTTTTCCCAATCCTAAGAGAAGGCGTCTATTGCTGTTGGATATTCCAGTGAGTTGAGAGAATAGAATCTGTGAATCTTCCTGTTGTTTCTGGAATCAAAGAGATCCATAGAGAATTTTCCAAACCTTTCCTCTATCATTGCAAATATCTCCTTGTTTAGACACCATTCGGACTGAAGAAGATGAACTCTGATCAGGAAGTCTGCCACCTTGTTGTCTCAGGGGAATCGCAGATACAAATGCTAGCTTGGCTTCTGCTAAGGAAAGAATCTGGAAGGAGAGATTTAACAGTGAGTCTGATCTTGTTGCCCCCTGTTTGTTTAAAGGGCTACTCCGGTGGAAAACTTATTTTTTTTTTTAAATTAACTGGTGCCAGAAAGTTAAACAGATTTGTAAATGACTTCTATTAAAAAATCTTAATCCTTCCAGTACTTATTATCTGCTGAATACTACAGAGAAAATTGTTTTCTTTTTGGACCACAGAGCTCTCTGCTGAATTCTGACCACAGTGCTTTCTGCTGACATCTCTGACCATTTTAAGAACTGTCCAGAGTAGGAGAAAATCCCCATAGCAAACATACGCTGCTCTGAACATTTCCTAAAATGGACAGAGATGTCGGCAGAGAGCACTGTGGTCATAATGTCAGCAGAGAGCACTGTGTTCCAAAAAGAAAATAATGTCCTTTGTAGTATTCGGCAGCTAATAAGTACTGGAAGGATTAAGATTTTTTTAATAGAAGTCATTTACAAATCTGTTTAACTTTCTGGCACCAGTTGATAAAAAAAAAGGTTTTCCACCGGAGTACCCCTTTAAGTAAGCTACAGCGGTGGTGTTGTCTGAATACATCAGCACATACTTCCCTTGGATTTGAGGAATAAGTAAAGATATTGCCTCGAACACTACATAAAGCTCTTTTGTAATTTGATGTAGACTGATGCATCTGAGGAGACCATCTGCCTTGAAGGAGATGCTGGCAGCAGGAGACACCCCAACCCCAAGGACTGGCGTCTGTAGTTATCTTCACTACCGAAGAGGGAGACCAAGGTACCCCTTGAAATAGGTTGTTGGAGTTCATCCAGCATATCAAGGAGACCCTTGCTTCTGGGGAAAGGGAACATTTTTGGTTTACTGATGAGGGATTGCCCTCCCACTTTTGAAGGATTTCTGTCTGTAACATCCTGGATCTGTATTGAGCCCATTTTACTGTTACAAAACAAGAAGTCATCAGACCTAGTACTGACATTGCTTCTCTGAAGGGGCATAAGTGAGGCAAGAAAATAATTTCTACTCTGTCCTTGATAAGGATTTGTTTGGCTAGAGGCAGGAGAGAAAGATGAGACACTGAATCCAGAAGGATGCCCAAGAAAATGCATTGCCTGGAAGGGGATAAGTTTGACTTTTTTAGGTTCAGATTCCAACCCAGGTCTTTTAGTATGGAGCAAACTACTTGAATATGTAAATGAAGGTGTCAGGCCCAAGGCCTGATTATTAAAATCCTATATGTGTATTATAAATTATAACTGTGTGTGATGGATTATCCAAGACCTGGGGGTGAGAGGTCATTCAGACTGTGGGTTTGTGTATTTCATTTTATTGGGGGTCTGGCTGTTTGTTTACATGTCCTTTGAAGTCAAAGGCTTTTTTGAAGTCAGGCACTCTGGTCCCATCATATAATCAAACAGATAAGGGGCCAGGAAGAGAGAAGGCAGATATATAATATTTAACAATGCTAGACTCAGGGTGTTCAAGGCTGTGCTACAAGCTGACAAGACCATCCTAAGAACAGCTGGAACTCACTCTCATGGACTGATACCATCATGCTGTAAGAACTTCATCTTTTGTTTTCTGAACTTGTCTTGCAAATTTTTATACCTGTATGTCATTTGTTTCTGTATTTTTATATAGTCAGCACTGTGATACCTTTTATCAGATTAAATGTTTAATTAATCAGCTCTGGTTTTTGATCTCTAAATATATGAGCTCACCTTTCTGAAAGAGGCTCTGGTAAAACATGTTTATCTAAGGGTTAATTTGGTGACTTGCTGGGACAAGTAGTGTATACCCAGAGGTCTGGTGGCCTTAACCCTTGCACCATCACACTCTCTCTAGCGTCTTAGCTGGACCGATAGGGTGTGATCGTGACAGAAGGGTTTCTGAGGAGTCTGATACAATAAGTAAATCGTCCAGATATGGAACTAACAGGATATTTTGGATTCTTAGGAAAGCTGCCACCTCTGCCATCACCTTGGTAAATAGGGCCGGATATCATAAATGGACCCATGCTCCTTCAATAAAGACCGCCACTCTTAGAAACTTTTGATGAAAGTTGTGGATGGATATATGGTAGTAGGCATCTTCTAAATCTACAGAGGCCATCATACAATTTGGAAATAGCAGAGGGATTGTGGATTTTAGGGACTACATCCTGAATTTTTTGTTTCACAGGAAATTGTTGATTTTTTTCTGATTCATTATTACTCTGAAAGAGCCGTTGGGTTTTTTACTAAGAAGAGAGGGGAAAAGATTCCCCTCCCTTCCTGCCCCTGGGGGACTGGAACCAGGACGTTTTTGAGCAAAAGAGATTTTATTTCAGTTACCATGGCTTCTTGTTCCAGGGAATCTTTTACTATCCCAGTGGGGAAGAATCTGTCCGGAGGAAGAGACCGGAACTCATACAGGAGACCCGATCTAAGAGTGGATAGAACCCAGGGGCTGGAAGAAATTTCTCCCAGGCCCCCGCAAACCTGGATAGATGCCCCCCACTGGGAGAAAGCCACCATTGCTTGGGATCTTTTGCATTAGATTCTTTGTTGGGATTAAAGAGGAAACCTCTACCTTTGCTAGGGACTTTAAATTCCTATTGTCCGGAAACTTCTGATTAGACTTTCTGGGTCATCTTTCGTTACGACCCTGAATGGGAAACCCTTTCTTCCTATCAGAAGCCTTCTCTAGTACTTTGTCTAAGACGGAACCAAAAAGGTGATCTCCAATGCAAGGGATGGAGCATAGTTTGCCTTTTGAGCCAACATCACCCTTCTACTGTCTAAGCCATGTTGCCCTCCTAGAAGAGTTAGATAAAGTGGCTGCTCTGGCACCCAATCATACAGAATCTACTGAGGAGTCTGCCAAAAAATCTACCGCCTTGGAAATCACAGATAAGGATTCTAAGATCTCTTCTCTAGGGGTCTGGTTAACAATATGGGTTTGTAACTGTGAAAGCCAGACTCTTAAGGAGCAAGCGACACATGTAGCAGCTACATGAGTTCTGATAGACTGTGGACGCCTCCCAGGACTTTTTGTTAAAGAACTCAGCTTTTTTGTCCATTGGATCAGACAGGGTCCCTAGATCCTCAAATGGCAAGGCATATTTCTTAGTCATTTTAGCCACCGGGGCTTCAATTAACGGGGCTCTATCCCTTGGCTCAGTGACTGACTCTTCAAAGGGGTACTTCCTCTTAAGGAGTTTAGGAAAAAAATTATTTCTTCTCAGGATTTTCCCATTCCTTGTCAGTTATTTGCTTGATACTTTTATGCAAATTAACCATTTAAGGACTCAGGGTTTTTCCATTCTTACACTTTATAATAAATCATAATTCTTTAAATTTTGCACCTAAAAAGCCATGTGATGGTTTATTTTTTGCGCCACCAACTCTAATTTGAAATGACATCAGTAATTTTACCCAAAAAATCTATGGTGAAATGGAAAAAAAAATCACTGTTGTCACGATGCCGGCTGGCAGGTAGTGGATCCTCTGTGCCAGAGAGGGATTGGCGTGGACCATGCTAGTGGACCGGTTCTAAGTCACTACTGGTTTTCACCAGAGCCCGCCGCAAAGCGGGATGGTCTTGCTGCGGCGGTAGTGACCAGGTCGTATCCACTAGCAACGGCTCACCTCTCAGGCTGCTGAAGATAGGCGCGGTACAAGGGAGTAGACAGAAGCAAGGTCGGACGTAGCAGAAGGTCGGGGCAGGCAGCAAGGATCGTAGTCAGGGGCAACGGCAGGAGGTCTGGAACACAGGCTAGGAACACACAGGAAACGCTTTCACTGGCACAATGGCAACAAGATCCGGCAAGGAAGTGCAGGGGAAGTGAGGTGATATAGGGAAGTGCACAGGTGAAGACACTAATTGGAATCACTGCGCCAATCAGCGGCGCAGTGGCCCTTTAAATCGCAAAGACCCGGCGCGCGCGCGCCCTAGGGAGCGGGGCCGCGCGCGCCGGGACAGGACCGAGGGAGAGCGAGTCAGGTACGGGAGCCGGGGTGCGCATCGCGAGCGGGCGCTACCCGCATCGCGAATCGCATCCCGGCTGGAAGCGGAATCGCAGCGCCCCGGGTCAGTGGATCTGACCGGAGCGCTGCAGCGGGGAGAGTGTAGCGAGCGCTCCGGGGAGGAGCGGGGACCCGGAGCGCTCGGCGTAACAGTACCCCCCCCCCTTGGGTCTCCCCCTCTTCTTAGAGCCTGAGAACCTGAGGAGCAGACTTTTGTCTAGGATGTTGTCCTCAGGTTCCCAGGATCTCTCTTCAGGACCACAACCCTCCCAGTCCACTAAAAAAAAAGTTTTCCCTCTGACCTTTTTAGAGGCTAAGATCTCTTTGACAGAGAAGATGTCCGAGGAGCCGGAAACAGGAGTGGGAGGAACAGATTTGGGAGAAAAACGGTTGAGGATGAGTGGTTTAAGAAGAGAGACGTGAAAGGCATTAGGGATACGAAGAGAAGGAGGAAGAAGAAGTTTGTAAGAGACAGGATTAATTTGACACAAAACTTTGAAAGGACCAAGATAGCGTGGTCCCAACTTGTAGCTAGGGACACGGAAGCGGACATATTTAGCGGAGAGCCATACCTTGTCTCCAGGGGAAAAAACGGGAGGAGCTCTTCTTTTCTTATCTGCGAACTTCTTCATGCGTGATGAAGCCTGTAAGAGAGAATTTTGGGTCTCTCTCCATATGATGGAAAGGTCACGAGAAATTTCATCCACAGCGGGTAGACCAGAGGGCAAGGGGGTAGGGAGGGGGGGAAGAGGGTGACGGCCGTACACCACGAAAAATGGGGATTTGGAGGAAGATTCAGAGACTCTGAAGTTATACGAGAATTCGGCCCATGGAAGGAGATCTGCCCAGTCATCCTGGCGGGAGGAAACAAAATGTCGCAAATAATCACCCAAGACCTGGTTAATTCTTTCTACTTGTCCATTGGACTGGGGATGATATGCAGAAGAAAAATTTAATTTAATCTTGAGTTGTTTACAGAGAGCCCTCCAGAATTTAGACACGAATTGGACACCTCTATCCGAGACGATCTGCGTAGGCAACCCGTGAAGACGAAAAATGTGTACAAAAAATTGTTTAGCCAACTGAGGCGCTGAAGGAAGACCAGGAAGAGGGATGAAATGTGCCATTTTGGAGAATCGATCAACGACCACCCAAATAACAGTGTTGCCACGGGAAGGGGGTAAATCAGTAATAAAATCCATACCAATCAGAGACCAAGGCTGTTCGGGGACAGGCAGGGGATGAAGAAAACCAGCGGGCTTCTGGCGAGGAGTCTTATCCCGGGCACAGATAGTGCAGGCTCGCACAAAGTCCACAACATCCGTCTCCAGAGTCGGCCACCAATAGAAGCGGGAGATGAGTTGCAGAGATTTCTTGATGCCCACATGACCTGCGAGATGGGAGGAGTGACCCCATTTGAGGATTCCGAGGCGTTGGCGTGGAGAAACAAAGGTCTTTCCTGGAGGAGTTTGCCTGATGAAGGCAGGAGAAGTGGAGATCAGGCAGTCAGGTGGAATGATGTGTTGCGGAGAGAGTTCAACTTCTGAGGCATCCGAGGAACGAGAGAGAGCATCGGCCCTAATGTTCTTATCGGCAGGACGAAAGTGAATCTCAAAATTAAACCGGGCAAAGAACAGAGACCACCGGGCCTGGCGAGGATTCAGCCGTTGGGCAGACTGGAGGTAGGAGAGGTTCTTGTGGTCGGTGTAAATAATAACTGGAAATCTTGATCCCTCCAGCAGATGCCTCCATTCCTCAAGTGCTAATTTAATGGCTAGAAGCTCTCGATCCCCGATGGAGTAGTTCCTCTCCGCCGGAGAGAAGGTCCTAGAAAAAAAACCACAAGTGACGGCATGCCCGGAAGAATTTTTCTGTAGAAGAACAGCTCCAGCTCCCACTGAGGAGGCATCAACCTCCAGTAGGAAGGGTTTGGAAGGGTCAGGTCTGGAGAGCACGGGAGCCGAAGAAAAGGCAGACTTGAGTCGTTTAAAGGCGTCTTCCGCTTGAGGAGGCCAGGACTTGGGATCGGCATTTTTTTTGGTTAAAGCCATGATAGGAGCCACAAGGGTAGAAAAATGTGGAATAAATTGCCTGTAATAATTGGCGAACCCCAAAAAGCGTTGGATAGCACGGAGTCCGGAGGGGCGTGGCCAATCTAAGACGGCAGAGAGTTTGTCTGGATCCATTTGTAGTCCCTGGCCAGAGACCAAATATCCTAGAAAAGGAAGAGATTGGCATTCAAACAGACATTTCTCAATTTTAGCATAGAGTTGATTGTCACGAAGTCTCTGAAGAACCATACGGACATGCTGGCGGTGTTCTTCTAGATTGGCCGAAAAAATTAGGATATCATCCAGATATACAACAACACAGGAGTATAACAGATCACGAAAAATTTCATTAACAAAGTCTTGGAAGACAGCAGGGGCGTTGCACAGGCCAAAGGGCATGACCAGATACTCAAAGTGTCCATCTCTGGTGTTAAATGCTGTTTTCCACTCATCCCCCTCTCTGATGCGGATGAGGTTATAGGCGCCTCTTAAGTCCAATTTAGTAAAGATGTGGGCACCTTGGAGGCGATCAAAGAGTTCAGAGATGAGGGGTAGGGGGTAGCGGTTCTTAACCGTGATTTTATTAAGACCGCGGTAGTCAATGCAAGGACGTAGGGAGCCATCTTTTTTGGACACAAAGAAAAATCCGGCTCCGGCAGGAGAGGAGGATTTACGGATAAAGCCCTTTTTTAAATTTTCCTGGACGTATTCAGACATGGCAAGAGTCTCTGGGGCAGAGAGAGGATAAATTCTGCCCCGGGGTGGAGTAGTGCCCGGGAGGAGGTCGATAGGACAATCATAAGGCCTGTGAGGAGGTAGAGTCTCCGCTTGTTTTTTGCAGAAAACATCCGCGAAGTCCATATAGGCCTTAGGGAGACCGGTTACTGGAGGAACCACAGAGTCACGGCAAGGGTTACTGGGAACCGGTTTTAGACAGTCCTTGGAACAAGAGGGCCCCCAACTCTTGATCTCCCCAGTGGACCAATCCAGGGTTGGGGAATGAAGTTGAAGCCAGGGAAGTCCAAGGAGAATTTCCGAGGTGCAATTGGGGAGGACCAAAAGTTCAATCCTCTCGTGATGAGATCCGATGCTCATTAGAAGGGGCTCCGTGCGGAAACGTATGGTACAGTCCAATCTTTCATTGTTTACACAATTGATGTAAAGGGGTCTGGCGAGACTGGTCACTGGGATGTTGAACCTGTTGACGAGAGAGGCCAAAATAAAATTTCCTGCAGATCCAGAGTCCAAGAAGGCCACAGTAGAGAAGGAGAAGGCAGAGGCAGACATCCGCACAGGCACAGTAAGACGTGGAGAAGCAGAGTAGACATCAAGGATTGTCTCACCTTTGTGCGGAGTCAGCGTACGTCTTTCCAGGCGGGGAGGACGGATAGGACAATCCCTCAGGAAGTGTTCGGTACTAGCACAGTACAGGCAGAGGTTCTCCATGCGGCGTCGTGTCCTCTCTTGAGGTGTCAGGCGAGACCGGTCGACCTGCATAGCCTCCACGGCGGGAGGCACAGGAACAGATTGCAGGGGACCAGAGGAGAGAGGAGCCGAGGAGAAGAAACGCCTCGTGCGAACAGAGTCCATATCTTGGCGGAGCTCCTGACGCCTTTCGGAAAAACGCATGTCAATGCGAGTGGCTAGGTGAATAAGTTCATGAAGATTAGCAGGCATTTCTCGTGCGGCCAGAACATCTTTAATGTTGCTGGATAGGCCTTTTTTAAAGGTCGTGCAGAGGGCCTCATTGTTCCAGGATAATTCTGAAGCAAGAGTACGGAATTGTACGGCATACTCGCCAACGGAAGAATTACCCTGGACCAGGTTCAACAGGGCAGTCTCAGCAGAAGAGGCTCGGGCAGGTTCCTCAAAGACACTTCAAATTTCCGAGAAGAAGGAGTGTACGGAGGCAGTGACGGGGTCATTGCGGTCCCAGAGCGGTGTGGCCCAAGACAGGGCTTTTCCAGACAGAAGGCAGACTACGAAAGCCACCTTAGACCTTTCAGTGGGAAACAGGTCCGACATCATCTCCAGATGCAGGGAACATTGGGAAAGAAAGCCACGGCAAAACTTAGAGTCCCCATCAAATTTATCCGGCAAGGATAGGCGTAGACCAGGAGCGGCCACTCGCTGCGGAGGAGGTGCAGGAGCTGGCGGAGGAGATGACTGCTGAAGCTGTGGTAGTAACTGCTGTAGCATAACGGTCAGTTGAGACAGCTGTTGGCCTTGTTGCGCTATCTGTTGTGACTGCTGGGCGACCACCGTGGTGAGGTCAGCGACAACTGGCAGAGGAACTTCAGCGGGATCCATGGCCGGATCTACTGTCACGATGCCGGCTGGCAGGTAGTGGATCCTCTGTGCCAGAGAGGGATTGGCGTGGACCGTGCTAGTGGACCGGTTCTAAGTCACTACTGGTTTTCACCAGAGCCCGCCGCAAAGCGGGATGGTCTTGCTGCGGCGGTAGTGACCAGGTCGTATCCACTAGCAACGGCTCACCTCTCAGGCTGCTGAAGATAGGCGCGGTACAAGGGAGTAGACAGAAGCAAGGTCGGACGTAGCAGAAGGTCGGGGCAGGCAGCAAGGATCGTAGTCAGGGGCAACGGCAGGAGGTCTGGAACACAGGCTAGGAACACACAGGAAACGCTTTCACTGGCACAATGGCAACAAGATCCGGCAAGGAAGTGCAGGGGAAGTGAGGTGATATAGGGAAGTGCACAGGTGAAGACACTAATTGGAATCACTGCGCCAATCAGCGGCGCAGTGGCCCTTTAAATCGCAAAGACCCGGCGCGCGCGCGCCCTAGGGAGCGGGGCCGCGCGCGCCGGGACAGGACCGAGGGAGAGCGAGTCAGGTACGGGAGCCGGGGTGCGCATCGCGAGCGGGCGCTACCCGCATCGCGAATCGCATCCCGGCTGGAAGCGGAATCGCAGCGCCCCGGGTCAGTGGATCTGACCGGAGCGCTGCAGCGGGGAGAGTGTAGCGAGCGCTCCGGGGAGGAGCGGGGACCCGGAGCGCTCGGCGTAACAACTGTGCGGCAAAATTGAAGAAAAAATTTAATTTTGTAAATTTGGGGACTTCCTTTTCTACACAGTAGATTTTTCAGTAAAAATTACACCTTTTCTTTATTCTGTAGGTCCATACGATTAAAAGTATACCCTACTTATATAGGTTTGATTTTGTTGTACTTCTGGAAAAAATCCTAACTACATGCACGAAAATTTATACTTTATAATTGTCATCTTCTGACCCCTATAACTTTTTTTTTCCACATACGCAGCTCTATGAGGGTTAATTTTTTGCGCTGTGATCTGAAGTTTTTAGCAGTACAAGTTTTATATTGATTGGACTTTTTGATCGCTTTTTATTCATTTCATGATATAAAAAGTGACCAAAAACACGCTATTTTGGGACTTTTTCGAGCGTACGCCATTGATCGTGTGGTTTAATTAACTATATATTGTTATAATTTGGACATTTCCACACGTGGCGATACCACATGTGTTGATTTTTATTTACACTGTTTTTTTTTTAAATGGAAAAAGGGGGGTGATTCAACCTTTTATTAGGCAAGGGGTTAAATGATCATTGATTGTTAAATGATCATCACATAGGATAACATTGATCAATGATTCTGCTGCTTGACTGCTCATGCCTTGATCTCAGGCACTGAGCGGTCATTCGGCAATCGGACACGCAGGAGGCAGGTAGGGGCCCTCCTTGTGTGTTCCACCTGTTCAGGACACCGCAATTTTGCCATAGTGGTCTCAAAGAACTGACTGAGCTAGCCGGGAGTAGTTTAGTTTTACTTTAGACACAGCAATCAACTTTTAACGCTGCGTCTAAAGGGTTAATAGCGTGTAACACCGTGATCAGTGCGCGCGCTATTAGCCACGGGTCAAGGCCGTTGTTAGAGGCTGGGCCCAACCTCCTATGAAAGAGAGGGGACTCAGGGTGTACAGGTACACCCTGAGTCCTTAAGTGGTTAAAGGTACAGGATTTTTTGGGACCTAAGCCTTCATATAGGGCATCTTAAGCCGTGACTGTGTCTTTGCTTTCCTCAAGATTAAACGTCATGCGGATTGCTTTAAGGAGCTGATCAGTATCATCTGGAGAAAAGAGCAATTTGGATTCAAACTCTTCTTGCTTTCTCAGAGGAGGAATATAGAGTAAGTTTTTTCTTTTGTACACTAGGGGGACTGGAAATAGCAGGGGTGACCACAGAGGAAGCTAAAGCACCTATATACCCGACAACTGCTAGTCCTTTAAGGGATGAATCTTTCTCCTCCCGATTCATTACACTTAGTTTGCTAGAAATTGCAGAGGACTACTGGGCCACAATAACTTCAATACAGGCTGCACATATAGACATTTTATAGGCAGGATCTAACGACTTCCAACATTCTGCACACTCTCTATTACGGGATTTAGAAGATGATTTCTTGCTACCCTACAAAACAATAGCCTGACTTAGCAAGCAGAATATGGAATGAAATTGAAATTATCTCACCCAGAAGTATACCCGCACCTCCATAGCTGGGCTGGAACTACTCTTCTTGGAGGGTCCACCTCCCTCTGTTAAATTGCTGAAGGAAGTTTTTCAGCAAAAAACACTGCTGGGCAACCAAGAATGGTCTGCTCAGCTGCTGCGGGCGGGAACTGTTGCTGCTGGCTGCTGCGGGCTGTGCTGGATATTTCTGCGGGCTGGCTGCCTGCTGTCCACGGGGTTCCGGTGTTTTTTTCACTCTTTTTTGCCATTTTTCAGCTCCTTGGCGGTTTGCAAAGTTGCAGCATGTTGAGCCTATGGCATTTTTTCCCCTGAAATCTGGTGTTTTTCTCCCATAGAAGTCTATGGGAGTAAAAAAAAAACGTCAATAAAAACAACATGGGGGTTTTAACTTTGGCGTTTTTGCAGGTGTTTTTTATTCTTTTTTGAAATTTAGAGATCCAAAAAAAGTGATGAAGATACCTTTTTTGATAAAATTTTATAAAAAAATATTAAAAAAGATACAGTAGAGATGGAAAAAATTGTACTTAACGAAATTTATCTTTATTATAACTTCATTTTTATTCATTTTTAAACACGGATCAATTTATGTGGGCAGGCAGGGCACTAAAAATGTAGCCGGCAATAATAAAAATGTAGTGTGTGTGTTTTTCACTTCTTCTTTTAAAACATTTTTTAGGTTGTACCACTTCCAGCAAGGAACACACTGTTCCATGATGGGAGTAGTAGTACCTGTACTAATTGACAGATCGCCTGTGTCACTTCTGACTCCTGTTGCGATCCTTTTGTATAATTTAGAGATGCAGTATTCCGCTCTTCTATGGTCCCCTGCACTGCCGTATATATATACACCTATTCATGTTTCCTGCAGAGAGCTATGATTGGTCAGATGGTTCACGCCTGAGAACCGTTCCGTTAGAAGAAAACTTTGTCTGAGCCTGAGATCGATCCCGGTGTGGATAGTTCGTCTGTGAAACATTCCTGTTACCTTAAACCCAACCTTACCTGCAACCTAAAAAGTACATTATATGGCCCATCCACCTGTAAACATGACAGATGCTACGTAAATGCCATATCCATAAACGAAACAGGTCTTAGAGTAATCATCATGCCTGTATAGGTGACATACCACTGTGCTACTTATAACCACCTGTGTGTCGTGATGTTATTGCTCTGAAAAAAAAACATGTCAGTAACAATGAACTGCGCAGTGCATCCCCCTGCAAATGTATACAATCACCTATGCGTCGAGATGTTATTGCTTCCTATATCAGAAATACACAGTAACCTATCAGTAAGTTTTCATGTTTTGGAAGGAAACTTGAGTAGCCAGAAGGAAAGAACACAATTGAGCAGAGAACATACAAACTCCATGGGGGACATTTATCAAGGTTTTCAGAGCCTTTTTTTTTTTGCTAACTCCGGGCACACAAAAAGTCGCACGTGCGCCTAAGCCCTTTTTTGTGTGACATTTGTGGGCTAGCAAAAAGTTAAAAACAGCCTTAACTAAGCAAATTTCATTTTTTACTTTGTAGTGGCCATGAATTTATGATTTATTAACCTCCTGTGATAGTATGATAAATATGTAGCACATAAGCAAAACAAAAGCAAAAAAAGAAATGCCTTCAGAACTTGCTTACAAAGGCAAACAATGATAAATGTCCCCCTATGTTCGTTTTGCCCTTCTATTGAGGGTAGTTGGATTTACCATAATTGATATGGATCATTATTAAACTGAAATAGTGTTTAACTCATGCACCTACATCTGTAAATATACACTCTTTTTGAACAACAGAGTGCTGTATCATTCTTCACTGCTTACTGATGATCATCCATCCACTTCATATGGCCTGTTTGGTTATAATAGCTATATCCTAGGATAAACTAGATACATATGAACATGATTAATAAAGTGCACAACAAATTAAAGGTGCATAGCACAGTTAGTTAGGCCATTGTCATTGATCACTTGTTTTTTTCCTTTAGAACCATAACAACTTTAGGGCATAAAGAAATACTTATAGCACTTTCATTTCTAAAAGCTAATGACATGTTAAGAAGAAATGTCAAAAGTTTTAGTCAGTCTGGGTACTGAGACCATCATCGATCATTAGAATGAGCAGAAATACCCAGTAGCTTCCCTCTCCTGCTTTCAGTAATCTCCCCACTCATTCACGTGATCAATAGAGATATACGCAGTGAGACCCCAATAAATCAAAACTTTAGACATGTCTCTGTGATTTTTTTTTTTAAATAAATGACAGGTACACTTTAAATTGTATAAAAATGAATGGATCTTTAATTTATTCAGAGACAAATCTTATATAGGGTTTATGCAATCAGTTAATACTAATGATAATATTTAAAGGGGTACTCTGGTGCTAAGACATCTTATCTTGGATGCAGCACCCCGTTACAATCAGTTCCTGGAGCATGTTTGCTCCGGGTCTAATTACTGGCGATCATGGAGCCGGAGCATTGTGATGTCATGGCCCCGCCCCCGTGTGACATCACACTCTGCCCCCTCAATGCAAACCTATGGGAGGGGGCGTGGCAGCTGCCACGCCCCCTCCCATAGGCTTGCATTGAGGGAGCGGAGCATGATGGCACATGGGGGCAGGGCCGTGACATCACAGTGCTCCGACCCTGTGATCTCCAGTAATCAGACTTGGAGCGAACATGATCCGGGGACTGATTGTAACGGGGTGCTGCATGCAAGATCACGGGGGTCCCCAGTGGCGGGACCCCCGCGATCAGGCATCTTATCCCCTATCCTTTGGATAGGGGATAAGATGTCTTAGTGCCGGAGTACCCCGTTAAGAAGGCACTGAATGTATAAATCACATATATTAAATATCAAACATTTAGACTTAGTAACATTGAAACTTTTAGATCTTCTATCTATGGGATCATTCTCATTCTTTGTATTTATTCTTGCTTTAACAGCATAAACATTTTGTAAAGCTTTTCACAGAACTCTACATTTGGAGGACTATTGACTAATAAAACTGGGTTTGCTTTCTGTGCCATTTCCTAATCTAATGTTTGCTTATTACTGAAATATTTCCTACTACAAACAGTAAACAATGGCAGTAACATGATATTTCAGCTGATCTGGAAGCTTTCCATCCATACAAAGATTTCAGTTGCTCCTTAAGAATCTGTATATTTTATTTTTAACTCAAAGGTTATGGGGAAAATATGTATTGCTAGATGCTCATGTGGAACAATTTACATTGAAAAATAGATTCAGATACATATTATTTTAAAAGTGCAATATTTTAACCCCTTCCCTCTCGGGCCATTTTTCTCCTCACCTTCTAAAAATCATAACACTTTAAATTTTCCACCTTCAGACCCATATGGGGCTTGTTTTTTGTGCCACCAGTTTAACTTTGAAATGCCAATAATCATTTCACCACAAAATCTATGGCAAAACCAGAAAAAAAATAGCTGTTTTGTAACTTTAGGGGGCTTCCGATTCTATGCAGGGCACTTTTCTGTACAAATTGTACCTTATCTTTATTCTGTAGGTCATATGGTTACAAGGATACCTCATTTATATAGGTTTTATTTTACTACTTTAAAAAAATGATAACTACATGCACCAAAATGTGTATATTAAAAATTTTCCAGTTCTGACCCTTATAACTTTTTTATTTTTCCATATATAGGGATATATGAGGGCTCATTTTTTGTGACATGATCTGAAGTTTTTATCGGGACCATTTTTTTTTGATAGCACCTTTTGATCACGTTTTTTATTTTTTTCTAGTATATGAAGTGACCAAAAATACACATTTCTGGACTTTGAATTTTCTTTTTACGCTTGCACCTTTGACCGTTTAATTAACATTATATTTTAATAGTTTGGACATTTACGCATGCGGCATTACCACATGTGTTTAGGTTGTTTTTTTGGGGGGAGGGGGGGAATGGGGGTGATTTAAACTTTTATTAGGGAAGGGGTTAATGCACATTTATTTACTTTTTTTTATTACACTTTTTTTTAGTCCCCATAGGGGACTATAACAAGCAACCTTTAGATTGCATACACTTAGATTGAAAACTGTTATCAGTTTTCCATTGCTTCAGTATAGCATAGCTGAACACAAGGCTGGAACACCGATTGGACGGCAGAAAGGAAGGTAACACACCTCCTCCCTTCCTCTCAGCTGATTGGGATGCTGCCGTTTCCACTGAAATAGCGAGTCAACGGCTTTTAGACGCTGCAATCAACTTTGATTGTGGCATCTAAAGGGTTAAAGCCCAATCAGTGATGTTCGGCATTAGCCGTTTACCTGCTGAGTGAGCATGCGTCATACAGCAGCAGCCCACAGTGGACGTAAATATACGCCCATTTGCGGGAAGGATTTAGGCACTAATAATGTTAATAGTTAAAGCTCCCCCACAAAAGTATAGTTACGTTATATCACAGCTCAGTCAGCTCAATTCAGAAATTCATTAACTTAGCCCAAATTCAACATTTTGTGTCCTGGTGTCTGGGAGAGCAAGGATGAACTGGAATGACAGCAAGAGGATTACAGAGGTTAGAAGAGGTTACATGGATGGATTGCCAGGTTAGAAGAATGGCTATATTAATGATTCATTCCGTACTGTAAGTTAAATTGTATGTCACATAATAAGATTGGTCTTCATTTGATTGTGATAACCATAGTAAAGCCATTTCATTGAAGTGTTCCAGCAGCTATTTTTCAATATGAAAACACAAGAACGCATGTAGTTCTTCTTAGGCTGGGTTCACATATATCAGTTGTCCGGCACAGTTTCCCTCTGGCGGGCACCGGAGGGAAACTGATACTAGAATTGATCCCATTTATTTGAATGAGACAATTCACAATCATTCAGTGTCTCAATTTAAATTTTGCTGGATAGTTGGACACGCTATAGGGCACTGGACAGGGGAATGCAGTGGACGACGGATGCCATACAACTGATGTCATCAACTTGTCATCAGTTGTGGCATCAGTTGCGTCCAGATCTAGACTGAGTTCACCTATGCCGGACATATGTGAACCCAGCCTTACTGTGAGCAGCCTACGTGGTCTAAAGTGTTACCATGGCCTGTAGTGTCTTTAGGATTGACTCCGATCAAGAATGAAAGTAAAAAGAAAGTGAAAATATTGTAACCATCAGGGCACCCAAAGCTACAAAGTAGTAAGTCATCTTTAAAGGATAAGTACCATGATTAAAAACATATCCCCTATCCGATCTCGAGTTTGGAGCCACAGATCTCCAGCTCAGGAGCGCGTCATGACCCCTCCATAAAGCTCTGTGGGAAAGCTGAAGATCCTTCAGATAGAGCATACGTTTTTAATCCTTTAAAGCTGTGTTTATGCAAATATACTGATTTTATTAATGAGGTAATCCAGGCAACTGAACTTTTTAGACACTTATCCCCTATGCACAGGATACGAGATAAGTGTCTGATCACAGGGAGCCTGACCACTTGGACCCCCCACAATCTCCTGTACGGGCCCTCGGCTACTTATGCACCCTTGGGATGCTCCGGCCCCCACCTTTCTAAACGGACGCAAGTGATGGCCTGCCTGGCCAATCACCGCAATATTCTAACATAGCCAGTGATTGGCTAAGTGGGCCATCACTTGCGCTCATCCAGGAAGAGTGTGCCGAGGATGCATAAGTAGCTGTAATACCATACAGGAGATTGCGGGGGATATTGTGTGGATAAATATTATTTTGCTTGTAATTGTGCTTCCATGTGTTTTATTTTATTCTTGTATGTTTTTATATTGCAGAACTTATCTGATGCATAATATACTGTGAATTTGAGTTAATTTTTCATACCATAACATAAAAATGTAGGCTTGTTTGGATGAGCAGATCTGAAATATGGAAGTATGTGTGCAGAGATGTGTCCACCCTTACCTTCCTTTAGTTTATGAATGTCCAATTGACTTAACTTTAGCAAAAACTGATGCATGGATCAAAACTAGGGTTGCCACCTTTCCCTCAGAAAAATACCGGTCGTGGGTGTGGCTATGTGGGTGTGGAGCTAAAAAAAAAGGGGAGGGGCCGATTGCACAGAGGACGAGGGATCAGGGGTTTAAGAAATGGCATGGGGGATGGGGGGGTAAAGAAATGGCATGGGGGATGGGGGGTGTAAAGAAATGGCATGGGGGATGGGGGGGTTGTAAAGAAATGGCATGGGGGATGGGGGGGTAAAGAAATGGCATGGGGGATGGGGGGGGGGGGGTAAAGAAATGGCATGGGGGATGGGGGGTAAAGAAATGGCATGGGGGATGGGGGGGTAAAGAAATGGCATGGGGGATGGGGGGGTAAAGAAATGGCATGGGGGGGTAAAGAAATGGCATGGGGGATGGGGGGGGGTAAAGAAATGGCATGGGGGATGGGGGGGTAAAGAAATGGCACAGGGGATGGGATGAATGCAATGTATATGAGGGGGGAACTTTCCTATATTGCACAAAAAATTAACATTTAGAGAATAAAACTTACAATTGTAAATACCGGTCGTGGGTGTGGCTATGTGGGGGTGGAGCTAAAAGGGGAGGGACCGATTGCACAGAGGACGAGGGATCAGGGGTATAGGCAATTACCCCCCCCCTCTTCCCCATAGGTATAGGCAGTTACCCCCCCCCCCTCTTCCCCATAGGTATAGGCAGTTACCGCCCCCCTCTTCCCCATAGGTATAGGCAGTTACCCCCCCCCCTCTTCCCCATAGGTATAGGCAGTTACCCCCCCCCTCTTCCCCATAGGTATAGGCAGTTACCCCCCCTCTTCCCCATAGGTATAGGCAGTTACCCCCCCCCCCCCTCTGTTCCCTATAGGTATAGGCAGTAACCCCCCCCTCTCTTCCCTATAGGTATAGGCAGTTACCCCCCCCTCTTCCCTATAGGTATAGGCAGTTACTCCCCCACCCCCTCTCTCTTCCCCATAGGTATAGGCAGTTACCCCCCCCCCTCTTCCCCATAGGTATAGGCAGTTACCCCCCTCTCTCTTCCCTATAGGTATAGGCAGTTACCCCCACCCCCTCTCTCTTCCCTATAGGTATAGGCAGTTACCCCCCCTCTCTTCCCCATAGGTATAGGCAGTCCCCCCCCTCTCTTCCCCATAGGTATAGGCAGTTACCCCCCTCTCTCTTCCCCATAGGTATAGGCAGTTACCCCCTCTCTCTTCCCCATAGGTATAGGCAGTTACCCCCCTCTTCCCCATAGGTATAGGCAGTTACCCCCCCCCCCTCTTCCCCATAGGTATAGGCAGTCACCCCCACCCCTCTTCCCCATAGGTATAGGCAGTTACCCCCCCCTCTTCCCCATAGGTATAGGCAGTTACCCCCCCCTCTTCCCCATAGGTATAGGCAGTTACCCCCCCCCCCTCTTCCCCATAGGTATAGGCAGTTACCCCCCCTCTTCCCTATAGGCAGTTACCCCCCCCCCTCTTCCCCATAGGTATAGGCAGTTACCCCCTCCCTCTTCCCCATAGGTATAGGCAGTTACCACCCCCCTCTCTCTCTTCCCCATAGGTATAGGCAGTTACCGCCCCCTCTTCCCTGTAGGTATAGGCAGTTACCCCCCCCCTCTTCCCTATAGGCAGTTACCCCCCCCTCTTCCCCATAGGTATAGGCAGTTACCCCCCCCCTCTTCCCTATAGGTATAGGCAGTTACTCCCCCCTCTTCCCTATAGGCAGTTACCCCCCCTCTTCCCCATAGGTATAGGCAGCTACCCCCCCCTCTCTCTTCCCTATAGGTATAGGCAGTTACCGCCCCCCTCTTCCCCATAGGTATAGGCAGTTACCCCCCTCTCTCTTCCCTATAGGTATAGGCAGTTACCCCAACCCCCTCTCTCTTCCCTATAGGTATAGGCAGTTACCCCCCCTCTCTTCCCCATAGGTATAGGCAGTCCCCCCCCTCTCTTCCCCATAGGTATAGGCAGTTACCCCCCTCTCTCTTCCCCATAGGTATAGGCAGTTACCCCCTCTCTCTTCCCCATAGGTATAGGCAGTTACCCCCCTCTTCCCCATAGGTATAGGCAGTTACCCCCGCCCTCTTCCCCATAGGTATAGGCAGTCACCCCCCCCCTCTTCCCCATAGGTATAGGCAGTTACCCCCCCCCTCTTCCCCATAGGTATAGGCAGTTACCCCCCCCCCCTCTTCCCCATAGGTATAGGCAGTTACCCCCCCCCCCCCCTCTTCCCCATAGGTATAGGCAGTTACCCCCCCCCCTCTTCCCTATAGGCAGTTACCCCCCCCCCCTCTTCCCCATAGGTATAGGCAGTTACCCCCTCCCTCTTCCCCATAGGTATAGGCAGTTACCACCCCCCTCTCTCTCTTCCCCATAGGTATAGGCAGTTACCGCCCCCTCTTCCCTGTAGGTATAGGCATTTACCCCCCCCTCTTCCCTATAGGCAGTTACCCCCCCCCCCCCTCTGCCCCATAGGTATAGGCAGTTACCCCCCCCCCTCTTCCCTATAGGTATAGGCAGTTACTCCCCCCTCTTCCCTATAGGCAGTTACCCCCCCTCTTCCCCATAGGTATAGGCAGTTACCCCCCCCCTCTCTCTTCCCTATAGGTATAGGCAGTTACCGCCCCCCTCTTCCCCATAGGTATAGGCAGTTACCCCCCCCCCTCTTCCCTATAGGCAGTTATCCCCCCCTCTTCCCCATAGGTATAGGCAGTTACCCCCCCCCCCTCTTCCCTATAGGCAGTTACCCCCCCCCTCTTCCCCATAGGTATAGGCAGTTACCCCCCCCTGTTCCCTATAGGTATAGGCAGTTCCCCCCCCCCTCTTCCCTATAGGCAGTTACCCCCCCCCCCTCTTCCCCATAGGTATAGGCAGTTACCCCCCCTCTCTCTTCCCCATAGGTATAGGCAGTTACGGCCCCCCTCTTCCCTATAGGTATAGGCAGTTACCCCCTCCCCTCTTCCCTATAGGCAGTTACCCCCCCCTCTTCCCCATAGGTATAGGCAGTTACCCCCCCCCTCTTCCCTATAGGCAGTTACCCCCCCCCTCTTCCCCATAGGTATAGGCAGTTACCCCCTCCCTCTTCCCCATAGGTATAGGCAGTTACCCCCCTCCCTCTTCCCCATAGGTATAGGCAGTTACCGCCCCCCTCTTCCCTATAGGTATAGGCAGTTACCCCCCCCCTCTCTCTTCCCCATAGGTATAGTCAGTTACCGCCCCCCTCTTCCCTATAGGTATAGGCAGTTACCCCCCCGCCCCTCTTCCCTATAGGCAGTTACCCCCCCCTCTTCCCCATAGGTATAGGCAGTTACCCCCCCCCCCCCTCTTCCCTATAGGCAGTTACCCCCCCCTCTTCCCCATAGGTATAGGCAGTTACCCCCTCCCTCTTCCCCATAGGTATAGGCAGTTACCCCCCTCCCTCTTCCCCATAGGTATAGGCAGTTACCCCCCTCTCTCTTCCCTATAGGTATAGGCAGTTACCCCCACCCCCTCTCTCTTCCCTATAGGTATAGGCAGTTACCCCCCCTCTCTTCCCATAGGTATAGGCAGTCCCCCCCCCCTCTCTTCCCCATAGGTATAGGCAGTTACCCCCCTCTCTCTTCCCCATAGGTATAGGCAGTTACCCCCTCTCTCTTCCCCATAGGTATAGGCAGTTACCCCCCTCTTCCCCATAGGTATAGGCAGTTACCCCCCCTCTTCCCCATAGGTATAGGCAGTCACCCCCCCCCCCCTCTTCCCCATAGGTATAGGCAGTTACCCCCCCCCCCTCTTCCCCATAGGTATAGGCAGTTACCCCCTCCCTCTTCCCCATAGGTATAGGCAGTTACCACCCCCCTCTCTCTCTTCCCCATAGGTATAGGCAGTTACCGCCCCCTCTTCCCTGTAGGTATAGGCAGTTACCCCCCCCCTCTTCCCTATAGGCAGTTACCCCCCCCCCCTCTTCCCCATAGGTATAGGCAGTTACCCCCCCCCCTCTTCCCTATAGGTATAGGCAGTTACTCCCCCCTCTTCCCTATAGGCAGTTACCCCCCCTCTTCCCCATGGGTATAGGCAGTTACCCCCCCCCCTCTTCCCCATAGGTATAGGCAGTTACCCCCCCCCTCTTCCCCATAGGTATAGGCAGTTACCCCCCCCCTCTTCCCCATAGGTATAGGCAGTTACCACCCCCCTCTCTCTCTTCCCCATAGGTATAGGCAGTTACCGCCCCCTCTTCCCTGTAGGTATAGGCAGTTACCCCCCCCCCTCTTCCCTATAGGCAGTTACCCCCCCCCCCTCTTCCCCATAGGTATAGGCAGTTACCCCCTCCCTCTTCCCCATAGGTATAGGCAGTTACCACCCCCCTCTCTCTCTTCCCCATAGGTATAGGCAGTTACCGCCCCCTCTTCCCTGTAGGTATAGGCAGTTACCCCCCCCCCTCTTCCCTATAGGCAGTTACCCCCTCCCTCTTCCCCATAGGTATAGGCAGTTACCACCCCCCTCTCTCTCTTCCCCATAGGTAAAGGCAGTTACCGCCCCCTCTTCCCTGTAGGTATAGGCAGTTACCCCCCCCCCCCCTCTTCCCCATAGGTATAGGCAGTTACCCCCCCCCCTCTTCCCTATAGGTATAGGCAGTTACTCCCCCCTCTTCCCTATAGGCAGTTACCCCCCCTCTTCCCCATAGGTATAGGCAGTTACCCCCCCCCCCTGTTCCCTATAGGTATAGGCAGTTCCCCCCCCCCCTCTTCCCTATAGGCAGTTACCCCCCCCTCTTCCCCATAGGTATAGGCAGTTACCCCCCCTCTCTCTTCCCCATAGGTATAGGCAGTTACCGCCCCCCTCTTCCCTATAGGTATAGGCAGTTACCCCCTCCCCTCTTCCCTATAGGCAGTTACCCCCCCCTCTTCCCCATAGGTATAGGCAGTTACCCCCCCCCCTCTTCCCTATAGGCAGTTACCCCCCCCCCCTCTTCCCCATAGGTATAGGCAGTTACCCCCTCCCTCTTCCCCATAGGTATAGGCAGTTACCCCCCTCCCTCTTCCCCATAGGTATAGGCAGTTACCGCCCCCCTCTTCCCTATAGGTATAGGCAGTTACCCCCCCCTCTCTCTTCCCCATAGGTATAGGCAGTTACCGCCCCCCTCTTCCCTATAGGTATAGGCAGTTACCCCCCCCCCCCCTCTTCCCTATAGGCAGTTACCCCCCCCCCTCTTCCCCATAGGTATAGGCAGTTACCCCCCCCCTCTTCCCTATAGGCAGTTACCCCCCCCCCCTCTTCCCCATAGGTATAGGCAGTTACCCCCTCCCTCTTCCCCATAGGTATAGGCAGTTACCCCCCTCCCTCTTCCCCATAGGTATAGGCAGTTACCGCCCCCCTCTTCCCTATAGGTATAGGCAGTTACCCCCCCCCCTCTCTCTTACACATAGGTATAGGCAGTTACCCCCCCCCCCCTTGGAATTGGGGTGGGGGGAATTGCCACAGGGGAATTGGGGTGGATGGGGTGGAATTCAGAGACACACACAAACACACTGGCCGACAGACACACAAACACTGACTGACAGACACACATATAGTAACAGACACACTTACCTACGACCACAGCACCTCTGCTGTCTCCTCTGCAGTCTCCTCTCAGTCTCGGCGAGTGACGTGACGTCCTGCGCGGGTCTGCGGAGGGACGTCACTTCCGCAACGTCCCTCCGCAGATCCGGCCGCACAGCATTGCACAGGTAAAGTTTTACCTCAGAGTCAGTCAGACAGGGTGCTGTGCTGAGCTGCATGGTGCGGGCGTGCGGCCCGCACTCCCGCTCAGCGGTGCCGGCACTGAACAGAACAGGAGTTTTTTTTTTTTTTAGGTTAGTGTGACGACAGTGAATGAAAAATACCGGTCATTGCATGGCCGGTATTTTTCATCCAAACTTACCGGCACAGCCCGGAATCTGAATGAAAATACCGGCTGTGCCGGTAAAATACCGGCAGGGTGGCAACCCTAATCAAAACACAGATGCAAAGTATGCTGGTGTGAAAGCAGCCCTATGCAATCTGATGTATTTATAAGTCAGTGTTTTCCAAACAGTGTTTATCCAGCTGTTGCAAAACTACAACTCCCAGCATGCTGGGAGTTGTAGTTTTGCAACACTGGAGACACACTGTTTTAAAACATTGTTATAAATATTTCCATCTCATAGAAATAAAATGATTTTCATCAAAGTGTTCTTACTTTTTTAATCTTTTTCATTTTTGGACAGACTTTAAGGTTTGAGTCAAATACAACAAAATAAGCTGCATCAACAATGTTTGTAATAAAAATGCCACCAAAGGTGTGGCAATGTTTGGTGTTTTTGCAAAAACTTTAAAATGCTGCAAAAAAAATGTCTTGCTTAAAGACTACTCTACGTTTTATCTACATACATAAGGTCAATGAAAAATCTAAATAACTGATGGCCTTAACAGTATAGCTGTAATCTTTATAGTTTTAACAATATAGTCTGATGATTTTATCATTTTCATAGAGTACATTAGTTTACAATAACATGTCCTGAAATGCTGACTCAGCAAGAAATTGTTTCTGGTATAAACAAACAAACAAATAAATAAATAAATAAGTAAATAAACAAATAAATAAATAAAACATTAAAGGGGTACTCCGCACCCCTAGACATTTGGATAGGGGATGAGATGTCAGATCGCCGGGGTCCCGCTGCTGGGGACCCCCAGGATCTCGGCAGCAGCACCCACCTGTACGGCTTTCCCCTCACACCGGCAATACTGGAGGCTTCGGATCCCGACCACAATGGCGGACGAGCGTGACATCACGACTCCGCCCTGTGTGATGTCACACCCCGCCCCCTCAATGCAAGTCTATGGGAGGGGGCGTGACGGACCTCCCATAGACTTGCATTGAGGGGGCGGGGCGTGACATCACACGGGGAAGGGTCGTGACATCACGCTCGTCCGCCATTGTGGTAGGGATCTGAAGCTTCCAGCGTTGCCGGTCTGAGGTGAAAGCCATACAGGTGGGTGTTGCTGCCGAGATCCCGGGCATACCCAGCAGTGGGACCCCGGCGATCTGACTTCTTATCCCTATCCTTTGGATAGGGGATAAGATGTCCAGGGGTGCGGAGTACCCCTTTAAGCCATTCTCTAGTTTTTGAGTTACATTTTACATACTTTCCTATGTAAAAACATGGTGACACCAGCTTGTTGCACAACTACAACTTCCAGCATGCCTGGACAGCCTTTCTATTTTATCTGCCCTCTTCATATTCTACTGTCCCTTAAAAAATGTATTTTTATAATTAAAACATAAATAAATTATATATATATATATATATATATATATATATATTAAAACTATATTTAAAATATATGGGATTTAACTCCTTAAAGGACTTAGGGCGTACCTGGACGCCCTGAGTCCGCTCCCGTTCTATAATGTGGGGCCACAGCGGCCGGGACCCGTGGCTAATAGCGCGCGGCACTGATCGCGGTGCCGGGAGCTATTAACCCTTTAGACACAGCATTCAAAATTGATCGCCGCGTCTAAAGTGAAACTAAAACGTTGCCGGTTAGCTCAGGGGGCTGTTCGGGATCGCCGCGGCAAAATCCCGAACAGCTGTAGGACAGCAGGAGGGTCCCTTACCTTCCTCCTCACTGTCCAATTGCTGAATGACTGACAGGCTGTAGTGTGTGCAGCTCATCAGGTTATACTGTGCTGCAGTTCAAGTGTATTGCCGCATAGTATAACCTGTAAAAAGTGTAAACAATTAAATAAAAAGTTCTTCAATAAAAGTATGGTGTAAAAAAATAAGTAAATAAATAAATGCCCCTTTTCCAATAAAAGCCCTGTATTATCACCAAAAAAGATCAAAAACACAAATCATATACATAATGGGTATTAACACGTTCGTAATGACGTGTACTATAAAACTAAAATGTAAATTATCCCGCACGGTGAACGCTGTAAAAAAAAAACATTAAAAAGAAAAGCACCAAATTTGCCAATTTTGGTACAAATAGCGGTATAAAAAAGATCAAAAGGTAGCACATAGCACAAAAATAATACCAATGAAAAGTACAGCTCATCCCGCAAAAAATAAGCCTTAACTCAATGGCGTTGGCCGAAAAAAATGTTTTATTTATTTCTTTTTTTTTTCATGACAGGTACTTTAAAATCCTAACTATTACTTTTTTTTTTTGTATTACATCATCAAAAAAAATCCTCTCCCTAATCTCCTAATAGAGCACTAGACATCCTAGCAGAAAATGTTGTGTGTATTTCAGCTCATTGCAGATCAGTTTCATCCCTGTGACTTTGTCACCATAAATCCCAGCATTCACCAGCTCCTTGTCTGCAAGTGATTTCCAGCTCTATGATAAAACTAAAACAGACAGACTTAATTTAAGTCCCAGACTTGAGGAAACTCATCTTAAATATTAGCATAATTTTACAGAAGACAGAGGAAATTGCTAAAATATGTGATTTAAAGAGTGTCTGTATCCCCATTGTACATAGGCAGCTCTTGCCTGCCACCCAGTGATTGATTCGGCATTATAACTCAACTAAGGAAATGGGATTTTTAAATAATAAATCATAAAATGCTAGAACATTCATCAGAAACCTACTTTTCATTTATACATTATTATTATTAATAAATAATAATAATCATCATATAATGCATTTAGTAGCACCACAGTCATCAAGGTTTAGGGATCATTTTAAATATCTGGGATTTTTTTTTTTTTTTTTTTAAGTGGGACATTTATTATTGTATGGGGGAGATTTATCAATAAAAATGCAGAGGGAAAAGTTGCCCATAGCAACCAATCAGATCGATTTTTTCACTTTGCAGAGGCCTTGTTAACCCCTTAAGGACTGAGCCCTTTTTCACCTTAAGGACTGAGCCCTTTTTCGCAATTCTGACCGCAATTCTGTCACTTTAACCCCTTAAGGACTCATGACGTACGCGTACGTCATGGAGAATTCCAGCCCCCGCCGCGCACCGGGCGGGGATCGGACAGGGATGCCTGCTGAAATCATTCAGCAGGCATCCCGTGCAAACGCCCAGGTGGGTCATCAGACCCCCCCCCTTGTCGTGGATCACGGCAAATCGCAAGTGAATTCACACTTTTCATATAAGGGGGATCGCGGTTGTCTAAGACACCCACGATCCCCCTGAAGGCATAGGAGTGAGGTGGCAGGGGTGCCACCCCTCCTATCCCTGCTATTGGTGGTCTAGACGCGACCACCAATAGCAGATCGGGGGCTGGGGGGTTAAGTTTAGTTTTCCCCATCCTGCCCACCCACAATAGGCGGGGCAGGATGGGGAAACGACGGGGACCAGCGCCAAATATCCACTTACCGATCCGGGCGGGCCACGGAGGCTGCGGGCAACGGGGATCGGCGGGCGGCGATGAAGTGTGCCTGGATCCTACAGAAGCCGGTGAGTTGCCTAGCAACATCTGGAGGGTACAGTTTGAGACCATTATACAGTGGTCTCTAACTGCAGCCCTCCAGATGTTGCAAAACTACAACTCCCAGCATGCCCAGACCGCTGTTTGGGCATGCTGGGAGTTGTAGTTTGGCAACAGCTGGAGGGCTACAGTTTGAGACCACTATATAGTGGCCCCTAAACTTTAGCCCTCCAGATCTTGCAAAACTACAACTCCTAGCATGCCCAAACAACTGTTTGCTGTCAGGGCATGCTGGAATTTGTAGTTTTGCAACAGCTGGAGGACCACAGTTTGGAGATCACCTTGCAGTGTTCTCTAAAACTGTAGCCCTCCAGATGTTGCAAAACTGCAAATCCCAGCATGTCCAAACAGCAATCAGCTGTCTCGGCATGCTGGGAGTTGTAGTTGCGTACCTCCAGCTATTGCATAACTACATCTCCCAGCATGCCCTTCGGCGATCAGTACATGCTGGGAGTTGTAGTTTTGCAACAGCTGGAGGCAGACTGGTTGGAAAATACTGAGTTAGGTAACAGAGCCTAACTGAAGGTTTTCCAACCAGTGTGTCTCCAGCTGTTGCAAAAGTACAACTCCCAGCATGCACGGTCTGTCAGTACATGCTGGGAGTTGTAGTTTTGAAACAGCTGGAGGTTTGCTCCCCCATGTGAACATACAGGGTACATTCACATGGGCAGGCTTACAGTAATTTTCCTGCTTCAAGTTTGGGCTGGGACAAATTTTTCACCGCAGTGCAGACTCCTAGCGGGAAACTCACCGTAACACGCCAGTGCAAATGTACCCTAAAAACACTACACTATACTACACTAACACATAATAAAGAGTAAAACACTACATATACACCCCCTTACACTGTCCCCCCCCCAAAAATAATGAAAAACGTATTGTATGGCAGTGTTTCCAAAACGGAGCCTTCAGCTGTTGCAAAACAACAACTCCCAGCATTTCCGGACAGCCACTGACTGTCCAGGCATGCTCGGAATTTAGCAACAGCTGGAGGCACCCTGTTTGGGCATCACTGGCGTAGAATACCCCTATGTCCACCCCTATGCAATCCCTAATTTAGTCCTCAAATGCGCATGGAGCTCTCTCACTTCGGACCCCTGTTGTATTTCAAGGAAACAGTTTAGGGCCACATATGGGGTATCTCCGTACTCGGGAGAAATTGCACTACAAATTTTGGGGGGCTTCTTATCCTTTTACCCCTTTTGAAAAGGAAAAGTTGGGGTCTACACCAGCTTGTTAGTGTAAAAAAATTACACTAACATGCTGGTGTTGCCCCATACTTTTTATTTTCACAAGTGTTAAAAGGAAAAAAAGACCCCCAAAATTTGTAACACAATTTCTCCTGAGTACAGAGATACCCCAGATGTAGGCGTAAAATGCTCTGTGGGCACACAAAAAGGCTCAGGAGTGAGAGCGCACCATGTACATTTGAGGCCTAAATTGAAGATTTGCACAGGGGTGGCCGATTTTACAGCGGTTCTGACATAAACGCAAAAAAATAAATATCCACATGTGACCCCATTTTGGAAATTACACCCCTCTCGGAATGTAATAAGGGGTACAGTGAGCATTTACGCCCCATAGGGGTCTGGCAGATTTTTGGAACAGTGGTCCGTGAAAATGAAAAATGTAATTTTTCATTTGCACAGCCCACTGTTCCAAAGATCAGTCAAACGCCAGTGGGGTGTAAATACTCACAGCACCCCTTATTAAATTCTGTGAGGGGTGTAGTTTCCAAAATAGGGTCACATGTGGGGGGTCCACTGTTCTGGCACCACAGGGGGCTTTGTAAATGCACATGGTCTCTGACTTCCATTCCAAACAATTTTTTTCCCAAAAGCTCAATGGCGCTCCTTCTCTTCTGAGCATTGTAGTGCGCCAGCAGAGCACTTGACATCCACACATGGGGTATTTCCATACTCAGAAGAGATGGGGTTTAAAATTTTGGGGGGCATTTTGTCCTATTACCCCTTGTAAAAATTTAAAATTTTAGGGAAAACTAGCATTTTAGTGAAAAAAAAATATATTATTTTCATAATGAAAAGTCGTCAAACACCTGTGGGGTGTTAAGGCTCACTGGACCCCTTTTTACGTGCCTTGAGGGGTGTAGTTTCCAAAATAGTATGCCATGTGTTTTTATTTTGCTGTTCTGGCACCATAGGGGCTTCCGAAATGTGACATGCCCCCCAAAAAACATTTCAGAAAAACTCACTCTCCAAAATCCCACTGTCGCTCCTTCCCTTTTGAGCCCTCTACTGCGCCCGCCGAACACTTGACATACACATATGAGGTATTTTCTTACTCGAGAGAAATTGGGTTACACATTTTAGGAAGATTTCTCTCCTTTTACCCCTTGTAAAAATTCAATAACTGGGTCTACAAGAACATGCGAGTGTAAAAAATGAAGATTTTGAATTTTCTCCTTCAATTTGCTGCTATTCCTGTGAAACACCTAAAGGGTTAACAAACCTTTTGAATGTCATTTTGAATACTTTGAGGGGTGCAGTTTTTATAATGGGGTCATTTGTGAGGTGTTTCTAATAAGAAGGCCCTTCAAATCCACTTCAAAACAAAACTGGTCCCTGAAAAATTTTGATTTTGAAAATTTTGTGAAAAATTGGAAAATTGCTGCTATACTTTGAAGCCCTCTGATGTCTTCCAAAAGTAAAAGCATGTCAATTTTATGATGGAAACATAAAGTAGACATATTGTATATGTGAATCAATATATAATTTATTTGGAATATTAATTTTCCTTATAAGCAGAGAGCTTCAAAGTTAAAAATAAATGCAAAATTTTAAATTTTTTCATCAAATTTGGGAATTTTTCACCAAGAAATGATGCAAGTATCGACAAAATTTTTACCACTACCATAAAGTAGAATATGTCATGAAAAAACAGTCTCGGAATCAGAATGAAAGATAAAAGCATTCCAGAGTTATTAATGTGACAGTGGTCAGATTTGCAAAAAATGGCCGTGTCCTACAGTGAAAATTGGCTGGGTCCTTAAGGGGTTAAGCGTTAATAACTTTAAAACACTTTTACCGAATATTCTGATTCTAAGATTGATTTTTCGTGACATATTCTACTTTATTTTGGTGGTAAATTTTCGGCGTTACTTGCATCCTTTCTTGGTGAAAAATCCCCAAATTTCATGAAAATGTTGAAAATTTTGCATTTTTCTACTTTTTTTTTTACTATTTTTACTTTTTGAAAAAATTAGAGGGCTTAAAAGTAGAGCAGCAATTTTCAAAAATGTCATGAAAATTGCAAAATATGAAGGGACTAATGTTACAGAACTACAACTCCCAGCATGCCTGGGCAGTCTAGGCATTCTAAGAGTTGTAGTTTGGCAAAATCTGGAGGGCTACCGTTTGGGCACCACTGTAACAGTGGTCACAAAACTGTGACCCTCCACATGTTGCAAAACTACAACTCCCAGCATGCCCAGACATCCTTTGGCTGTCTGGGCATGCTGGGAGTTGCTGTTCGGCCCTCCTAGTGGTTGCCACAGTAAGGATGACTTTACTTTCACTTTCATTTCTCCCCCCCCACCGTCGATTCCCTACCTGAGCCGTGATCTCCAGTGGATGTCTGCGTTGATCCCCACGCATCTGGTCCTCAGGTAAAGGCCTCCATCTTCTCCCCCCCCCCCCTCGTTCTGCCTGACATCCAGGGGTGGGCCGAATGGGGGGTTTCCATGGCAACCCCCTGTCCTGCGCTGCCATTGGTCAGAACTCAGTTCTGACTAATGGCAGGGGATTGGAGGAGATTGCAGCACTGCGACCTCACTCCTATCCCTTAGGATGATCAGGGCTGTCACTGACAGCTCCGATCATCCCTATTTTCTGAGTGATCGGGTCACCAGAGACTCGATCAGCCCGGAATTGGATAAAATCACCTGTCTGAATTGATATGCGATTTTCTCCGATCGCCGACATGGGGGGTCTCAGGACCCCCCTGGGCGATGTGCCGGGATGCCTGCTGAATAATTTCAGCATGCATCCCGATCCGGTCCCCAACCGGTTAGCGGCGGGGACCGGAATTCCCGCGGGCGTATCCATATATAAAACGGGGCCGTCCTTAACAGGTTAAAAATGAAAGAAGCAATCTGATTGTTTGTTATGGGCAACTGGGCAACTTTTCCTCTGCACAGGTTTTGATACATCTCTCCCATAGGGGGAGATGTATCAAAACCTGTGCAGAGGAAAAGTTGCCCAGTTGCCCATAGCAACCAATCAGATTGCTTCTTTCATTTTTATATGTCTTTAACCCCTTAAGGACTCAGCCCATTATCACGTTAAGAACTCAAAACAATCTTTGTTTCTTGCATTTTTGTTTTTTCCTCCTCATTTTCTAAAAAGGGCTTGTTTTCTGCGTTCTTTGTTATGACATTACTTATTTTATAACATAATCTGCGGGGAAACAAAAAAAATTATTTGTGGCATGAAATGAAAAAAAAAATTCCATTTTGCTAATTTTAGGGCTTCCGTTTCTATGCAGTGCACTTTTTGGTAAAAATGACACATTGGGACTCAATTACTAAACTGAAACTGACCAGCTGTCGGCCAGTGTCTGAGACATGTGTGTGCCAGTCTGCGACAGTCTGCGACAGTGTGCGCCTGGAAAATCCGACAAACCTGACATTGCACTGTGAAAAGGTGAAAAGTGGCGGGGTCATCCAAAAAGGGGGCGTGGTTTCACAACCCGACTGATTTACTATTGAACTCGCAGAAAATCCTGTGGATAAATGGCTGGAAATATCCACCTTGAAAAAGCTGGTCAGAAAATGTTCCTGACTTTTCCCAATGGTAAATAGAGAAGAATCCTGCAAATCTGAAACAACATTTCCCACTAGTAAAAACCCAACACTCTTAGTAAATGAGGCCCATTATCTTTATTCCATAGGTCCATACGGTTACAGGGATACCCAATTTGGTAGGTCTTATTTATTTTACTACTTCCCCAAAATTTGTATGCTTAAAATTGTCATTTTCTGACCCCTATAACTTTTTTATTTTTCTGTGTATGGGGCTATATGAGGGCAATTATTATAATTTTTTTTTTTTTTTGCACCGTGGTCTGTAGATGTTATCGGTACCATTTTTGTTTTGATGGGATGTATTGATCCCTTTTTATTAATATTTTATGGTATATGAAGTGACCAAAAATTCTCAATTTTGGAGTTTGGTATTTTTTTTACGTGTATGCCATTGACCGTGCAGTATAGCTAACCTTATATTTTAAGAATTCGGACATTTACACACACAGTGGTGCAAAATATGATTATCTTTTTATTACATTATTTTATTTAAAAAATAGGAAAAGAGGGTGATTACATTTTTTTCATTAGGGGGGGGGGCTTATTCACATTTATTCTCTTATTTTTTACCACATTTTACTTTTTTTTAAGCTCCCTTAGGGGGCTGTACCATAAAATCTTTTGATTGCATGCACTGTTCAATGTTATGTCATAGCATAGCATTGATCAGTGTTAACGGTCCTTTGCTGCTCTAGCCTGCTGCGCAGGAATGGAGCAGTAGATCGCCGATGGGACAACAACGAAGCAGGTGAGGACCCTCCCGTCGTCCAGTAAGCTGATCGGGACATTGCGATTCTGTCGCGATAGTCCTGATCAGCTCCGCTGAGCTGCCGGAATAGTTTTACTTTCAGTTTAGATCAACTTTGATTGTGGTGTCTAAAGGGTTAATGCCGGACATTGGCCCGATCGGTGGTGCCCAGCATTAACCGTGGGTCCTTGCTGCCCGTAGCAACTGGGACCCACTGGGTTTAACCCACTCTCCGCTCGTGAGAACGTTTTAAACCCCGTTAGCGGGGTCATGGCGTACAGGTACGCCCTGAGCCCTTAAGGACTTGGGATCGGGGGGCGTACCTGTATGCCCTGCATCCTTTAGGAGTAAAAAAGTGTGTCTGGAAGAAATGTATTTTTGTTTTGATTTTGCTTATGTGCGGCATATTGATCATAATATAACACAGGGCTTGATGAAAAAAAAAATAACAATAATAAATCACTTCAGACCACGACTTTGTAGGATTCCTGCTCTCTATGGGGGAATTTATCAAGGTTGGTGTAGGTGAAAGGTTTTTTTACATCTTAAAGGGGTATTTCAGGATTTTTTTTTTTACTATGCTACAGGGGCTGTAAAGTTAGTGTAGTTCATAATATAGTGTCTGTACCTGTGTGTGACGGTTTTCTCACAATTCTTCTGTGATTTTCCCCCCAATGTTTATTTTTAACAGCATACAAAATTACTGTTGTCTCAGATTTTTCCCAGGTTGCAATGCGGCCGAGACCTGGCTCACTAGTCAGCTAATGTCAGGGAGCCTGTCTGCTTCAATGGGTGAAGCGACCGCTTGGTGGGAGAGAGATCAATCTGCTACTAATGCAACAGCTGCAGGTACCCTGATTGAAAACCACAGGTCTTTTGAATGGATGCAGCTCATTTATGTTTCAATGGGTGGGGTGGCTGATGGAATTATGGGATTTGTAGGCAAAAAAGAAAAGTCAAAACGGAAACACCAGTTCACAAAAAGCTAGCCACAGTATTATGGTAATCTCACAACATAGCCATTTAGCCCCAAGACAAGCTCAGATCCTTCCTAAGCATGTCCATTACTGTCTGCCAGGTACGTACTGAAATCACCTTATGGTGGATAACCCCTTTAAGGTCACACATGCCGTATTTTGCTACGTATTAGCTGATGCATATTTTCCTACCCATTAAAGTCATGGAGTAGCAAAATTAGCTGCAGAACATAGACAGCAAAATACGGCATGTGTATTCCCTACCCTTAATTTGTGGAGTTGGAAAAGTGTACATGCACTAAGGGGGGTATTCAAGAAAAGTGGAGGAGATGCACGACTTTTCACTCCATTAATTGATGTGGTGAAAACTGTGTACCTGCACCAAATTTATTACATGGCGACTTTTTAACCTGCGCGACAAATGTGCAACTTTTTAATAATGCTGCCCACAGTCAGTTTCTAAGCCAACTGAGGACTGGTGTAGAATTGCGCCTCAGTAAGCATTGCTACGCCAAAATTTGAGACAAACTGAAAAGTCGCAAATCATAAATTCCTGACCACGTCAATTTGTAAAACATGTTCTATTTGGTTTGGCGCAAAACATTGTGGCAAAAAACAACTTCACCAAAAAAGGGACAAATGACCACCAAAATAATGGGATAAAAAGTTTCATAAATACTCCTCTAAATGTTAGATGGTACATGGCATGTGATAAATATGATGCTGGTAAAAAAAATGTCATTTCACTAAATCTTTTTGTAAATTTTCTACTCTGCAACTTTTTGTGCACCTTTTTAACTTGTGAAAACTAAAATTGACTTTTGAAAGGTTGTTTGCAGGTTTTTGGGCACTGCAAAAAGTCACAAAAAAGTGCTTAGGTGCACGGGTCACGCCCCGCCCCCACAATGCAAGTCTGTGGGAGGAGGTGTGATGACCATCACGCCCCCTCCCATAGACTTGCATTGAAGGGGCGGGGCGTGACATCACAAGGGGTGGAGTCATGACGTCATGATAATCCGTCCCCGTGGTCGGGAGGCAAAAGACTGCGAACCTTCAGCGCTTCCGGCAGCAATTACAGGTGGGTGCTGCATGCTAGACTGCGAGGGTCCCCAGCGGCGGGACCCCCGCGATCAGACATCTTATCCCCTATCCTTTGGATAGGGAACAAGATGTATTGGGGCCGGAGTACCCCATTAAATACAATAATAAACCTTTTTCTGATGGGGTAAAAAGTCACTGAATCTTTTTCAGTAACTTTTTACCCCATTGCGCTAAATATAAGCAACTTTTTAAAAGTTCTCTTCACAAACAGTTGTGTAAACCAGGTCTTGGCTGGTGTAGATTAGCAACAAATTCTGGGCTTCATAAAGCATTGAAAGTGAAATTCCAAAATGGGGGAATTTATCAACTGGTATACAGCCTTTTTTGGGTTAGAACAGTCACAGAAATGTCTCTACTGCACAACATTTTTGAGACTTTCTGTGAAAGTGATTTTGGTACACGCTTTTTTTTTTTTTTTTTTTACTTTGCAGTGTTTAATGATTTATGAAGTGGCAAGTTTGTGCCAAAACCCTCAATTTGTTGTCAATCTACACCAGCCCAAACCTGGCTTACAAAAAGGGCTGTGGAGATCACGTTAAAAAAGTAGCACATTAGTGTGGTTAGTGACTACAAATGAGTAATACAATGTGGTGGATTTGGTTACAAATTTCACCATAAATAAAAATACATGTGCAAATCAGCTCTCTTATGCCACCTTTGTGGAGTACCCCTTTAATTCAATTTAAGAGCCTTAGAACATGACTGGTAATGTATGCCAAGCCAGTTTTCTTTCCTTCTGAAGCATTCTTTGGTTTGAGATGCATTCATAGTCATGTTCTAGCAAGTTGCTTTGCATTTCCTTTTTTCCCAGTATTCCCAGAGCATGAATGGCCTAATAGTCTGCTCACATCTTCATGACACTCTCCTCAAGAAGAAGAAAAATTACCCCTTTTGTCTTATAAAGCAAATTGTTAAACCTATCTTGACAGTGTATAAAAATTGTCTTGGAAAAAAAGGAATGTTTCAGAAGAGTTCTATAAGACACCAAATATAATAAAAACATTTACTATTTTTTTTTTATATAAATGAATGGTGAAAATATATCTCAACTATGAGAGCTGTCTACCATAGAATTTTGATAAATTCAGCATAATTTTTACCCTATTTAGCCCACTTGTGAATGCATACATTCTACAACTCAATAGTTAAACCATAAAATATATCCTAGGTGCGAAAAACAGAATCTTTGTCCTAGGTAAAGAAAAAGCATAGCTAAAACTGGTTTATATTTAACTTAAATGTAATTTTTTTAAATAGTTTTACTCTCTACAATTATTACACTATAGAATGCATTAGCGAAAAAAAAGGAACTGTAGAAATGTGTTGCTTGAGTATCCATCACTGAGTGCTTAAAAAATCTTGTAGATGTCTTAATTTAACCTCTTAAGGACCACAGACGTAAATGTATGTCCTGGTGTGGCGGTACTTAGCGCACCAGGACATACATTTATGTCCTGTGTATGACCGCGAGCATCGGAGCGGAGCTCGCGTCATACACTAGCAGCCGGGGACCCGCCAGTAATGGCCGACATCCGCGATTGCGCGGATGTCTGCCATTAACCCCTCAGATGCCATGATCAGTACAGATCACGGCATCTGCGGCAGTGCACATGTTAAAATAGATGATGGGATCGCCCGCAGCGCTGCCGCGGGGATCCGATCATCTGTAATGGTGGACGGAGGTCCCCTCACCTGCCTCCGTCCATCTCCCGGCGTCTCCTGTTCTGGTCTGAGATGGAGCAGACCAGAGCAGAAGATAGCCGATAATACTGTTCAGTGCTATGTCCTATGCATAGAACTGAAGTGTATTAGCAATCACATGATTGCTATAGATAGTCCCCTATGGGGACATAAATAGTGTAAAAAAAATTAGAAAAATGTAAAAAAGAAAGTAAACATTTTTTTTTTAAATCCCCTCCCCCAATAATAATGAAAATTGTTAGTTTTTCCCATTTACTCCCAAAAAGCGTAAACAATTTTTTTAATGAACATATTTGGTATCGCCGCGTGAGTAAATATCCGAACTATCAAAATTTTATGTTAATGATCCCGTACAGTGAACAACGTAAATGTCAAAATAAAACAAAGTCCAAAAATGCTGCTTTTTAGTCACATTTTATACCCAAAAAAAATGATTAAAAATGATCTAAAAGTTTTATATATGCAAATGTGGCATCGATAAAAAGTACAGATGACAGCGCAAAAAAAAAAGCCCTCAAGCCACCCCATATACGGAAAAATGAAAAGTTATAGATGATCAAAATAGGGTGATTTTAGATCACTGATTTTGTACAAAAAGTTTTACATTTTTTTAAAGCAGTACAAGAATACAAAAGTATCTAGCCATGGGAATCATTTTAATTGTATTGACCCACAGAATAAAGAACACATGTCATTTTTACCGTAAAGTGTACAGTGTGAAAATGAAACACTCAAAATGTGCAAAATTGTGGTTTTCATTTAAATTTCCTCCCTAAAAAAAATATTTTTTGGGTTCACTATACATTAATGGTAAAATGAGAGGTTTCATTACAAAGTACAATTGGTCACGCAAAAAACAAGCCCTTAACTGGGTCTGTAGATGGAAAAAAGAGTTATAGATTGTAAAAGGCGAGGAGGAAAAAACGAAAACGCAAAAATAAAATTGGCCTGGCCCTTAAGGTTAAAATGGGCTTGGTCCTTAAGGGGTTAAAGGAGCCTGTCCCATACTCAATGTCACCAGACACAGGTATGCAATTTGAAAAGGGACGAACAGCCTGAGAAAATCCTGAATTCTGCCTCCAAACATCAGCAGCTTTTTCTCTCAGCTGTCAATAAACTGGTTATTTGTCTATTTCCACTTGGGTTCACCACAAAGCGTCTTACTAAGTTGCTCCAAGAGATAATATCTAGCACACAAAGGGGGCTTCCTTTGATCTACACAGTCCTTTAGAGGTCAGAGGCCTGTCTTTTTCTGTAGGTAATTCCTAATGATTCATGTCACTCACAGACAATGAAGATTTTCACAGACAAAAGAAAGACAAATACAAGCACTACTTTTTTTTAACATAGATTTGAAATATTTATCTAACTTTTGTACTCACACAGGATGGAAGCTCATGTATGATATGCAGAGTTTAAATAACTAAATTATTTTAGTTTAATAGCTGTAGAAATCGATTAAAAAAAATGATGTATTGATTTTGAAATTTGCCTCATACCTCATACAGTGGGGATCAAAAGTTGGGGCACCCCAGGTAAAAATTTGTATTAATGTGCATAAAGAAGCCAAGGAAAGATGGAAAAATCTCCAAAAGGCATCAAATTACAGATTAGACATTCTTTTAATATGTCAACAAAAGTTAGATTTTATTTCCATCATTTACATTTTCAAAATAACAGAAAACAAAAAATAGCGTCTGCAAAAGTTTGGGCACCCTGCAGAATTAATAGCATGCACTGCCCCCTTTGCAAAGCTGAGACCTGCCAGTGTCCTGGATTGTTCTCAATCATCATCTGGGAAGACCAGGTGATGTCAATCTCAAAGGTTTTAAATGCCCAGACTCATCTGACCATGCCCCAACAATCAGCACCATGGGTTCTTCTAAGCAGTTGTCTAGAAATCTGAAACTGAAAACAGTTGTTGCTCACAAAGCTGGAGAAGGCAAAGAAGATAGCAAAACATTTTCAGACGTCAATATCCTCTGTTTGGAATGTAATTAAGAAATGGCAGTCATCAGGAACGGTGGAAGTCAAAGCAAGATCTGGAAGAGCAAGAAAAATATCAGACAGAACAGCTCGCAGGATTGTGAGAAACACTATTCAAAACCCATGTTTGACTGCACAATCCCCCCCAGAAAGATCTGGCAGACACTGGAGTTGTGGTACACTATTTAATTGTAAAAAGATACTTGTACAAATATGGTCTTCATGGAAGAGTCATCAGAAGAAAACCTCTTCTACGTCCTCACCACAAAAAACAGCGTTTGAACTTTGCAAATGAACATATAAACAAGCCTTATGTATTTTGGAAACAAGTTCTGTGGACCGATGAGGTTAAAATTGGACTTTTTGGCCGGAATGAGCAAAGGTACGTTTGGAGAAGAAGGGGAACAGAATTTAATGAAAAGAACCTCTGTCCAACTGTTAAGCATGGGGGTGGATCAATCTTGCTTTGGGGTTGTATAGCAGCCAGTGGCACATGGAACATCTCATGAGTAGAAGGAAAAATTTATTCAATAAAATTTCAGCAAATTTTGGATGCTAACTTGATGCCATCTGTGAAAAAGCTGAAGTTAAAGAGAGGATGGATACAAATGGATAACGATCCTAAACACACCTCGAAATCCACGGGGGGTTACATCAAGAGGCGTAATCTGAAGGTTTTGCCATGGCCTTCACAATCTTTTGACTTCAACATAATTAAAAATCTATGGATAGATCTTAAAAGAGCAGTGCGTGACAGATAGCCCAGAAATCTCAAAGAACTGGAAGACTTTTGTAAGGAAGAATGAGCAAAGATGCCTCAAACAAAAATTGAAAGACTCTTGGCTGGCTACAAAAAGCATTTACAAACTGTGATACTTGCCAAAGGGGGCAATACAAGATATTAACTCTGCAGGGTGCCCAAACTTTTGCAGATGCCATTTTTTTGTTTTCTGTTATTTTGAAAGTGTAAATGATGGAAATAATATCTAACTTTTGTTGACATATTATAAGAATGTCTAATCTGTAATTTGATGCCTTTTGGAGATTTTTCCATCTTTCCCTGGCTTCTTTATGCACATTAATAAATTTTTTTACCTGGGGTGCCCAAACTTTTGATCCCCACTGTATGTGTATGTAAAGTGTTTGGCGGGTGCAGTAGAGGGCTCAGAAGGGAGGGATCGACAATGGAATACACGTAGTTACTAAAGTGGGGGGTACGGTGGGCCATAAAATGTTAAAATAGGTTATGTTCCCAGAATAATGACCCAGAGCATAGCCAAAACTAAAAAATATGCCCACCCCCAAACCCTATGCTCTGAATCATCATTCTGGGAATGTGATGTGTGTGGCCGTCCCTAACCTTTTGCCTCAAATGCGCACCCCTCTCAGATGGAGAGAGCGCTGTGCATTTGAGGCAACATAAAAAAGTCCCCGATGATAGTGATTTAGTGACCCATTAAAAAAAAAAATACCCCCAGAGGTCTTATCAGGTTTTTTTACATTTCTTATAAAAGAGTTTTTTGGGGCATTTTAGTGGTTTTAAAATTTGGAACATACTCTTGATTTAGTACATCGATGTCAAATTATAGGAAATTTAAATGAATAGGGAAAATGTAGTACTCCATTGAAGTGTGATACTCCCTGAAGCAATCCTTACTGCAGAGGCCCGGATGATCGGGGCAAGTGTCACACTGAGTGGTGGTGTCCTTCCGTATCCCCTTCTTGTGGCACACTCTGCATTTTTTCTGAGATTGTCCCTTCTTTCCAGTGTGGGGGACCTCACCTGGAAAGTGTTGGCCGAGGACGATCCTGGCACCTATAACTTCAGTTCCTTGGGAACTCCAGCCTGCTCTTTCCCGGTCGCCAAAGATCAGGGCCCTTAAGACTTCTTCTTGGAACTGGAGTAATGTCCTTGTGTTGCCAGCATCCTGGGACAGTACAAAAGAGTTGTACATGGCAACCTGTATCAAGTTAACCGCAACTTTTTTGTACCATACCTGTGTTTTGTGCATGGCATTGTATGGCTTGAGGACTTGATCAGAAAGATCAACTCCCCCCATATACCGATTGTAGTCCAGAATACAAACAGGCTTGAGGACCGTTGTTGTGGTACCTCACACAGGGACAGGTGAGCTGCAGTTACCATGAATTGTGGTCAGCATAAGGACATCCCTCTTATCCTTATACCTGACCAGTTTTCATGGGTAAGGGAATGGGACTCACCCTTGGGCATAGGTGGCTGAACAAAATTTAGAGGGAGGCCTCTCTGGTCCTTCCGCATGGTCCCACAAGCGGACGTGGATCTGGTGGCAAGGGATTTCAACAGAGGGATGCTGGTATAAAAGTTCTCCACGTAAAGGTGGTAACCCTTCTCCAGCAATAGGTGCACAAGGTCCTAACAGATTTTGTACATAGTGTATGTGCTTGGTGTATATTTTATATAACGGTGTGTGATTATAAGTCACACGCCGTTATACTTAAAAAACGCTGCAGCCCTAAAAAAAAAGGGTGGCAAATCGGCAAATCACAGCGCTTTGAACCCCTAATAGGGCCCGGGTTCTGCTGCAAAATCTGCGATGGACCCTTGAGGACCTATTAGGGGATCAGGAATTTTTTTTTTACCCTGCAGACAAAACTCACCCTGAATTACTGGACACAGATCAGAGGGGGGGGGGGGGGGGGGGGGCTGGCTCTTTCTCAAAGTTTAACCTGCTGACTGAACGCGGTGAGCGAGCAGAGCAGAGAGAAGGGGACATTAGCCCCTCTTCTGCCGGCTACTATTGGTCTGACAATTAGCAGTGTTCCTGGGGAGGGGGGGGGGGACCGGATCGCCACCTCCCCGTAGATACAGGAGGTGATTGGGGGGGTGTACTACACCGCCGATCACCTTCTTACTCCGGGTCATCGGGTCACCCGTATGACCGGAATCTCCACATTCGCCGACATGGGGGGATTGTCACAGGATACCTGCTGAATTATGCCTGCTGAGTCCTTAAAGGGGTATTCCAGGCCAAAACTTTTTTTATATATCAACTGGCTCCGGAAAGTTAAACAGATTTGTAAATTACTTCTATTAAAAAATCTTAATCCTTCCAATAGTTATTAGCTTCTGAAGTTGAGTTGTTGTTTTCTGTCTAACTGCTCTCTGATGACTCACGTCCAGGGAGCTGTGCAGTTCCTATGGGGATATTCTCCCATCATGCACAGCTCCTGGGATGTTACATCATCATTGAGCAGTTAGACAGAAAACTTCAGAAGCTAATAACTATTGGAAGGATTAAGATTTTTTAATAGAAGTAATTTACAAATCTGTTTAACTTTCGGGAGCCAGTTGATATATATATATATATATATATATATATATATATATATATATATATATATATATAAAGGTTTTGCCTGGAATACCTCTTTAAGTACCAGGGCATCAGGATGTACCTGTACACCCGTGGTCCCTAAGTGGTTAAGGACCAGGCCCTTTTTGGCCTTAAGGACCAGGCCAATTTTATTTTTGCATTTTCGTTTTTTCCTCCACACCTTCTAAAAATCATAACTCTTTTATATTTCCATCCACAGACCCATATGAGGGCTTGTTTTTTGCATCACCAATTTTACTTTGTAATCACATCTTATTTTACCATAAAATGTACTGTGCAACCCAAAAAAATATTATTTATGTCTGAAAATTTAAAAGAAAACCACAATTTAGCAAAGTTTGGAAGGTTTTGTTTTCACGCTTTACGGTTTACAGTAAAAATGACATGTTTTCTTTATTCTGTGGGTTAATACGATTAAAATGATACCCATGTTATATGCCTTTTTATAATTGTACCGCTTTAAAAAAATGTCAAACTATTTGAACAAAATTAGTATGTTTGAAATTGCCATATTTTGACAACCAATAACTTTCTCATTTTTCAGTATACAGGGTGTTATGGGCTAATTTTTTGTGCATGGTCTGTAGTTCTTATCGATAACACTTTTGCTTATATTTTTACTTTTTATGAAAAAAATTATAATTATTTTTTGGGGAATAAAATGTGGATTTTTTTTTTACATTTACGCTGTTCACCATACAGGATAATTAACAATATATTTTGATAGTTCAGACTTTTACGCATGTGGTGACACTAAATATGCTTATTAAGTGCTTTTTTTGGTAGTAAAATGGGAAAAAACTGATGTTTTACATTTTTATTGGGGGAGGGGATTTTTCACTTTTTTTTTAATTACATTTTTTTTACACTTTAATAGTCCTTTAATTAAGTCCTTTTTTACACCTTAATAGTATTTATAGCAATCATTTGATTGCTACTACTGTTCAGTGCTATGTATAGGGCATAGTACTGGTCAGAGTTATCAGCAATCTTCTGCTCTGGTCTGCTCGATCTCAGACCAGAGCAGAAGACCCCAGGAGTCAGCCAGAGGTAGGTAAGGGGACGTCTGGCCGCCATCCTGGATGATCAGATCCCCACGGCAGCGCTGCAGGGGGATCCAATCATACATTTAAAGTACCGCACTGCCATAGATGCTGTGATCTGTATTGGTCACGGCATCTGTTAGCATTCAGGACCTGCTGCACATGATGTGAGTTCCGGTCCGGTGCTTGCAGTCATGGTGGAGCGTAAATGTACGTCATGGTGCGTTAAATACCACGGCACCATGACATACATTTAATTTAGCTTTTTTCGTTTTTTTCCTCATTACCTTCTAAAATCCATAACTCTTTTATATTTCCATCTACAGACCCATATGAGGGCTTGTTTTTTACAGGAACAATTGTACTTTGTAATGACATTGCTCAATTTACCCTTAAATGTATGGTAAACCCTAAAATTTATTTTTTTTGGTATAGAAATTTTAACAAAAATCAAAATTTTGCTAATTTGGGGGGTTTTGTTTTCACAAACTACACTTTATTCTGTGGGTCACTACGATTAAAATGATACTCATGGTTACATGCTTTGCTATTATTGTACTGATTTAAAAAACTTGCACTATTTTGACCACTTCTGACTTTCTCCTTTTTCCGTATATGGGGATGTGTGAGGGCTCATTTTTTGCACCATAATCTGTAGTTTTGCAACAGCTGGAGGCACACTGGTTGGAAAATACTGAGTTAGGTAACAGAACTTGAAGGTTTTTCAACCAGTGTGCCTCCAGCTGTTGCAAAAGTACAACTCCCAGCATGCACAGTCTGTCAGTACATGCTGGGAGTTGCAGTTTTGAAACAGCTGGAGGTTTGCCCCCCCATGTGAATTTACAGGGTACATTCACACTGGTGGGTTTACAGTAAGTTTCCTGCTTGAAGTTTGAGCTGCGGCAAATTTTTTGCTGCAGTGCAAACCCCTAGCATGAAACTCACTGTAAACCTCCGCCAGTGCGAATGTACCCTAAAAACACTACACTACACAACATGAACACATAATAAAGGGTAAAACACAACATATACACCCCCTTACACTGTCCCCCCCCCCAATAAAAATGAAATAATGTATTGTACGGCAGTATTTCCAAAACGGAGCCTCCAGCTGTTGCAAAACAACAACTCCCAACATTTCCGGACAGCCACTGACTGTCCAGACATGCTGGGAGTTTAGCAACAGCTGGAGGCACCCTGTTTGGGAATCACTGGCATAGAATACCCCTATGTCCACCCCTTTGCAATCCCTAATTTAGTCCTCAAATGTGCATGGCACTCTCTCACTTCAGAGCCCTGTCGTATTTCAAGGAAACAGTTTAGGGCCACATATGGGGTATTTCCCCACTCGGGAGAAATTGCACTGCAAATCAGGGGGGCTTTTCTCCTTTAATGCCTTATGAAAAGGAAAAGTTGGGGTCTACACCAGCCTGTTAGTGTAAAAAATAAAACATTTTACACAAAAATTTTTACAATTTAACATGCTGGTGTTGCCCCAGACTTTTTATTTTCACAAGAGGTAAAAGGAAAAAAAGACCCCCAAAATTTGTAACGCAATTTCTCCTGAGTACGGAAATACCCCATATGTTGGTGTAAAATGCTCTGCGGGCGCACAACAAGGCTCAGGAGTGAGAGCACCATGTACATTTGAGGCCTAAATTGGTGTTTGCACAGGGGTGGCTGATTGTACAGCGGTTCTGACATAAACGCAAAAAAATTAATACGCACATGTGACCCCATTTTGGAAACTACACCCCTCATGGAACGTAACAAGGGGTATAGTGAGCCTTAATACCCCACAGGTGTTTGACAAATTTTTGTTAAAAGTTGGATGGGAAAATGAAAACAAAATTTTTTTTCACTAAAATGCTGGTGTTACCCTAAATTTTTCATTTTCACGAGGGAAAAAAGGAAAAAAGCCCCCCAAAATTTGTAGCCCCATTTCTTCGGTATAAGAACATACCCCATATGTGGATGTAAAGTGCTCTGCGGAAGAACTACAATGCTCAGAAGAGAAGGAGCAACATTGGGATTTTGAAGAGAAAATTTGTCCGGAATTGAAGGCCACGTGTGTTTACAAAGCCCCCATAGTAATTTTTCATTTGCTCAGCCCACTGTTCCAAAGATCTATCAAACGCCAGTGGGGTGTAAATGCTCACTCCACCCCTTATTAAATTCTGTGAGGGGTGTAGTTTCCAAAATGGGGTCACATGTGGGGGGGGATCCACTGTTCTGGCACAATGGGGGGCTTTGTAACCGCACATGGCCCCTGACTTCCATTCCAAACATATTCTCCTTCCAAAAGCTCAATGGTGCTCCTCCTCTTCTGAGCATTGTAGTTTGCCCACAGAGCACTTGACATCCACACTCAGAAGAAATGGGGTTACAAATTATGGGGGTCATTTTCTCCTATTATTCCTTGTAAAAATGTAAAATTTAGCGAAAAAACAGCATTTAAGTGAAAAAAATTTTTTTTTTCATTTACACATCCAACTTTAACAAAAAGTCGGGAAATACTTGTGAGGTGTTAAGGCTCACTGTACCCTTGTTAAGTTCCTTGAGGGGTGTCATTTCCAAAATAGTATGCCATGTGTTGTTGTTTTTTTTTGCTGTTCTGGCACCCTAGAGGCTTCCTAAATGCGACATGCCCCCAAAAAACCATTTCAGCAAAATTTGCTTTCCAAAAGCCAAATGTGACTCCTTCTCTTCTGAGCATTGCAATTCGCCCGCAGAGCATTTTACGTCCTAACATGGGGTATTTCCATACTCAGAAGAGATGAGGTTACAAATTTTGGGGGGCATTTTCTTCCATTACCCTTTATAAAAATGGTAAATTTGGGGGAAGAAAACAGCACTTTAGTGAAAAAATCTTTTTTAATTTACACATCCCAATTTAACGAAAAGTCGTCAAACACCTGTGGGGTGTTAAGGCTCACTGGACCCCTTGTTACGTGCCTTAAGGGGTTTAGTTTCCAAAATGGTATACCATGTGATGGGTTTTCTGCTGTTCTAGCACTATAGGGGCTTCCTAAATGTGACATGCCCCCCAAAAACCATTTCAGAAAAACTCACTCTCCAAAACCTGACCGCCTATCTCGACCTCATATCCCATCCTTATATCCCGACCTCATATCCCATCCTCATATCTCTACCTCTTATCCCGACCTCCTATCCCGACCTCCTCTCCTGTCCTCATATCCCGTCCTCACATCCCGTCTTCACATCCCGTCTTCATATTCCTGCCTTATATCCCGTCCTTATGTCCCATCCTCATATCCTGTCCTCAGGTGGGACTGATTTGTGATGAAGATATTGTAAGATGAAAATAGAAGGGACATCGCTTTGTGGGAGTGGGTGTGATTTGCAAGCCAGACCAATGCACAAAAAGGTAGATAATAAAAGGGGTGGGGCTTAAAATGTGGCTGTGTCTTTGTGAGATGGGGTGTGGCTTGCAAGCCAGATTGACACATTCACCAGGAAATGCAGAGTGGAACTTGTGGAGTAAGGTACTGGAAGTCCCATATACTTGCATGGGACTTGAAACAAAAACCCATCTTTTATATAAGGGTGTAGGTAAGGGTTAATTTAACTATCATATATTTTTATTTGACATATAAGTAATATATGTACCAGGTATTATTGAAAAATTTTCAGCCGAACGGAAGTTTTGTGGGAACATACATTTGCCATTGATTTGCATGGGACTTTAAACAAAAACCCTGACCCTCACAAATGGGGGTAGTTAAGGGTTAAATTAACTATCCTATATTTTAAGTGGACATATAAGTAACATGTGACCAAGTATTATCGAAATATCTCCAGCCGTTTGGAAGTTATGCAGTAACATATATTTCCCATAGACTTGTATGGGAATTTAAACAAAAACCCCTACCCTGGTAAATGGGGGTGAGTAAGGGTTAAATCATCTATCCTATGTTTTTTGTTGACATATAAGTAACATGTGTGCCAAGTTTAATGTTAATATCTTTAGCCATTTGGACGTGATGCTGGAACATACATACATACATACATACACACACACATTAGGGGAGATTTATCAAAACCTGTGCAGAGGCAAAGTTGCCCAGTTGCCCATAGCAACCAATCAGCTTGCTTCTTTCATTTTGCATATGTCTTGTTAAGAAAGTAAGAAGAAAGCTGATTGGTTGCTATGGGCAACTGGGCAACCTTGCCTCTGCACAGGTTTTGATAAATCGAGTTATATATATATATATATATATATATATATATATATATATATATATAAAAATATATATATATATATATATATATATATATATATATATATATATATATATATTGGGTAGTATACACTTGGATCAGGGCCAATGTTTCTAAATGTCAGATTACAATAAGATGAAGAGGTGGACACAGGGCAAGCAAAGAGACATATCTTTAGTTTGCTGAAACGGTTGAAAATGAGCCATAAATCAGTGTCTGTAGTGTGCTTTCCTATTACAAAAGTTAAAATATAAAATAAGTACCAAGTTGTTAGAGTGATCAAGTTTGTGTGGAAATAAAAATCCATTAATGTTGTCATGAGGTCAATGTATATGATGTTTTAAAGTTAAGCTGAGAAACTCTCTTAATGAGGAATAACCTTGTTTTAGAAATTGGACTTGAATTCTATTGGCCATGTGTTGGATAAAGGTTATACTTATACTTATGTACCATGTGCACATCTGGGCAGCATACACATCTATACAAATGCAACCAAGGATGGTGCAGATGTAATTCCTGTGAAAGGTAGCAGCCTATTGGTCACATATGTGGTGCATATGTTTTTTAACCTGAAAACTGTTGTGTCAAATGTGTGCATATTATTAGATACACTGAGCTTAGCTTCATAACAATTAAATGGTAGAAAGTTTTAATAAAGATTATTTAAAAAAGTGTTTCCTTACGCATTCAGGAAACAAATGAACAATAAAAAAATTGCTTGTGATGTGGCAGCGTTATTGCAATACAATTTCTCGGTCAGCACCGCACCGTATTACAGACAGGAGATTAAAGTCAGTGGGTGCCGGCAGGTGCGCTCAGCAGTGCTGTAGTCCCCCTGTTTTAGTCCCACTGTACACTGACGGAGCAGGGCTGTGTAAAATGACGATCTTGAGTGGGATGGGTATCGGATGTGAGTGTCAGGCAGGTGCACTATGCAGCACTGGAGTCCCCCTATTGCAGTCCCACTTTTACCCTTGTGGCACAGGGATATTGTGACAATAGTTCCAGGTAAAAGTAGGACCGCAATAGGGGTACTCCAGTGCTGCATAGTGCACCTGTCTGGCACTTAAATCCGATCCCCATCCCACTCAAGATCATCATTTCATGCAGCCCTGCGCCGTTAAGGTACAGTGGGACTAAATCAGGGGACTACAGCACTGCTGAGTGCATCTGCTGGCACCCACTGACTTTAATCTCCTGTCTGTAATACGGCACGGTGCTGACCGAGCTATTGCATTGCAATAACGCTACCACATCTCGAGCAATCAAACATTATAGTGAAAAGACTTCATCCTGTTACTACATATGTTGGGAGGACTTTAAATTCACATCTCCAGCGCTCCTAGTGAGACCTTATGCCAATGGGAAGCAATCTCCCATAGAATTTTTAACTACATTTTTAGTAATACTTTTTAGTAATAGTTTTTAATTTACGGTACTATCCTATGTCTGAGGCCCTGTATAAGACATTATATTGTATTTTAAGTGTATAATAAACTGTAATTTCTTGGACATATTTTCTCTATTATTTTTCTTCCTGATCTTCTCTCTTAACCTCAACCTAGCAGGACTGTTACAATTTTTAGTTTTTTCTTGTATGTTTTTTGACACATAGGGTAATGTGTATCACAGTATCCTCGGTTTAGGTTTTGTTTTATGTAGAGCTCTCAATCAACATTTTTTTCTCTACAAAAAAAAATGTAGTCCAAATGTGTCTATACCCTTCAATCCCGTAAGGACAAAGCCGGTTTTAACTAGAGATGAGCGAACTTACAGTAAATTTGATTTGTCACGAACTTCTCGGCTCGGCAGTTGATGACTTTTCCTGCATAAATTAGTTCAGCTTTCAGGTGCTCCGGTGGGCTGGAAAAGGTGGATACAGTCCTAGGAGACTCTTTCCTAGGAATGTATCCACTTTTTCCAGACCACCGGAGCACCTGAAGGCTGAACTAATTTGCGCAGGATAAGACATCAACTGCCGAGCCGAGAAGTTCATGACGAATAGAATTTACTGTAAGTTCGCTCATCTCTAGTTTTAACCTTGAGGGCCAATTTCACCTAAAGAAACATCACTCTTTTATTTATCCATCCATAGAGCCATTTAAGGGCTTGATTTTTAAGGACCAATTGTACTTGGTAATTACACCCTTAATTGTTTTATAAAATGTATGACAAAAAAAATATTTGTGGAGGAAAATTGGGGGGAAAAAAAGCAAAATTAGCAATTTCTTGGTAAAATCGTTGTTATCTTTATTCTGCTGGTCAATACAATTATAACCATACTAATATTTACATGACTTTTACATACCTTGAAAAAAGTCAAACTTATTTTTTTTTCCAAATAAACTTTTTTGTATCATAGTAGTCATATTTGTAATATAAAAAAAAGAGAGAACCATATGTACATCTCCTCTCCAACAACATCTGTGCTTTCTGGCACTGGGTTTCAAGAAAGCTTTCTGGCACACAGCCAACAACTTTTTGCTTCTGCCTGGGAAACCCTGTATGTGTACATACATTTCAAGGAGGAATAACATAATAATAGTATAACACAGAGTTCTGATGGATGTACATAGTAATTTTACAAGAAATACAAATATTTACTTAAACTGACATGTTAAGAGAACGGAGAGGACATCTTGAACATATGTTTCACATGCTTTCATACAGATAGTGATGCCTATTGTAGCCAAAAGTTGAGAAATCATAACTAAAGCAAATGTACCAATAGTTGCTATAAAGTGTCCTATCTGATACAGAACCCTGTTTGTCTATACAGTGGTCCCTCAACATAAGATGGTAATTCGTTCCAAACGACCCATCGTTTGTTGAATCCATCGTATGTTGAGGGATTCGTGCAATAAAGTATAGGAAGTTATACTCACCTGTCCCCGCCGCTCCGGATCACGTCCTCACCGCTCCCGATGCTATCCCAGTGGCTCCCGATGCTGTCCCGCTGCTCCGGCGTCTTCTTCGGGATCCTCCAGCTTTTTCCACATCTTCTTCTCCGGTGTCTGGGCCTCGCTTTCTGGTGACTATATTACGTGTGCAGTGACGTAATAACGACGCCGGAAAGCGATGCCCGGACCCCGGAGAAGATGTAGAAAACGCCGGAGGATCGCGAAGTGGACCCGGAGCAATGGGGATAGGTAAGTGAACCTGTCCGGGATGCTTAAACTGCTATCCGACAGCAGCATAAGCATTTTGCGCTGTCGGATAGCAGTTAATGCGATGGCCACGACATATAAGAGCATTGTATGTCGATGCTGACATCGACATGCGATGGCCTCTGAGAGGCCATCGTATGTGGATTTGATCATATATCGAGGCCATCGCATGTCGGGGGGGTTACTGTGTTCATTTATTATTGCTACTATGATATTGGACATTGAACAGTTGTACTTCTATGTAGTTTTTTTAACACATTGTGAGGCAGATAACATCTGAAAATTGGCATAATTAATAATAGACTGAATTGTTACATGTCTTTTTGATATAATGCAGACATTGGCTATGTCACTGACTTCTTTGTGAATGTCGTGTCCATATAACATAAAAGAATGACTCACGGGCTTTAGGCTATTTGAATGAAGACAAATTGTGATATTTATAAATGAAGCACATGATCTTTTCACCTTTGCTTGCCCTTTTATTCCTCCTTTACCTTGCTGATAATATAAAGGGATATGTATTTGGACTTCCCCTTCTATTATTATGTAATAACAATAGATCACAGTAGATTTAATAAGTAAACATATATTTATTTTGTAAATACAGGTTAGATAAATAATTTAAATGCAGGTCACCTGTGTGTAGTCAAATATTGGTAGTAAAAATACACCTGTATATAAGGGGAGGGGGGAAACTGCTCATGAATCAATTCTATGCCAAAAAGCACTCCAAGTCAGCAACCTAATTATTGAAACGTAAGGGAATGGACATAAGAATGTATTATCCCTCCAGGATTGGTGAAGGAAATCTCAAGAAATGTAACAAGTATACATTTTGTAAGAGTCTTCCAAGAATAGCCTAGATTTGCTTAAAGTGTTTATTAGGCTGTGTTCACACAATGCATTTTTACTGTTCAAAAACAGGCAAAGATCAGCCTTCTTTTACTATGGTAAAAGGCGCCCACAAATATATATTGGTTCATGAAAGACATAAATTGATTGACACATTTGGCTGATTAAATCTGAAAAAAATGAGAGTAAAAAAGAAAGATGGACAGAATCCAGATGCACCAGACTGTTTGATAAATGTGTAGTTTAAGCTTTGACTATTAGTTGGCTTTCATTACTTGACATTTTGCATAAATCAAGAGAGATTGTCAATAAAGAGTTAAGAGGAAAGACAGAAAAAGGCACACATTTTGGGCAAATCTACATCTTAAATAAATGTCTAGATTTCACTTTTTGACTTTTAGACAGTGTGAAAGGTATCACATTTTAAGAGTCCTTTGCCTTTTGTACTTATAATATTTAGAATTGCAAAAACAAAATGTGTACCAACTCTTTATTGACAATTGTACATATATGGCAAATGTCAGGTTGGGCACTTGGCCCGGCCTTTATTAGAGTCCCTGATGCTGTTCTTACTGGGTAGCCAGGCATTCATTATCTCCAGTGCATCCGGACCAGTAAAGTATTGCCACCATAGGCAAAGTGCCATACTGTGTTCACTGAACAGGAAGTATACAGCATATGTCTCCTGATCAGTACGCAATTTCTGTGGTGCCACAGAAGCTACATTGAGGAACAGGGACTTCTGTCATTTTAACAGGAGTCTCAGCTCCTTTACAGTAAGCAGTAAGCTATGCTTACTGTATGGCACGAGTAGGCAAGCAGTAATGCAGTGCATCCAGACTTACCTTTTTACACACCATTGCCAGGGACTCTGCACCTGGTCCAGTTAGAGTAGAGCTGAATAGGGATTGGCCATTGATTCCAAAGGAAATGTAATAGCCAATTTAAGAAAAATCTATGTAAAAGAATTTTCGGAGTTTTGCTCATGACTACTTACAACAGAAGTATTGGAAACAAGACAGAGTACATTATGTTTGAAAGTACAAAGTACAATAGAGCAACACAAATAGGTATCAGTATAATGTGAATGTTCTAGCTATGTATTGTGTTTTCTGAATTTATACTGCTAAAAGAAAGGCATATCATAAATCATATAGGATTAGTATTTATACACTATGGAAAAGCGGGTTTTGGACTACAGTAGACACTTGCCTATCTTCTTGGCAATCATTTCCTAAGATATTATTTTGACAGAAACTACCGAATACCTTCATATGTATGTTTTTCATTAAGGATATTCCCAAAATGTCTTATAATGGACTATACAAATCAAGAATTTAGGCAGCCTCACAGAAGTAAGCCGCGCCAGTGTTCTGCTTAATATTAGTGGTTAGTGATCAATTCTTAATATCACCACACCACATTAATGCAGACGTCCAAAATATCATAATATTTTTAATATGATCCAATATACAGACTAATATATATGATGTGGTTAGACGTTTAAGAAATAACCTAAACATATGGGAAATGTGACACTCATGATATGAATTGTCTAGAAAGTCATTACTTGCTGTCCAGGTTTGATGTAGAGATGATAAAAACATATTGTAACTTTCTTTATGCTGTATTTGCTATATACCGTTTATAAAATGTGGCTTTTTAATCTTGTAAAATGGAGGTCCTTTTAAAGATTGCTTCAAGGGGTACTCCACTGGCCTGCGTTCGGAAAATTTTGTTCCGAACGCTGTGTGCGTGCTGCGCGGGTCGGCCACGTCCCCTTGTGACGTCACGTCATGTCCCCTCAATGCAAGTCTATGGGAGGTGGTGTGACAGCTGTTGGCATAAGTAATACATAAATTTACATAAACAGTGACATATGGCCAACCCTCAAACTGATGTTAAAATTAAGACATTAGCCGTATATCCTTGTTTGAAGGACATACCAGAGCCCGCAGACCAACGCCAAGGTTTCTCAAATGGCCTAACACAAAACCTATCTGTGCCCTATGGGCAATATCAGGGGCCAGTGGGCAATTACAGCAGCATTTTATGTGGGCACACATACAATGGGAGGAGGGAGGTAGGCTATAAGCCCCACCCAAGTTGGCTGATTTGTTGCCAGCCTCACAGGGGAACCTTAAAGGGGTATTCCAGGCCAAAACTTTTTTTTTATATATCAACTGGCTCCGGAAAGTTAAACAGATTTGTAAATTACTTCTATTAAAAAATCTTAATCCTTCCAATAGTTATTAGCTTCTGAAGTTGAGTTGTTGTTTTCTGTCTAACTGCTCTCTGATGACATCATCATTGAGCAGTTAGACAGAAAACTTCAGAAGCTGATAACTATTGGAAGGATTAAGATTTTTTAATAGAAGTAATTTACAAATCTGTTTAACTTTCCGGAGCCAGTTGATATACATATATATATATATATATATATATATATATATATATATATATATAAAGGTTTTGCCTGGAATACCCCTTTAATGCTGCCTAGAAAGTGATCAAGGCACATTGAATGTGGAGATCATGCACCTCCAAATATAGGATTTACACAACAAGAAGAAAAAATGTGGTCTCTTTTTTCTTCTTGTTGTTTGAATCCTATATTTGGAGGTGTATAAACTCCACATTTAATGTGCCTTGATCACTTTCTAGGCAGCATTAACCCCGTGTGGTTTTATTAACGATATATTTTTAGAGTCTGTTTCCTAACTAAGTGGTTCCCCACCAGTGTGCCCAAAGCTGTTGCAAAACTACAACTCCCAGCATGTACGGTCTGCATTCTGTGAGTTGTAGTTTTGCAAAAGCTAACGGTTTGGGGAGCCCCCCCCCCCATGAGAATGTATAGGGTACATTCACATGGGCGGGGGTTTACAGTGGGTTTCCTTCTACAAGTTTGAGCTGCGGCAAATTTTCCGCTGCAGCTCAAAATCCCAGCGGAAAGCTCACTGGGAACCCCCGCCAGTGCGAATGTACCCTAAAAACACTACACTACCACATAATAAAAAGTAAAAAACTACATATACATATACACCCCCTTACACATCCCCCCCAGCCCCCCATAAAAATGAAAAATTGCTCATACGCCAGTGTTTCCTAAATGGAGCCTCCAGCTGTTGCAAAACAACAACTCCCAGTATTGCCGGACAACCATTGACTGTCCTGGCAGGCTGGGAGTCTTGCAACAGCTGGAGGCACCCTGTTAGGAAAACACTGCTGAAGGGTTTTGGTGGAGACAAATTTTGCGGAGCTTTTTCTTCTTTTACCCCTTATGAAAAGGTAAAGTTGGGGGCTACACCAGCATGTTAGTGTAAAAAAAAAAAAAAATTACACTAACATGCTGGTGTTGCCCCATACTTTTCATTTTTAAAAGAGGTAAAAAGAGAAAAAGACCCCCAAAATGTCTAATGCAATTTCTTCAGAGTACGGAAATACCCCATATATGGACATAAAATGCTCTACGGACGAACTACATGGCTCAGGAATGAGAGACCGCCATGTACATTTGAGGCCTAAATTGGTAATTTGCACAGAGGTGGCTGATCATTATAGCGGTTCTGACATAAACTAAAAAACAAACACCCATGTGACCCCATTTTGTAAACAAAACCCCTCACGGAACATAACAAGGGGTATAGTGAGTTATGTTAAAGTTGAACATGAAAATTAAAAATGTGTTTTTTCCCCTGAAATGTTGGTGTTACCCCAAATTTTTCATTTTCACAAGGGGTAATAGGAAAAAAGCCTCCCATAATTTGTAACACCATTTTTTTGAGTATGGAAATGCCCCATATGTGGATGTAAAATGCTCAGAAGAGAAGGAGCGCCATTGGGCTTTTGAAGAGAGAATTAGGCTGGAACTGAAGGCCATGTGCGTTTACAAAGCCCCCATGGTGCCAGAACAGTGGAGCCCCCCACATGTGACCCCATTTTGGAAACTACACCCCTCGCGGAATGTAACAAGGGGTACAGTGAGCATTTACGCCCCACAGATTTTTGGAACAGTGGTCTGTAAAAATGAAAAATGAAATTTTTCATTTGCACAGCCTATTGTTCCAAAGATCTGTCAAATGCCAGTGGGGTGTAAATGCTCACTGCACCCCTTATTAAATTCTGTGATGGGTGTAGTTTCCAAAATGGGGTCACATGTGGGGGGTCCACTGTTCTGGCACCATGGGGGCTTTGTAAACGCACATGGCCCCCGACTTCCATTCCAACCAAATTCTCTTTCCAAAAGCCCAATGGCGCTCCTTCTCTCCTGAGCATTGTAGTTCGCCCGCAGAGCACTTTACAGACACATATGGGGTATTTCCATATTCATAAGAAATGGGGTTACAAATTTTGTGGGCTTTTTCTCCTATTACCCCTTGTGAAGATGAAAGATTTGGGGTAACCCCAGAATTTTGTTGAAAATTTTTTTAAATAATTTTTACGTCCCAATTTAACGAAAGTTCATCAATCACCTGTAGGGTGTCAAAGGGGTTGTGCGCTGCCCTGACTTTCGGAGCTCCGCTCACAGCGTCCGGAAGTTCGTTGCTCCGAACGCTGTGTGCGGGCTTCCGAGTTCATGCCCACCGGGTGTGACATCACGCCCGCCCTCTCAACGAAAGTCTATGGGAAGGGGGTGCGACTGCTGTCACGCCCCCTTCCCATAGACTTTGGTAGAGGGGGTGGGTGTGATGTCACGAGGGGGCGGGCGAGACGTCACGCCCGGCGGCTGCGAACACGGAAGCCCGTACACAGCGTTGGGAGTAATGAACTTCCGGACGCTATGAGCGGAGCTCCAAAAATCAGGGCAGTGCACAACCCCTTTAAGGCTTACAGTGCCGCTTGTTACATTCCTTGAGGGGTGTAGTTTCCAAAAATAGTATGCCATGTGGGTTAAAATTTTTACTGTTCTGGCATCATGGGGGCTTCCTGCGACATGCCCCCCAAAAACCATTTCAGCAAAGTTTGCTCTCCAAAAGCCCAATGTCGCTCCTTCCCTTCTGAGCCCTCTAGTGCACCAACAGAGCACTTTACATCCTCATATGAGGTATTTCCTTACTCGAGAGAAATGGGGTTACAAATTTTGGGTGGCATTTTCTCCTTTTACACCAGCATTTTAGTGTTAAAAATCAAATTTTTTATTTTCACATCCCACTTTAACGAAAGTTCGTCAATCACCTGTGGGGTGTTAAGGTTTACTATACCCCTTGTTACATTCCTTGAGGGGTGTAGTTTCCGAAATTGTATGCCATGTGTTTTTTTTTCTTTTTACTGTTCTGGCATCATGGGGTCTTCCTAAATGGGACATGACCCCCAAAAACCATTTCAGCAAAATTCGCTCTCCAAAATGTCATTGTTGCCCCTTCCTTCTGATCCCACTAGTGCACCCACAGAGCCCTTTAAATCCACATATGAGGTATTTCCTTACTCAAGAGAAAGTGAATTACAAGTTTTGGGGGGCCTTTTTACCTTTTACCCCTTGTAAAAATGAAAAAAATATGGGGCTATAATAACATTTTAGTGTAAAAAAATTTGATTTTTCTCCTCCATTTTGCTGCTATTCCTGTGAAACACATAAAGGGTTAACAAACTTTTTGAATGTCATTTTGAATACTTTGAGGGGTGTAGTTTTCATAAAGGGGTCCATTATAGGGATTTTAAAACATAAAGACGCTCAAATTCACTTCTAAACTTAACTGGTCTCTGAAAAATTCAGATTTAGAAATTTTGGGGGGAAATTGGAAAATTGCTGCTATACTTTGAAGCCCTCTGATGTCTTCAAAAAGTTAAAACATGATGTACACATAAAGCAGACATATTGTATATGTGAATCAATATGTAATTTATTTGACATGTCCCTTTGCCTTACAAGCAGAGTGCTTCAAATTTAGAAAAACGCTAAATTTTTAAATTTTTCCAGAAATTTGGGAACTTTTCAACAGGAAATGATGCAAGTATCGAGATAAATTTACCACTAACATAAAGTAGAATATGTCACTGAAAAAACTATCTTGTAATCAAATTTATAGGTAAAAGCATCCCAGAGTTATTAATACGTAAAGTGATAGAGGTCAAATTTGCAAAAAATGTTCCAGTCCTTAGGGTTATAATAGGCTTCATCCCCAAGGGGTTAAGGTTAAAATAGGCTTAAGGGGTTAAATCCTATATTTGGAGGTGTATAAACTCCACATTTAATGTGCCTTGATCACTTTCTAGGCAGCATTAAGGTTCACCTGTGAGGCTGGCAACACATAGCCAACTTGGGTGGGGCTCATAGCCTTCCTCTCTCTGCCCATTGTATGTGTGCCCAGCCACACTGGAGGAACTGGGAGCAGACTGTGAGTCTGACCTAATGCTGCTGTAATTGCCCACTGGCCCCTGGTATTGCCCATATGGCACAGGTAGGTTTAGTGTTTGGTCACGTACCACTTGAGAAACCTTGGCTTTGGTGTGCAGGCTCAGGTATGTCCTTCATACAAGGATATACTGGCTAATGTCTCAATTTTAACATCAGTTTGAGGGTTAGCCATGTGTCACTATGTACATCTACCACAGTAGTGCACCTAAATTTATGTATTACTCTATATGTTACACATCCACACCGTTTATCTGGTGTAGGACGCCATTGTGGCACTTGTAGTCGGCTGCAGGCATCCCCCATTATATGCATTTTATGCTGGAGATCCCCTTAGCATTAGACCACAAGCGCAGGATCTGCTCCCTCAGCATAAATGCACAACTGGATTTGGGGTTGAGCACCTCCTGCTTTTTGAGACCACATTTTTTCTTCTTGTTGTTTAATTACTGTTGGGATGACACAGCACTCATGGTGCCACTCATCTTTTCTTCTCCGAACAATCATTCTTCCAGATGACTCAAACAGTCTGAAGGGGGCTTCATCAGAGAATATAAGAAGCGCCTCCAAAAGCCTTTGCCTCACTGTGTGTACAGCTGCTTTGATACCTGCCTGCGGCTAATCCTGAGAAAGCTCTGCAAACCCCATAGCTGAATCCTCTTTAGGAGATGGTCCTGGCACTTGAAATGATTAGTGATGAGCGGCATATGCCATATTCGAATTCGCGATATTTTGCGAAGATGAGGACGAATATTCGTCTCATATTCGTGAAATTCGAATATTCGTTATATTTGTGATGTTTTTTTGAATTGCAAAATTTCGCTATTGCGAATGCAAAATTTATAGAGAAATTTTGCTCGTCTGTGCATGCGCGCTATAACATCATGCGAGGAACGTTGCTAGGGACGTTGCTAAACTCTGAAAACTGTGCTTGGAGAACTCTCATTGGCTCACAGGCATAAGTAGGGCGGAATTTCAACGAATATTTGCATGCATAAACCTTTCGCCTCACAGTCTCAACTCTGGGTCTTTAATGAAATGATACAAGCATTGTATTTATCAGTCGAAGGAGATCCCTACAATGTGCTCAGTTTTTAAAACAGTTTGAAAAAAGATGAATATTCGTAATAGAGAATTTTAATATGCGATATTCGCGACGAATATTCGAATTGCGAATATTCGTGAGCAACACTAGAAAGGATATTAACAGGTCAAACATTCTGCCATTTTGGAGATGGTCTGACCCAGTTTTCTAGCCATTATAATATGGCAGTTGTCAATGTTGCTCAAATTCTTATGTTATTCTTGCTTCCAACACATCAATTTGCAAGAATTTGCTGTTCACTTGCAGCCTAACATATCCCACCCCATTCCATAACAAGATTAACAATGTTATTTACTTTACCTGTCAGTGGTTTCCATGTTATGGCTGACCTGTGTATGTAATATATTTTCACCTGCAGGAGAAGGTATTTTGACTATTTGTCAAGGAATGTCCTTTTGCTTTGTGACAATTTTTGACGTCTGACTCATAAACATGCTAACCTTCAACATGAAAAGTATGGGATTTCTTCTCTAGAAATGTATAGCCTATTCACATGGTCAGACCATTTACTATCTGTTTAATGGATAACCGAATGGTTAATTTGTCACAGTGACAGAATTCCCATACATATATGGAACTGATACTTAAAATGTACAGTCTTGCTTGGCCACTAATGGAAAGACCAGATTCTGTGGATTATTAAAAGCCTTTAGGGAAAAACCTCTATTGATCCTGAGAACAGAATATAGCACACTTGTTGCAAGTCAGGAAAATAAGGTCATTCATGGAGAAGAAAATAAGAAACGGTGGAAACTGCAGATACGAGTTTAATGCTTGGAGCAAACAGTGATATGGGACATATACCTGCATTTTGTACATAAACTGCTCAGCTGCGAATAGGTATCTTAGTAGAGTCAAAGTCAATGATTACTTAAAGGGGTACTCCGCCACTAGACATCTTATCCCCTATCCAAAGGATAGGGGATAATATGTCAGATCGCCGGGGTCCCGCTGCTGGCGACCCCGGGGATCGCTGCTGCAGCACCCCACTATCATTACTGCACAGAGCGAGATCGCTCTGCACGTAATGACGGGCAATACAGGGGCCGGAGCATCGTTACGTCACGGCTCTGCCCCTCGTGACGTTACGGCCCGCCCCGTCAATACAAGTCTATGGGAGGGGGCGTGGCCGCGGTCGTCACGCCCCCTGCCATAGACTTGCATTAAGGGGACGGGCCGTGATGTCATGAGGGGCGGAGCCGTGACGTAACGATGCTCCGGCCCCTGTATTGCCCGTCATTACGCACAGAGCGAACTCGCTCTGTGCAGTAATGATGGCGGGGTGCCGCAGCGGCGATCCCCGGGGTCCCCAGCAGCGGGACCGCGGCGATCTAACATCTTATCCCCTATCCTTTGGATAGGGGATAAGATGCCAGGGGCGGAGTACCCCTTTAATACAGTGGTCCCTCAACATACCATGGTAATCCATTCCAAATGAACCATCCTTTGTTGAAACCATCGTATGTTGAGGGATTCGTGCAATGTAAAGTATAGGACAGTGGTCTCCAACCTACGGACCACCAGATGTTGCAAAACTACAACTCCCAGCATGCCCGGACAGCCAACGGCTGTCTGGGCATGCTGGGAGTTGTAGTTTTGCAACACCTGGAGGTCCGCAGGTTGAAGACCACTGGTATTGGAGGTTATACTCACGTGTCCCCACCACTCTGGACCGTCACCGCTGCCCTGGATGTCGCCCTCCATCGCTATCGCCACGTCTCCACTATTGCCGCGTCTGCTGCCTGGGAACGTGGCTCTCCGTTGCCGCCATCACTTCACTACGCATATTGCTCCTTTTGGATGACGGGACGGTGTGCGCTGCGACGTGATGACGATGATGGAGAGCGCCGGCGATGCAGGGGATCCCGAGGAGTATGCTGCGGAGCCCCAAGGGCACCGTAAACGGCTATCCGGTGGCAGCTGAAGCAGTCTGCACTGCCGTATAGCCGTTTATGTGATGGCCCTGACATAAAAAAGCATCGTATGTTGATGCTGCCTTCAACATGCGGTGGCCTCTGAGAGGTCATCGTATGTTGAAATGATCGTATGTCAGGGCCATCGTAGGTCGGGGGGGTCACTGTATATATAAAGTACAATAAAGTCCAGTGAAACCTCTTTGAGAAGACCATCCAAAATTGCATCTGAAATTGCTCTTCTATGGGGGTGGTCTTCTCAAAGAAAATGACCAGTATGCATAATGTATGGTGGAATGTAAATCTGTCCCATAAAATCTGGGATGGGTAAAGGGGTTGTATTCTCAAAGAGGTGGTCTTTTGGAGATGTTTCACCGAATATTCACTTTTGTTATCTTAGTTGGGCAACCTGATCACAAGTCTTTTCTAAGATTCAAGGCACAATATAGAGTAAAGCAGACTGTGCTGGTACCTGAGGAAGATGGCCATGTGTATACGGTGGGTAAGGGTTACTTTGGATACTTATGGCCTTAATACTTATGACTATATATTAAGAGTATAATGTAACATTTTCCCTGAGATAGATATCAAATAATAATAGAGACAAAATGTTTCTTTCATTATGTTATCTGTGATATATTAAAAAAGATACCATGCTTGGAGTCAAACACTTTACATAAAATCTATTTATGTATTTGAAATATCGAGTAGAAGTGAAGGGCACTAGGCACTGCAAGCTGTTTGTATAGTCAAGGACGTCTAGGGTAGGTCTTGCTAGCTTCTGTGTGGGGTGCAACTTCTTTTAGCAAACAATCATAAATATGAACTATGTCATATAGATTAGAGAAATGCACTCACCACACCTAGAGGTTTGCTGTATAACGCTGGTCTCTTTATTGAAGTCCCGGCTTGATACGGTATACAACTTCAGCTGCTAGACAAGGATTCAGCGGGGAGAACGGGAGTGAGTGCAGGGAGGAATAGCAGACAACAGAACAAACAAAAATGTACAATAATATCCTGACAAATCGTCCTTCTCGACCTCTTCATATCAATTCCACTGTCGCTCCCCTTTTTTGCAGCATTGCTAGGATTTCTCTCCCTGCCCAACATGTAACACTGTCATTGCACATGGTGTGGTCAGCACGGATGCCATGTCAGAACAGATGTGGCTACTACTCGGGAGCCAATGCTTCCTTAAATGGACACTGTCAGAATCAAAAACCTTTAAATGTTGTACATCTAGGCAATTAATCAATAAATCATTAATATTTCTAATATAAGTCATAAAAATCTCCTTTTATAGAAATTATGGTATATAAAAAAAAAAGATCACTAGAGGTCTCCATGCCATCCAGAATAGAAACTTGTCTGGCTGCAGCATCATCTTTGTCCCAGCTGGTGTACAGGCTTGGACAAAGTCCAGTAAGGGAGGGCGGTACTAGAAATCGGTGCTCACTCCTGTCCTGTCTGAAAACAGAGAGAAACGTGTTACAGAGCATTGGATGAAGAAACCCTGCACACTACAACAGACTGAGGGAGAAAATGAATGCATGGTGAGTGAGTGTTTTTTTTTTTTTTTCTTCCAAATGCATCAGCTATATTCAACAAAAATGCCAGACACTGTAGTGAACATGCAGTAGTTCTTTGAAAATACTAATGTCTAGAAATTTTAGGAAGGATGTCATTGATGGTCATCATGGGTCACCGAGGTTCCTGGCCTCGGTAAGGTAAGAGCCAATTTTTCTCAAGTGTCAGCGTTGCAGATTACAGTCTGACACTCCAGCTGTTTAGTATGGCTGTAAAGCTCATCCGGGACGGCTTTTACTGGGAATAGTCAAAGTGCTGGGTGGGTGACTATTCCACATGTTCCAGGCTGAGTCTTGGCAGGCTTATAAAGCAGTCAGCACTGTCAGGTGAGTGTGTGTTTGTGTGAATTTACCTCCATCTGACATTGAAGCTGTGGCCATATTCGAATTCGCGAATATATGGACGAATATTCGTCATTATTTGCTAAATTCGCATATGCGTAATATTCTCGCTTTATTTTCGCATATGCGAAAATTCGCATATGCGAAAATTAACATATGCGAAAATTAACATATGCTAACATTAGCATAAATGAAAATTCGCATATGTGAAAATTCGCACGCCAGTCTCATGAAGTAGTATTAGATCCTTCTTTACACCACACAAGCTGGAAGGAGAGAGGGATGATCACTGTGATGTGTACTGTGAAAAAAAACCAAAAAAAAAAATGAATATTCGTAATTACGTATATATAGTACTATATTCGCGAATATTCGCGAATACGTGATATTCGTCAATAAAATTCGCATTGCGAATATTCGCGAGCAACACTACTAAAGACTGCAAACAGGCGTGCAGGCCGCCTGGAAGCCTGCCGGTGAACTTTTTATGGCTGAGCATTTAGCCAGGTGTGAACAGATACCTAGGATTCCAGGTGAACTTTGTTTTGCTGTGTATGAATAAGCACCAAGACTGTTATGTTCTGCTGATTGTGAATAAAACACTGAAGTTTTATTTACAACTTGGTTCCTTGCCTCTTTACTGCGTCCGCCAACCTGGCTACCAGAGCCCCACAAAATGTACTGTCTAGTATAGGCCTGTTCCATAATAACTTTATTATCTGAGGACATTGTACGTCTACTGCTATAACAGTAGAGTTTGTTCTTTTTTTCAGTGATGCCGAACATCAAACACAAACATGTAATCGTCTCAGCAATCAATGCAAACAGTATTATCACAAATAATGCAGCGCTCTACTGGATGGAAGGGCTTGGGTTATATTAGGAACGCAGCTGCCTTTAAAATAGCCTCTGGCTCTGGTGAGACCTGCAGCTGGGGAAATGTCCAGCACTTATAACAGGAAACAATCAGCATATGACTGAATAAAACAACTGATAAAGGCGCATGCACAGTTGATACAGGTAAAATACAATTCCAAGTGTTTATAGATGAGAACACCTTGTTCTTATAAGAATATACAACATATAGAAAGTTTATCACTTGCATAATGTATTATAGGGTTTCTTAAAGAAACCTGAGGTGTAACGTAGATAAACTTAAAACAGTGCAAATAAACTTAAAGGGGTATTCCGGTGACAAACTTTATTTATTTTTTTTTAAATCAACTGGTGCCAGAAAGTTAAACAGATTTGTAAATTAATTCTATTAAAAAATACTTATTAGCTGCTGAATACTACAGAGGAAATTATTTTCTTTTTGGAACATGTGCTCTCTGCTGACATCATGAGCACAGTGCTCTCTGCTGACATCTGTCCATTTTAGGAACTGTCCAGAGTAGCATATGTTTGCTGTGGGGATTTTCTCCTACTCTGGACAGTTCTTAACCTCTTAAGGATGCAGGGTTTTTCCGATTTTGCATTTTCATTTTTTCTTCATCACCTTCTAAAAATCATAACGCTTTCAATTTTGCACATAAAATTCCATATGATGGCTTATTTTTTGTGCCACCAATTCTACTTTGCAGTGACACTAGTCATTTTACCCAAAAATCCACAGTGAAACAGAAAAAAAATTCATTGCGCGACAAAATTGAAGAAAAATGCAATTTTGTAAATTTTGGGGTCTTCTGTTTCTACGCAGTGCATTTTTCAATAAAAATGACACCTTACCTCTTTTCTGTAAGTCCATACGGTTAAAATTATACCCTACTTATATAGGTTTGATTTTGTCTTACTTCTGAAAAAAATCATAACTACATGCAGGAAAATGTATACGTCAAAAATTCTCATCTTCTGACCCCTATAACTTTTTTATTTTTCAGCATTCAGGCCGGTATGAGGGCTTATTTTTTGCGCCGTAATCTGAAGGTTTTATCAGTAGCATGTTTGTATTGATAGGACTTTTTGATCGCTTTTTATTCATTTTTTCATTATCTAAAAAGTGACCAAAAATACGCTATATTTTTTTTTTTTGCGCGTACGCCATTAACCATGCGGTTTAATTAACAATATATTTTAATAATTCAGACATTTCCACACACGGCAATACCACATATGTTTATTTTTATTTACACTTTTTTTTATGGGAAAAGGGGGGTGATTCAAACTTTTCTTAGGGAAGGGGTTAAATGACCTTTTATTAACTTTTCTTTTTCATTTTTTTTTTTTTGCAGTGTTATAGCTCCCATAGGGGGCTATAGCACTGCACACACTGATCTTTTCCACTGATCCCTGCAAAGCCATAGCTTTGCATGGATTAGTGTTATAGGCGGTCGATTGCTCAAGCCTGTATCTCATTGACGCAACGGAGCAAGGTAAAATGACCTCCGCTCGCGTCCTAGCTGATCGGGACATCGTGATTTTATCGCGATAGTCCCGATCAGCCTGACTGAGCTGCTGGGAAGCTTTCACTTTCATTTTAGATGCGTCTAAAGGGTTAATAGTGTGCCGCACAACTATCGGTGCCGCACGCTTTTACCGACCTGGTATGACGCGGGGTCATGGCGTGACCCCATTTTAAATACCGGGACCAGACGCAGGGTGTACAGGTACACCCTACGTCCTTAAGAGTTTAAAATGGACAGAGTTGTCAGCAGAGATCACTGTGCTCGTGATGTCAGCAAAGGGCTCTGTGTTCTAAAAAGAAAATAATTTCCTCTGTAGTATTCAGCAGCTAATAAGTACTGGAAGGATTAAGATTTTTTAATATAAGTAATTTACAAATCACTATGTGGTGTCCCGGCACTTTATTGCATACAGTACCTAGTGTAGAGATCCCCGAAGTCAGAGTAACTATGTTCAGGTAGGGTTCCTCAGGTGGGACAGCCCCTTGTCGCCTCTCCTCAAGTCTATCTCTATCTCCCATGCCCTACATCCCCCAGGCTATCACAACTATGTGACTCCGGTCGGCTCATTGAAATGAATGAGATACGGGCCGGGTCCTGTTCCAGTATCTTGAAAACGTAGTGTGAACCCAGCCTTGGTAACACATTGTGGTGCCATGTGTAGATAATGGTAGTAATGATGTTTTCTCTCCTCCACTGATTCTCCTAGAAATCTTTAGTCAGATCATATAAAATTATTACAGTAAAGCAGTAACAAGTGTAACCACTTCATAATCTTAATTTAGCCCTTAGAGGAATATTGACATTTTCAGAAATTAAAGCAATATATAACATTTTAGAATGCATTTTTAAATAAAAAATAAAAAACACGTTGTTCTCAGTTCGCATTTTACCAAAATATAGTGGCTGCATATAAACAAAATGGCTGCAGCCTTTCAGAATAATGTCACGGATGAGCGAACCTGGATTCAACCCGAATTTTAGGATTTTTAAGTGAGCCAGTAAATAGCGATAAAAAACGTGATGGCATGGTTTTTTGGCGAACGGAAGAAGCAGGGCGGCGAAATGATGTCAGGGACATCAGCATATCACATGATAACCCAGGTCTATCATGTGATTTGCTGCTTACTGTGTCAATCAGCACAAAGGCCAATAGGACACAGCGGGGGGGGGGAGGGGTAAGGGTCATATTTACACAGATAAGAGGGCAGTGAAGTCACCCACTGCATTCAGAGCGCTGGAACTGCTGGACAGAGAGAGATAGGGGAAGAGAGAGAGGGAGAGAGACAGAAATAAGGACAGTTAGTGATTACAAAGATAGATACAGATTTGAAAGATCTTGTGTGTGTGTGATTCAATCCCCGTGCAAGAATCCTATAGCGGCTCTTTTACACCAAAGCAGCATGTAAGGGGACATCCTAATCACAGCCTCTGAAGGGCTCATCTTTAGCTACCACAAATCCAAAAATGTTTTCAAGGTTTATACCTGCATATACCTGAATTGAATAATGTTCCTGAACCAGCTACAGTAGCTAGTGAGGTGCAGTGGTCTGGGCAACCCACCCACAAAGCGTATTCAAGTGGCACCTATGTACCTTTAGGGCCTGTCAACACAGTAGTGATTTGTCACTATAAGGCTAGGTTCAGACTACGGAATTTCCGCCTGCAATTCCGCTTTGAAATTGCAGGCGGAAATTCCGCTTGCTAAAATGTATTGTGTAGTCAATGGTTTTCCATTCACAAATTCACACTTCAGAATTTGTGAAGCGGAATTTGTGAACGGAAAATCCGCTTGGAAATTTCTGCCTGAAGAATGGCGGTGCTCTTTGTTCAGGCGGAAATCCGTGCGGAACACATTGCAGTCTATTGGAGACTGCAGTGTCCGTGCGGTCCTAGCGTCGTCGACTCAGAATCTCCAGGCGGAAATTTTCTGCCCGGAGATTCTGTAGTCTGAACCTAGCCTAATAGTGTTTCTGAACAAGCTATAGTAGCCCGTGAGGTGCTTTGATCTGTGCCATTAGCCACAAAGCATATTCAAGTGGTAACTATATATCGATGGGGCCTGTCAAAGCAGTTTTGAATATAACAGAATACCGCAAACACCTTCAGTACTCCTTGTGCTGTCATCTCTGCCACGCATAAAGCGTGTTGAAGTTACACATATCTAGCATGTAGTGTTTATACAGTTCTGGTGCATTGAATACATGTCTGGAAAATGAGTTGGTGGACAGGGCAGTGGGCTGAAGACCCCCCCTCCCCCCGATGTTCTCTGTCTGTAAGAATGTTCATGGCAGTACTAGTACAGGTAGCGGCAACAGCAGTCAGGTGTCCTGTGGTAGTAGTGGCAGCCATCCCAAGTTCTCACTGCCTCAGAGAGGTTATGTGGCTTCACAGGATGATCAAGCTTTACTGGAATATTTCTGTCATACGACTTCTGAGGAGGAAGACTCTGAGAATATGATGGTGAGCCAACGGTCAGTGTATTCTTTTGTCTCTACACTCACAAGAAAGATAGCACTAGCCATGAGCCAGGAGCCAGGAGTTGTGTGGGGACAGTCAAGCTTTGGAGTGTGTTGGCGAGGTGGTGGAGGTAGAATCAGTGGTTGAGCCCAGCACAAGCAGGACTGGCGGTGGTAAGCGTGTTGGGGATTCTGTAAGGCAATGAGGTTGCTATGCTGAGGGGGAGCAAGGAGCCCAAGAAGTCCATGCAGAGAGGAGTGGCGTGGATGATGCAGAGTTTGATGTTGATGATGATGTGATGTTGGACAGGATGTGGGAACTACCTGGGCATGAGCTGAGGTGTTCAAAGCAGTGGCAGTGTCAGGGAAGCATAGCAGAGGTAGGGGAAGAAAACCTGTGGAACGTAATAGGCGTAGGGCTGCTGGTCTGATAAGCTCAGGTGATGGTGACACTGCTGCATGTTCAGGTTATGTTAAAAAAAACATCCAGTGGTTGGGTACAGTAAGGTGGTGCAGTCTCTGTCCGATATTCTGATGTGTGGAACTTCTTTTATACCTTACCTGATGCAGAAAACGTGGCAATATGTAATCTCTGCAAACAGAAAGTAAGTCGTGGCCAGGGTCCAAGTGTAGGAACTACGTCTCATATGGAGAGTCACCACAAGGCCGCCAGGGACAGGGGAGATGCCCCACAACATGAAAAAAAAATGCTGCTGACGCTGCTACTAATGAACCTTCAGAACCCTTCCAACTGTCTAACAGCCAAGCCTCTTCCACAGGCAGCACATTTTCGGGATTTGCCTCATCTGTGGTGTGCCCTTCTGCTCCCCGATCCTGTCAGTTATCCATTGGGGAATCCATGTCCTCCAGACAACAGTATTCTCCCACTCACCCTATTGTAGTGTACCACAATTCATAAATGGCCAAATTGTTGGTGGCACAGGTCCTCCCATACCATCTTGTTGACTCCACAGCCTTCAGGCAAATAATGGGGTGTGCCCAGCCCAGGTGGTGCTTACCTATTTGCCATTATTTTGCAAAGAAAGCCATTCCTGCTTTGCACAATCATGTAGCGGAGAGGGTGGACCACTACATGAACTTTCCTGTTGCAGAACAGTGCATGCCCCGTTTGATACATGGAGAAGTAGCTATGGCCAGGGGAAATGTCTTTTACAGGCTACTGGATCAACATCCTGCAGAGCAAGGCTCCACCACAATGAGGCCAGGAAAATGTAGTGACAACTCCACGTTTGCGCCCATTAAGTTCAACTGCTGATACCCCCCATCCTCCTTCTCAAGCGCTGCCATGCTGTGTTACACCTGCTGAGCCTGGGCAAGAAGGCCACACAGCAGAAGAGCTGCTGCCCTGTCTGCAACAAGAGGTTTCACACTGGTTCTTAGGTCATGAGCTGACATTGGGAAACTTTGTTGCCGATAACGAAACAAACTGTGCTGTATGTAGGTGGCATGACACACTCTCTCTGTTTTGCACACGTGCTAAACCTTAAGGTAAAATGTTTCTTGACAACTTTTCCAGGTATTGAGCTAGTGTTGCCTACATGTAGGAAAATTTTGGCTTAGTCGTTCGCATGCATGACTTACCGCGCCAAAACGGTCTATCCCAACACCACCTTATTTGTGGCGTTCCAACACGGTGGAACTCCCCTTTATACATGTTGGACCACCTCTACCAGCAGCACAAAGAGGTGACCGACTTTCTCATGCAACAGCAATACCATTTTTGGAGCCAGTGTGATTTTCAGCTCAGGGATTGGCAGCTTGACACTTGTTGCATGCTCGTGCCTTTTGAGGATGCTACAAGATATGTCAGCAAGTAAAACAGCAGCATTGGGGATGTAATGACTGATATTTCTTTTGTAGAAGACGCTAACAGCGATGATGAAAAAGCAGACAACATGTCTTGATGGCAGCAGTATGGATGTCCTTCTTGAGGAGGAGAAGTTGGATAAGGAGGTAGTAGGACCTGAGGAGGAGGATGGACTCTCTATGGAAGACAGAGATGACGAGGACCTCACACAAGTCAAAACTGTTGAGGACGAGGAGGAGCATGACCAACCTTGGCAGTATGGGACGGAGGTGGAACAAGCTGGGCCCTCAAAAAAGCTGGCAAGGATGGCTAGGTGTATGCTTTCCTGATTGCACAATAACAAGCATATTGTGGGCTTGAAGGGAAAAGGGAGAGCATGGTAAGTGAGCTATAGCATCCTGTTCATACTGGTGTGGTGCTGTGCGGCGTCCGTCGCTGCCGTGGCGCCGTCTCTGCGGGGCGGTGCGACCCATGGACTGGTTTGAGTGGCATTGGGGCCGCTCTGCCAGTGGGTCGTTCCCCCTGTGGGCACTGGTGTTGCGGCGGTGGTGGTGGCCGCCCAGTGCTACGCCATTTTATGCTAGAGACGTTAGGGACCCACTCTAAATAGGTGGCCTTGACGTGGCGAGTGGGCTTTGTACTTTTTGATCAAAACGTATATACTAACAACCTGTTAGTTTTTGATATTATGCTGAGAAGCAACTAGATCATTGTGCAAGATTGTAGATGTGCACCATGTCTGTCTTCTACCTGAATTCGCATAATTAATTAACCTTTTATATACCAGACTTTTGCTCAGCGATACCTCATCAAGGGCTCTGCCTTATTGCTGGTTGTCAGTGGAGTTCTTGTGCATTCAGGTGCATTGAATTTTGCACTTTTATGTGTTGCAGTTTATTGTTGTTATTCTTACTATTTTTACCAATTTCATGTTTTCTGATATATTTGTAATTCTGTATCAACCTATCCACAAGGGCCCTGTGGAGGGAAACACTTTGTAATATTTGATTTTATATATATTTCGTTATTATTATTTTATTTTCATTGAATATTTTCAAGTCACCAACTACACCAGCTGCATGTAATAGTTATACCTGTAGCATCTTAAGTGCCAGTACCAAATCCATATATGTTTGCCCAGTGTTACAAATGTGTTTAGGGGCATATTTAATTTCCGGTTGGGTCTAACCGAGCCAAAACGAACTCGCAATTTCTGAAAAGTTTGGCAAGTCCGGCGAACTAAACTTTTCAAATGTTCGCTGAACTCAGAGCCGTTAAAAAAAACATTTATTAAGAAAAGATGATACTATTGTGGTATCTCAATATAAAGTCCTGTGTTCATATAGGGTTCATTTGTCGGATGATGCAGTGAAGCCATAATCTATACTGTATATTTAAAACTCAATGTGTGTGTGTGTATGTTCCAGCATCACGTCCAAATGGCTAAAGATATTAACATGAAACTTGGCACACATTACTTATATGTCAACAACAAACATAGGATAGGGGTTTAACCCTTACTCACCCCCATTTGCTAGGGTTGGGGTTATTGTTTAAGGTCCCATACAAATCTATGGGAAAAATATGTTTCCACATAGCTGCCATACAGCTGGAGATATTTCAATAATACCAGGTCACATGTTACTTATATGTCAAATAAAAAGATATGATAGTTAAATTAACCCTTACATACACCCTTATATAAAAGATGGGTTTTTGTTTCAAGTCCCATGCAAGTGTATGGGACTTCCAGTACCTTGCTCCACTCTGCATCTCCTGATGAATGTGTCAGTCCGGCTTGAAATGAGGTCGAGATATGAGGTGGGGATATGAGGACAGGATATGAGGTTGAGGTATGAGGACGGAATATGAGGACGGGATGGGAGGTCAAGATAGGAGGACGGTATATGAGGTAGGGATAAGAGGTCGGGATAGGAGGTCGGGATTGGAGGTTGGGATAGGAGGTCGAGACATGAGGTTGGGATATGAACACAGGATATGAGGTCGAGATAGGAGGACGGGATAGGAGGTCGAGATATGTTTATGGGATATGAGGTCGAGATAGGAGGTCAGGATATGAGGTCGAGATATGAGGACAGGATATGAGGTCCAGATAGGAGGACCGTATAGAAGGTCGGGATATGAGGACGGGATAGGAGGATGGGATATGAGGTCGAGATATGAGGATGGGATAGGAGGTCGGGATATGAGGTCGAGATATGAGGACAGGATAGGAGGTTGGGATATGAGGACGGGATATGGAGTCGAGATATGAGGTCAATATAGGAGGTCGGAATATGAGGACGGGATAGGAGGTCGGGATATGAGGATGGGATAGTAGGTTGAGATATGAGGACAGGATATGGGGTTGGGATATGACAACAATATATGAGGATGGGATATGAAGTCAAAAGCTTCCTCTTTTCTTGATTTTCCTCCCCAACAAGGATTAGGAAGGAAAAACCGGGCAACACCGGGTACTCAGCTAGTGTCATATAATATTCCTTTACCCTGTTGTTGTGTTTAAACAATGCTTCCTAAGTCACTTCACATGTTTATGCACTGTGCAGTGGTATGGCTTGGTCGTACGGCAGTGGGGCTGGCTGGCCACTGGGTCATTCACCATATGGGTTTGATGTCACGGAGGCAGTAGTTGACGCCTGGTGCTACGCCAGTACTAGGTTAGGGACCCACTCTGACTATGTGGCCTTGACGTGGCGAGTGGGCTTGTATTTTTTGATCGAAATGTATACTAACAACCTATTAGTTTCTGAAATAATGCTGAGAAGCAAGTAGATCAAAATACAAATTGTGGATGTGCGGCTATCTTTCTGTTACTCTATTTTTGTTTCACATTCGTAGTCTGTCCCCTCTTTCATAGCCAGCACTTTGCTCCACCCATTTGGCTCAGGCATTTTTAATCAGCAGGAGACTGCACATGGGTTTCTTCCTAGCATTGTCCAAGTTATTGTTACTGTGATGCTTTGTCTGCGGGGTGGTATGGCCCGGAGTTGAGGGGTTGGTCGGGCAGCAGTGTGGCTGCCTGGCCACTAGGTCATTCTCCTTGTGGGCTTATGTTGTGGAGGTAAGCCAGTGTTAGGTTAGGGACCCACTCTCACTAGGTGGCCTTGACATGGCGAGTGGGCTTGTACTTTTTGATCAAAATGTATACTAACAACCTGTTAGTTTTTTAATTAAGCTGAGAAGCAAGTGGATCAAAATACAAATGGTGGATGTGCGGCTATGTTTCTGTTTCTCTATTTTTGTTTTACACTGTGCTATTTATCTTCTCTCATCATCTATTGTGAAAAATAAACACTTCTTGTGAGTTCAGGGCATATAGGGAGTTTTTAGCCTATTGACTCTTATGGAAAAAATGTACTTATAACCTGTGGGTGGAGATTTCCTAGCCCAGTCTCCGTCTTAGCTGAGGGATGGCTTTCAGTTAGTCAGAGCCATATGCCTTCATGACATGCCAACTCACCTCCCCAGAGCTTAGACCAAAGCCTTCCTTATCACCCTACCTGGGAGCAGATGGAGATATAACCGACTCCTGCTTAAAGTGCAACTGTCATTAATTTTAACCCCCATAAACCAGCTCCAGCTTGACAAAGTTGTTAGAAATAACAGTTAAATCATACCTTTTGCTGCTTTCTAGCAGCTTTAATGATGCTAAAAGATGCTTTTAACGATAGTCAGCAACAGTCGGATAGGCGTGGCTATGCCCGCAGCTACCACACCTATCCCCTGTATGTCAGTGCTGGGGACGCTGTGTGATTGGTCCACAGGTCCCAGCACTGAGAGCCCTTATTACTGTACTGTACTGTAGAAGAATAAACAGTGCCCATTCATCTCTGGTGATGTGGGCAGTCAGCACTTACAGCAAGCACTAGCTCTCTTTCTGCTAGTATTTGCTCCCTGTAGCCCAATGCGTGGTGTAATGCTGTAGCAGAATGATCTGGCCGCCCGGTCTCATCTACTGCTGTGATGCAATGCGGGCGGCCAGATCATTTCGCTACAGCATTATGCCGCTCATTGGGCTATAGGGAGTAAGTACTAGCAGAAAGAGAGCTATCTGCTAGTCCAATAATGTTGAGTTGCCGGGCAGGTCCATACACCATGCCAGGTGTCTGTCAATGGAGTCGAGCATTTTCGACAGGCAGTAATTCTGTCAGGGAAATTCGGAGTGGGAAGAATATTGAAACCATAAAGTGCTTTATGGGCAAATTTGAAATAAGTTTCATGCCACTGTTCATTGATAACTTTATGCCAGCCCTGCAGAATGCACTCCGAGATTTCCCCGTCAGGTATCCAGCCTACCCAAGATGCAAAGAGTGAGTCTGTGTCCAAGTTAAGAAGTGTTTTTGTAAGTGCAGGATAAAGGGCCGATATAGTGGGTTTGTGAGCGGAAAACCCAATTAAAGTGTCTACTACATGCGTGGGGGCTTCAGCAGAAAGATTTCACAGTCTGTCCCTACAAAAGGAGTAGATCTAATTCAAATAATAGAGATGCCGTGGGGGGAGTTGAAACTTGTGCAGTAATGTGGTCGGTGAAGCCCAGCTTCTGTGCTCACTGTCCATAAGGTCGCCCGCAGTCGATAACCCTTTCTTCGCCCAAATTGTAATTACATTGGTCGGTATGCCTGGAGGGAACACTGGCTGTCCAACAAGAGGGAAATATTTAAACATGGAAAAAGGGAGATGGAACAATTTACGAACCTCCCTCCACGCTACAATCGTGTCTCACAATAGAACTGATTGCTTCACTTTGGGAGGCAGTTGTGAATAAGGTGTGTGAAGCAAGGCAGACAGATGCCACAGTGAGGCCCATTCTTTTTCCAGCTTCGTCATAGCGTGGAAGGAGGAGCCGTGGATCCAATCTATTACAAAACGAAATAGACAGGCTAGGTTATACCCTCTAATATTGGGGAAGTTCAGGCCACCTTCTAGTTTACTTAGCATGAGCTTCTTTAGAGCAATCCTAGGTCTTTTTCCTGCCCAGATGAACTTGGTGAAAGCTGAATTTAATAGGCGTGTGCGTCAGTATGGTGTAAAAGGAGAGGCAATGTCTGCATGGGGTATAGGAGATGGGAAAAGCTGACCATTTTGAGTAGATGGCACCTACCCATTAAAGATAAGGGCAAACCCATCCACCTTTTTAGCTCTGACTGTATCTTCTGGAAAAGGGGAGGGAAGTTTAATTTATAAATGGAGTCAGTGGTTCTACCTATTTTGATACCTAAATAAGTAATTGAGGAAGAGGCAATTTTGATCCCTGTGTTAGCTATGGCGGGTATCCAACGAGGAGGGGAGGTGCCCAACAGGAGGATCTCCGACTTCGTGACATTCGTCTTATATCCCGAGAAGCTACCAAAGAATGCCAGGAAGTCCAGAACCCCCTGCAGGGAGCGATCGGGTGAATTCATGAACAGTAGGATATCATTCACGAACATAATGAGTTTAACCATGTCCTGCCCCACCTTGATGCCCTCATAAAGGTGTGATGTTAGTAGGTGATGCGCTAAGGGTTCTATAGCAAGGTCAAAAAGTAGGGGGGATAGTGGGCAGCCTTGTCTCGTGCCCTTGCAGAGAGAGAAGGGGGCAGAGAGAATTCCAGGGGTGCTTATTCTAGCCTTAGGTTCTCTATACAAGCCAGAGAGAAAATCCCTAAACGCTCCTGTAATGCAAAACCTATCCAGCACCAGCCCCCGCCAGTCCCACCGTACATTATCAAATGCCTTTTCTGCGTCCAACATTATCAAGGCCGGATGGTCACCCGGCAGGGGCTGGTGCTGCAACCGATCTAACACTGTAAGCACCGTGCGTAAATTCAGTGTGGCCGACCGGTTCCTAATGAACCCAACTTGGTGGCTACCCACCAGGGATGGCATGACCCGTGACAGCCTGTCAGCTAGAATTTTGGCTAACAACTTAATATCCTGATTGATTAATGAGATTGGTCTATAGGAGCCAGGGTCGCTAGCGTCTTTTCCCGGTTTGGGAAGGACTTTTATGTAGGCCATAGACACCTCCGAAGAGATCCTACTAGTGGACATAAAAGTGAAGAATAAATCATGAAGCTCCGGGGAGATCTGATGGATAAGCGCCTTATAATATTTGGCAGGGTAGCCATCAGGCCTCGGGGCTTTCCCGTTGTGAAGGGATCTAATAGTGGCCTGAATTTCATCCTCCGTCACCGGGGCGTTTAGGATGTCCTTCTGGTCATCCGATAGTTTAGGTAGGTTGAGACTATCTAAAAAAGTTGCTGCCGCTACAGGATCAGAGGGCGCGTCTTGGTATAAAGTGGTATAGTAGTCAGCAAGGGTTTTGTTTATTAAGTGTGAGTCTGAGTAAAAGTTTCCTCCCTCTCCTTTGAGCCTAGTAATGTGAGTCAGTTGCCAGCGACCCTTGGCCAGGTTCGCCAGCAAAGGGCCTGCCTTATTTCCCTGCCTAAAAAGATCAACCTCATAATTAGTGTTGAGCAGCATAGGCCATATTCGAATTTGCGATATTTCGCGAATATATGGACGAATATTCGTCATATATTCGCTAAATTTGCATATTCGTAATATTCGCATATGCGAAAATTTGCATATGCGAGAATTAGCATATACAAAAATTAGCATATAAAAAATTAGCATAAGCGAAAATTCACACATGCAAAAATTAGCATATGCAAATGTTTGCATATGCGAAAATTCGCACGCCAGTCTCACACATTAGTATTAGAGCCTTCTTTACACCACACAAGCTGGAAGCAGAGAGGGATGATCACTGTGATGTGTACTGTGAAAAAACAAACAAACAAAAAAAAAACGAATATTCGTAATTACAAATATATAGTGCTACATTCGCGAATATTCGTGAATTCGCGAATATGCGTTATTCGCGAATAAGATTCGCATTGCGAATATTCGTGAGCAACACTACTCATAATAGGATCTAGTTAGTCTCTCTCTTCTATCTAGCCATAGCTCAAATTGGGTTTTGATCGCTATCCACGCCTCCTTAAGAGTGTCAGTTGGGGACTGTAAAAAGAGGACATAAGCCTCGTGCAATGATTGACTCGCCGCCAGGAATTCAGTCTGAGAGGTGCGTTTAAGGGAGGTGATGTGAGTTAACAATTTACCTCTCAGAACTGCTTTGCTAGATTCCCAATAGAGAAGCGGGTCCTCCCTATGAGCGGAATTGGTACTATCGAATTCTAACCACCAACCCCTTAATTGTTCCACAAAAGATTCATCCCTTGTTAGCTATGAAGGGAAGCGCCACAAAATATCACTTCCCTTTGGGCAGGTAGGGTGGAGTGAAAGGATTACCGGGGAGTGGTCTGAGATGGCTAAATCTCCAATGCTCACCAAGCAAAGCCGCGCGCCAAAGCGTGAGCTAACTAGAAAAAGATCGATACGGGACCACGTCTGGTGAGCATGGGAGAAGTGTGTATATTCCCTATCTTCCGGATGTGACACCCTCCAGGCATCTATTAAATCGCATTGGGTCAGCACATTAGGGAGAACACAGTCACTACCTCTAGGCGTCCGTGAGCGCGAAAACTGTCCTGTCCTGTCAACTTGAGGGGCAACCACTGAGTTAAAGTCCCCCCCTAGGATCTTCCAAAAAGTGCTGTCAGTTTGAACCTGAGTGATCATATTATCAAAAAAGGCATTGTTTTCCCCATTAGGAGCATACACATTATAGATACTAAACATCTCTCCATTATGCTCCACTTGCACGTGCGAGAGTCTTCCCTCAGAGTCAGTCACATGCGAGAGCAGCGAAAATTAGAAAGATTTATGAATTAACGTTAGAACACCAGCCTTCCCCTCAACCGCTGGGGATCCAAAGACTTGCCCAACCCATTGCTGCTGCATCCGGAAGAAATCGCTTTCCACCAAATGGGTCTCTTGCAGGAGGACTATATCAGGATACAATTTTTTAAGATAGCAAAGAATCATTCTGTGTTTGTGTGGGGAGTGCAGACCATGTACCTTCCACGTAAAAAGATTAGGCATTACTAAATAAGCATAGGGGGACTATGTGTGATTCACTTACAGATGGGAGACCTCCCGGAGGAAGCAGCAATGAGCAGCGCCAGTCATAGAAGAACTCACAAGTTCCCTCAAGGGCAACATCTGAGTTAGAACATACCCATACTTTACTCAGTATAAAATAAGACAGTGTGTAAGCATCACATAGGAGATAAACTTTAGAACAGTAAGAAACTTAAGCAAAAATAAAACACCAATAATATAGTGACCCCGAACATGACTCAAAAAATGCAGAGTCTCCATCCATCAGGATGAGGGACCTCCTTTTTTCAGGCAATGGCGGAGGAGTAAAAAAGGCCATTCACATTAAACAACATCAAGGGGGACCCCATCTTCCCCCTGGGCTAAAAGAATGAAAAAAAAGGGGAAAAGATGGGGTATACACCCCCCAGGTGATTCCCCGCTAGGATCCATCAACACCAGAACAGTGGGGGTAAACATTTAAAAAATAGAAGCAGGGTGTAGATTAGAAGTTGCAGAGGAGCACGGGGGTACAAAGACACGAAAAACCTGAGAGATCCGCTGGCCAGTCCTGGAACGGGCTAGTCCATCAGATGTCCTGAGATCTTGGGGGGAAAGCGGGGAAGTCAATCTGGAGAACGATGTCCGTCTCTATCGCGGTGGGTCCACGGTGAGCGAGGTCTTTTGCACCGTTCAAGCGGAGTAGTTGAACGAGAGTCCCCTCTGCAGGCTGAGCGTCAACGTTGGGCTGAACGTGAAGATCTGGATCTGCTGGTCGTGCGGCGTGGTCTTCTTTGTGGGTCAGTAGGATGCGACAGTCTATCCAAAGCTGCGGCGTCTGCTTCTGGGGTGTTGAAGGTTGAGACGGAGCTATCCGCCTGAAAAACTCGGAGAATTGCAGGATATTGTACCTGGAATCTGCAGATAGAGTTGTAGAGGGAGGTACAAACTGCACTAAAGGCTCTGCGCCGTTTCGCCACCTCCACTGAGTAATCCTGAAAGACGAGCAGCCGCATCCTATGAATCACCAGAGGTTGAGATCTTCGGCGGTAGGCCTCTAAAATGTCCACTTTATCGTTAAAGTCAAGTAAGCGGAGTATCACCTGGCGTGGTCGGTGCGCCAATGCTGCTGGCCCCGGAGAAGAGTCCACTGCTGCTCCTATACGGTGAGCTCTTTCCACCCTACATGGATGGGAGAGACCCAGCGCCTTTGGTACGTCCCGCTCACAGAAGCTTTGTAGGTCTTTTGATTTAACAGATTATTTTACGACTACTATGCGCAGATTATTTCTACGTGACCTGTTCTCAAGATCCTCAATTTTTTCAGACATACGGGTTAGATCAAGTTCAGCAGTATGCAAGCGGCGTCTTAGCATAACATCTCCATCCTCCAGTGAGGAAATGCCTTGTTCTGCTTCCCCAATCCTGGCAGACTGTGTGGTAACTTCAATTTGTAAGTTTTGAAGGTCAGTTCTGAGGGCCTCCTCCACTATGCGCTGCACACTTGGGGATATCTGTTGCGCCACTGTAGCAGCCAGTAAGTTGTAGTTCACTGAGGAGCCCTGATGCTGCCCTATAATGGAGGGGGAATCCTGTGCAGTGAGGGGGGGGGGGTGCCTGCTCCCTTAGAAGAGCGTCCCCAGCAATCTGTATGGCTTCCTCCCCAGATAAAGCAGCGCTGGGGGAATCATCCATGCGGTCAGCCCCTGCAGCCAGAGTCCCTTCAGTCACCACTGCTTTAGTGACAACAGCAGCGGTGGTGGTAGTGGATGAAAACGCGGCCCCCTTATGTACAGGGGCCGCCGGAGCTGCGGCCATGTTCACCGCGCCGCGATGCTCTGGTGGATTTGCTTTAATTACCACGAGGAAATTGACATACTGTTACGCCGAGCGCTCCGGGTCCCCGCTCCTCCCCGGAGCGCTCGCAACATCCTCGCTACGGCAGCGCCCCGGTCAGATCCACTGACCGGGTGCGCTGCGATACCGCCTCCAGCCGGGATGCGATTCGCGATGCGGGTGGCGCCCGCTCGCGATGCGCACCCCGGCTTCCGTACCTGACTCGCTCTCCCTCGGTCCTGTCCCGGCGCGCGCGGCCCCGCTCCCTAGGGCGCGCGCGCGCCGGGTCTCTGCGATTTAAAGGGCCACTGCGCCACTGATTGGCGCAGTGGTTCCAATTAGTGTCTTCACCTGTGCACTCCCTATGTATACCTCACTTCCCCTGCACTCCCTCGCCGGATCTTGTTGCCCTTGTGCCTAGTGAAAGCGTTCCCTTGTGTGTTCCTAGCCTGTGTTCCAGACCTCCTGCCGTTGCCCCTGACTACGATCCTTGCTGCCTGCCCCGACCTTCTGCTACGTCCGACCTTGCTTTTGTCTACTCCCTTGTACCGCGCCTATCTTCAGCAGTCAGAGAGGTTGAGCCATTGCTAGTGGATACGACCTGGTTACTACCGCCGCAGCAAGACCATCCCGCTTTGCGGCGGGCTCTGGTGAACACCAGTAGTAACTTAGAACCGGTCCACTAGCACGGTCCACGCCAATCCCTCTCTGGCACAGAGGATCCACCTCCTGCCAGCCGGCATCGTGACAGTAGATCCGGCCATGGATCCCGCTGAAGTACCTCTGCCAGTTGTCGCCGACCTCACCACGGTGGTCGCCCAGCAGTCACAACAGATAGCGCAACAAGGCCACCAGCTGTCTCAACTGACCGTGATGCTACAGCAGCTACTACCACAGCTTCAGCAATCATCTCCTCCGCCAGCTCCTGCACCTCCTCCGCAGCGAGTGGCCGCTTCAGGCCTACGATTATCCTTGCCGGATAAATTTGATGGGGACTCTAAGTTTTGCCGTGGCTTTCTTTCACAATGTTCCCTGCACTTGGAGATGATGTCGGACCAGTTTCCTACTGAAAGGTCTAAGGTGGCTTTCGTAGTCAGCCTTCTGTCTGGAAAAGCTCTGTCATGGGCCACACCGCTCTGGGACCGCAATGACCCCGTCACTGCCTCTGTACACTCCTTCTTCTCGGAAATTCGTAGTGTCTTTGAGGAACCTGCCCGAGCCTCTTCTGCTGAGACTGCCCTGCTGAACCTGGTCCAGGGTAATTCTTCCGTTGGCGAGTACGCCATACAATTCCGTACTCTTGCTTCTGAACTATCCTGGAATAATGAGGCCCTCTGCGCGACCTTTAAAAAAGGCCTATCCAGCAACATTAAAGATGTTCTGGCCGCACGAGAAATTCCTGCTAATCTACATGAACTCATTCATCTTGCCACTCGCATTGACATGCGTTTTTCCGAAAGGCGTCAGGAGCTCCGCCAGGATATGGACTTTGTTCGCACGAGGCGTTTTTTCTCCCCGGCTCCTCTCTCCTCTGGTCCTCTGCAATCCGTTCCTGTGCCTCCCGCCGTGGAGGCTATGCAAGTTGACCGGTCTCGCCTGACACCTCAAGAGAGGACACGACGCCGCATGGAGAATCTCTGCCTGTACTGTGCCGGTACCGAACACTTCCTGAAGGATTGTCCTATCCGTCCTCCCCGCCTGGAAAGACGCACGCTGACTCCACACAAAGGTGAGACAGTCCTTGATGTCAACTCTGCTTCTCCACGTCTTACTGTGCCTGTGCGGATATCTGCATCTACCTTCTCCTTCTCTACTATGGCCTTCTTGGATTCCGGATCTGCAGGAAACTTTATTTTGGCCTCTCTCATCAACAGGTTCAACATCCCGGTAACCAGTCTCGCCAGACCCCTCTACATCAATTGTGTTAACAATGAAAGATTGGACTGTACCATACGTTACCGCACGGAGCCCCTCCTAATGTGCATCGGACCTCATCATGAAAAAATTGAGTTTTTGGTCCTCCCCAATTGCACTTCCGAAATTCTCCTTGGACTACCGTGGCTTCAACGCCATTCCCCAACCCTGGATTGGTCCACAGGGGAGATCAAGAGCTGGGGTACCTCTTGTTTCAAGGACTGCCTTAAACCGGTTCCCAGTACTCCCAGCCGTGACCCTGTGGTTCCCCCTGTAACCGGTCTCCCTAAGGCCTATATGGACTATGCTGACGTATTTTGCAAGAAACAAGCTGAGACTCTACCTCCTCACAGGCCTTATGACTGTCCTATTGACCTCCTCCCGGGCACTACTCCACCCCGGGGCAGAATTTATCCTCTGTCCGCCCCAGAGACTCTTGCTATGTCTGAGTACATCCAGGAAAATTTAAAAAAGGGGTTTATCCGCAAATCCTCCTCTCCTGCCGGAGCTGGATTTTTCTTTGTGTCCAAAAAAGATGGCTCCCTACGTCCTTGCATTGACTACCGCGGACTTAATAAAATCACGGTAAAGAACCGCTACCCTCTACCTCTTATCTCTGAACTCTTTGATCGCCTCCAAGGTGCCCACATCTTTACCAAACTGGACTTAAGAGGTGCTTATAATCTCATCCGCATCAGGGAGGGGGACGAATGGAAAACGGCATTTAACACTAGAGATGGACACTTTGAGTATCTGGTCATGCCCTTTGGCCTGTGCAACGCCCCTGCCGTCTTCCAAGACTTTGTTAATGAAATTTTTCGTGATCTCTTATATTCCTGTGTTGTTGTGTATCTGGACGATATTCTGATTTTTTCTGCCAACCTAGAAGAACACCGCCAGCATGTCCGCATGGTTCTTCAGAGACTTCGAGACAATCAACTTTATGCCAAAATGGAGAAATGTCTGTTTGAATGTCAATCTCTTCCTTTCCTAGGATACTTGGTCTCTGGCCAGGGACTACAAATGGACCCAGACAAACTCTCTGCCGTCTTAGATTGGCCACGCCCCTCCGGACTCCGTGCTATCCAACGTTTTTTGGGGTTCGCCAATTATTACAGACAATTTATTCCACATTTTTCCACCATTGTGGCTCCTATCGTGGCTTTAACCAAGAAGAACGCCAATCCTAAGTCATGGCCTCCTCAAGCGGAAGACGCCTTTAAACAGCTCAAGTCTGCCTTTTCTTCTGCTCCCGTGCTCTCCAGACCTGACCCATCTAATCCCTTCCTATTGGAGGTTGATGCCTCCTCAGTAGGAGCTGGAGCGGTTCTTCTACAAAAAAATTCTTCTGGGCATGCTGTTACTTGTGGTTTTTTTTCTAGGACCTTCTCTCCGGCGGAGAGGAACTACTCCATCGGGGATCGAGAGCTACTGGCCATTAAATTAGCACTTGAGGAATGGAGGCATCTGCTGGAGGGATCAAAATTTCCAGTTATTATTTACACCGATCACAAGAATCTCTCCTATCTCCAGTCTGCCCAACGGCTGAACCCTCGCCAGGCCAGGTGGTCTCTGTTCTTTGCCCGGTTTAATTTTGAAATTCACTTTCGCCCTGCCGATAAGAACATTAGGGCCGATGCTCTCTCTCGTTCCTCGGATGCCTCGGAAGTAGAGCTCTCTCCGCAACACATCATTCCTCCTGACTGCCTGATCTCCACTTCTCCAGCCTCCATCAGGCAAACTCCTCCAGGGAAGACCTTCGTTTCTCCACGCCAACGCCTCGGAATCCTCAAATGGGGTCACTCCTCCCATCTCGCAGGCCATGCGGGCATCAAGAAATCCTTGCAACTCATCTCTCGTTTCTATTGGTGGCCGACTCTGGAAACGGATGTTGTTGATTTTGTGCGGGCCTGCACTGTCTGTGCCCGGGATAAGACTCCTCGCCAGAAGCCTGCTGGTCTTCTTCATCCTCTGCCTGTCCCCGAACAGCCTTGGTCTCTGATTGGTATGGACTTTATTACAGACTTACCCCCATCCCGTGGCAACACTGTTGTTTGGGTGGTCGTTGATCGATTTTCCAAGATGGCACATTTTATTCCTCTTCCTGGTCTTCCTTCTGCGCCTCAGTTGGCAAAACAATTTTTTGTACACATTTTTCGTCTTCACGGGTTTCCCACGCAGATCGTCTCGGATAGAGGCGTCCAATTCGTGTCAAAATTCTGGAGGGCTCTCTGTAAACAACTCAAGATTAAATTAAACTTTTCTTCTGCTTATCATCCTCAATCCAATGGGCAAGTAGAAAGAATTAACCAGGTCCTGGGTGATTATTTACGGCATTTTGTTTCCTCCCGCCAGGATGACTGGGCAGATCTTCTTCCATGGGCCGAATTCTCGTACAACTTCAGAGTCTCTGAATCTTCTTCCAAATCCCCATTTTTCGTGGTGTACGGCCGTCACCCTCTTCCCCCCCTCCCTACTCCCTTGCCCTCTGGTTTGCCCGCTGTGGATGAAATAACTCGTGATCTTTCCACCATATGGAAAGAGACCCAAAATTCTCTCTTACAGGCTTCATCACGCATGAAGAAGTTTGCTGATAAGAAAAGAAGAGCTCCCCCCATTTTTTCTCCCGGAGACAAGGTATGGCTCTCCGCTAAATATGTCCGCTTCCGTGTTCCCAGCTACAAATTGGGACCACGCTATCTTGGTCGTTTCAAAATCTTGTGCCAAATTAATCCTGTCTCTTACAAACTTCTTCTTCCTCCTTCTCTTCGTATTCCTAATGCCTTTCATGTCTCTCTTCTTAAACCACTCATCATCAACCGTTTCTCTCCCAAACTTATTCCTCCTACTCCTGTCTCCGGTTCTTCAGACATCTTCTCCGTAAAGGAGATACTGGCCTCCAAAAAGGTCAGAGGAAAAACTTTTTTTTTAGTGGACTGGGAGGGCTGTGGTCCTGAAGAGAGATCCTGGGAACCTGAGGACAATATCCTAGATAAAAGTCTGGTCCTCAGGTTCTCAGGCTCTAAGAAGAGGGGGAGACCCAAGGGGGGGGGTACTGTTACGCCGAGCGCTCCGGGTCCCCGCTCCTCCCCGGAGCGCTCGCAACATCCTCGCTACGGCAGCGCCCCGGTCAGATCCACTGACCGGGTGTGCTGCGATACCGCCTCCAGCCGGGATGCGATTCGCGATGCGGGTGGCGCCCGCTCGCGATGCGCACCCCGGCTTCCGTACCTGACTCGCTCTCCCTCGGTCCTGTCCCGGCGCGCGCGGCCCCGCTCCCTAGGGCGCGTGCGCGCCGGGTCTCTGCGATTTAAAGGGCCACTGCGCCACTGATTGGCGCAGTGGTTCCAATTAGTGTCTTCACCTGTGCACTCCCTATGTATACCTCACTTCCCCTGCACTCCCTCGCCGGATCTTGTTGCCCTTGTGCCTAGTGAAAGCGTTCCCTTGTGTGTTCCTAGCCTGTGTTCCAGACCTCCTGCCGTTGCCCCTGACTACGATCCTTGCTGCCTGCCCCGACCTTCTGCTACGTCCGATCTTGCTTTTGTCTACTCCCTTGTACCGCGCCTATCTTCAGCAGTCAGAGAGGTTGAGCCGTTGCTAGTGGATACGACCTGGTTACTACCGCCGCAGCAAGACCATCCGGCTTTGCGGCGGGCTCTGGTGAACACCAGTAGTAACTTAGAATCGGTCCACTAGCACGGTCCACGCCAATCCCTCTCTGGCACAGAGGATCCACCTCCTGCCAGCCAGCATCGTGACACATACATTTTACATATGGAATAATCTACTCCATTTTGTATCACTTTGTAATTAATTTGGGGAACCTGACTCCAGCATATCTTTTTTGGATTCCCTCAAAGTTTTGAAGAAATATAATAGGAAGAGCAACATAGTTGTGACAATTATGGTAAAGTAGATCAGTCACAAAATAGTTTGTAGGTTTGAAAAATTAAGTAATATTGATAGTACTGGGATCTGCAAGGTTCTATACTTCTTATTTACAATTTTTTATGCAATAAAAAAACGGATAAAGATACTGAGGCTTTGTAGTCTCTATAATCCAGAAAAGAAAAAGTGTATTAAGCGAAATTATATAGATTTACAATATACTTTACTGAGCCTTGAACTCTTGTTGAACCAGTCGGAATTTAGATTGATTCATGATAATTTATGGCCAGTGCATTTAGTTCATTAAAGTTTTGTTTTATCCTCAAAATTGTCACATTATTAAAGCAATGGCAAATGATCTTTCATTTACGGGAAACCACCAAGGGCTTATGTGGTCTTGAACACAGTACATAATGACCTCTTCCATTATTTTTGGATTCTGTATTAATCTTAGTACAGCATCTGCCTTTATCAGTCAGAACATTCTAACCTTGACATATACAAAACTCAAAGCAACTTTTTTCAAGAAGTAATTTAGTATTTTTTAAAAGATTTCAATTACCCTAATGAACACAGCTTATGTTATAATATATCTCTCTTTACATATAATGTATTGCATGCCTTTTTATTCTGTACTTTTCTGCTTATTTACTGCCTGTAAATAAGAAATGTTTGAGGGAATTGTGTACTGGAAAGTATAAAATATACTGGGATATAGTGGGAAGAATGGAATAGTTTAGTTATGAGAATAGCACTTAACACTTATAAGGTTGAAGTTTTGTATATGAAGACAGGAAAGTCAAAAATAACTTTATACTGCACCTACAAAAACTGACACAAATAGTAATCCAATACAACACTCAGTTATATGAAATCAAAAGTCTCATTACAAACTACAAGTTCAGAGATATCCTTCCACATTTAAAAACTACCTTCTCTTAAAACATGTAGAACCTCAAAAGACAGGTGGGGGGAACCCACATGGAACCATAAGACATCACAATAGTCATACATATACAGATTTAATAAGTTTTTATACTTGTAATGAGCAGGGATAAATATTGCACAATCACCCTTTTTGACTAAATACTGTATATACTGCATGCCTATGATCCATTAGGAGCACCCACCACCACTTTGACATGTGTTTCATCAGGACCTCTTATTAAGGAGTGTGAAAACTCATATCAGGGGAGTTGTAGTTTAGGAACAGCGAGACTCCATCCGTTGATAAACTACAACTCCCATCATGGGAGTTGTTTAGCAACAGCTTGAGTCTCATTGTGGAAGTTGTAGTTTAGGAACAATGGGAGTTGTAATTTAGCAACAGCTGGAGGCACCCTGTTCCAAAACTACAACTCCCATGATGGAAGTTGTAGTTTAGAAACAGCTGAAGTCACCCTGGTATTAAATGAAAGCCGCTCCCCAGTATGTTTGCAAAGTAAACGCTTAGGGCACCCGGGACAGTCAGTCATAAGCATGGGGGGGGGGGGGTTAAAGGTAGGGGCTGGGACAGCCAGTAGCTGGCCTCACGGCGGACCGCCAGTTCTGTTTTAAGATACAACCAGGAGATTTTCCATAGTCTACACTGCAGCAATTATACACTATTGGAGCTGGAATTGCCACGGCTGCTGGCACCAGACTTGCCTTCCAATGGGACCCCAAAAAAGGATTTAAAGTTTGCTCATTCCAATTACCAGGCTCTGTCATTGTGCCGCTCTGCGGCAGTGATTCCAATAGCAATGCCTGTAATCTGCATGTCATACTGAATAGCACACTCCCTATGCGTGTTACCACAAGGCAAAGTGTTCTACACCCCTATAGAGGCTCTTTGTAGCCTGGAAATAACGGTTTTTAACCCCTTCACGACGAGCGACGTACATGTACGGCACCGCGAAGTGTCACTTACATGTCCGTCGTGGGGTTCCGGGAGCGCCGCATCACCGGTAGCGGTGATCGGGCCGGGATGACTGCTGGGGGGTCCTGATGCGCGCAAATCGCAGGTCAATTCAGACCAGTGATCTGCGCGATTCCAGGTCATACGGGTCACTAGTGACCCGGTGACCCGGAAAATAAGAGGGATCGGGGGTGTCCGAGACACCCTCGATCCCCCTGAAGGGATAGGAGTTTGGTGGCAGGGGTGCCACCCCTATCCCTGCTGTTGGTCGGCCGAGTGACCGACCGATAGCAGACGGGGGAGGGGGGGTTAAAGTTTGGTTCCCCCGCTTTGCCCACCTTTGGGTGTCCGGCCAAAATGGGGGAACCGTCCAGGGAGGGTCGGCGCCGAAGGTCCCTTACCTGGATCCCTGATCCCCGTTCGCGATCCTCCCCCACGTGCAGCGGCGGCGGCAGCAATACTTCCGCGTCCTGCTAGGTGAGTTGTTGCCTAGCAACATCCGGAGGGCCACAGTTTACAGTGGTCTCCAAACCTAAAAACACTACACTACATAAAATAACCTAAAAACACTACACTACACTAACATAAAATAAAGAGTAAAACAATATATGTATATATATATATATATATATTTACACACGTACACTGCCCCCCCCCCTACCACCCCCCTTCCCCAATAAAAATTAAAAACATATTGTACGGCAGTGTTTCTAAGATGGAGCCTCCAGCTGTTGCAAAACAAAAACTCCCAGCATTTCTGGACAGCAATTGACTGTCCAAGCATGCTGGGAGTTTAGCAACAGCTGGAGGCACCCTGTTTGGGAATCACTGGCATAGAATACCCCTATGTCCACCCCTATGCAAGTCCCTAATTCAGGCCTCAAATGCGCATGGCGCTCTCACTTTGGAGCCCTGTCGTATTTCAAGGCAACAGAATAGGGTCACATATGGGGTATCGCCGTACTCGGGAGAAATTGCCTAACAAATTTTGGGGGGCTTTTTCTCCTTTTACCCCTTATGAAAAGGAACAGTTGGGGCCTACACCAGCATGTTAGTGTAAAAAAATTAAACATTTTTACACTAACATGCTGGTGTTGCCCTATACTTTTCATTTTCACAAGAGGTAAAAGGGAAAAACGCCCCCCAAAATTTGTAACGTAATTTCTCCCGAGTAGAGGAGATACCCCATATGTGGGCGGAAAGTGCTCTGGGGGCGCACAACAAGGCCCAGAAGGGAGAGTGTGCCATGTACATTTGAGGTGATTTACACAGGGGTGGCTGATTATTACAGCGGTTCTGACAAACACAAAAAAAAAAAAACACATCCACATGTGACCCCATTTTGGAAACTACACTCCTCACGGAATGTAATAAGGGGTACAGTGATAATTTACACCCCACAGGTGTCTGACGGATCTTTGGAACAGTGGTCCGTGAAAATGAAAAATTTTGCACAGCCCACTGTTCCAAAGATCTGTCAAACACCAGTGGGGGGTAAATGCTCACTGTACCCCTCATTACATTCTGTGAGGGGTCTAGTTTCCAAAATGGTATGCCATGTGTTTTTTTTTTTTTTTTTTTACACATGCAAAAATCGTGAAACACCTGTGGGTTTTTAAGGCTCACTTTATCCCTTGTTACGTTCCTCAAGGGGTCTAGTTTCCAAAATGGTATGCCATGTGTTTTTTTTTTCTGTCCTGGCACCATAGGGCCTTCCTAAATGCAACTTACCCTCCGAGCAAAATTTGCTCTCAAAAAGCCAAATATGACTCCTTCTCTTCTGAGCATTGTAGTTCGTCCGCAGTGCACTTCAGGTCCACTTATGGGGTACCTCCATACTCAGAAGAGATGGGAATACAAATTTTGGGGGGTCTTTTCTGCTATTAACCCTTTAAAAAAAATTTAAATTTGGGGGAAAACCAACATTTTAGTGACATTTTTTTTTTTTTTTTCATATGCAAAAGTTGTGAAACACCTGTGGGGTATTAAGGCTCACTTTATTCCTTGTTATGTTCCTCAAGGGGTCTAGTTTCCAAAATGGTATGCCATGTGTTTTTTGTTTTGCTGTTCTGGCTCATATCCTGTCTTCATATCCCGTCCTCATATCCCGACCTCCTATCCCGACTTCCTATCCTGACCTCCTATCTCGACCTCATATACCGTCATCATATCCCGTCCTCATATCCCAATAGGGATAGTCAGGGACAGGGGAGTGGGCTAGAATAGTGTGCACTCCGTCCCTGCCCATACGTGAAACTTGGAAGGGGTTAAACAAATATTGGGCCAAATGGTTCTTATCTGCCGACACATTCTATGTTTCTATTTTTAACCTCATATCCCATCCTCCTATCCCAACCTCTTATCTCAACCTTCCATCCCGACCTCCTATCCCGACTTCCTATCCTGACCTTCTATCTCGACCTCATATACCGTCATCATATCCCGTCCTCATATCCCAATAGGGATAGTCAGGGACAGGGGAGTGGGCTAGAATAGTGTGCACTCCGTCCCTGCCCATACGTGAAACTTGGAAGGGGTTAAACAAATATTGGGCCAAATGGTTCTTATCTGCCGACACATTCTATGTTTCTATTTTTAACCTCATATCCCATCCTCCTATCCCAACCTCTTATCTCAACCTTCTATCCCGACCTCCTATCCCGACCTCATTTCCCATCCTCCAATCCTGTCCTCATATCCCGTCCTCATATCCCGTCTTCATATCCCAACCTCATATCCCATCCTCATATCCCAACCACATATCCCGTCCTCATATCTTGACCTCCTATCCCATCCTCCTATCTTGACCTCATATCCTGTCCTCAAATCCTGTCCTCATATCCCGACCTCATATCTCGACCTCCTATACTGACCTCCTATCCTGACCTCATATCCAGTCCCCATATCCTGACCTCCTATCCCGTCCTTCTATCTTGACCTGATATGCCGTCCTCATATCCCGATCTCATATCCCATCCTCATATTCCGACCTTCTATTTTGACCTCATATCCTGTCCTCCTGTCCCGACCTCCTATCCCGACCTCCTATCCCGACCTTCTATCCAAACCTTCTATCCCGACCTTCTATCTGGACCTCCTATCCCAACCTTATATTCCATCCTCATATCCCATCCTCAAATTTTGACCTCCTATCTTGACCTAATTTCCCATCCTCCTATCTCGACCTCCTATCTCAACCTCATATCCCGACCTCCTATCCCGTCCTCATATCCCGACCTCATATCCCGACCTCATATCTCGACCTCCTATCCCGAACCGTAATATGTGTACCAGGTTTATTGAAATATCTCCAGGCGTATGGAAGGTATGTGGGAACATACATTTCCCATTGATTTGCATGGGACTTTAAGCAAAAACCCTGAGCCTCACAAATGGGTGTAGTTAAGGGTTAAATTAACTATTCTATATTTTAAGTGGACATATAAGTAACATGTGGCCAAGTATTATCGAAATATCTCCAGCCGTTTGGAAGTTATGCAGAAACATATATTTCCCATAGACTTGTATGGGACTTTAAACAAAAAGCCCATCCCTGGCAAATGGGGTGAGTAAGGGTTAAATTATCTATCCTATGTTTGTTGTTGATATATAAGTAACATTTTTGCCAAGTTTCATGTTAATATTTTTAGCCGTTTGGACGTGATGCTGGAACATACACACACACACACATGCACACACACAAACACATTGGCCCATTGAGTGGAGTGTAGGTTTCTTTGAGGGTTTTAATTCCCTACAATTTTTTTTCCACAGTATTTACTAAGGTTTCCCTACATTTTCCACTTTCCCTACATTTTGCTTTTTTTTTACACATGCTCTGATCTGTAGGGTTTTCCTCAGCTCAAATCCACCACATTTTATGCGGAAACCTTAGTTAATATGAAAATGTTGGAGACACGCCCCCTTTTGAGACCACACCCCTTTCCCCAGCAGACACGCCCCTTTTTCGGGTTTCCTTAGCAGAATGGAGAGTTAGTCGGGTTTTTTTCAATTCTGGCGCAAATTCTGGTCCAAATTCTGGCGCAGACAGAATTTCTGGCGCAATGCGACAGAATCTGGAGCACAACCATGTCAGGTTTGCAATAGTAAATGAGGGCCATTGAGTTTTATATATTTACTGGTTGAGTACCCGGTGTTGCCCTGTTTCTCCTTCCTAATCCTTCATATTCATATTCATATTCCGTCCTCATATATTGTTGTCAAATCCCAACCCCATATCCCAACCTCTTATTCCGACCTCCTATCCAGATCTCCTATCCCGTCCTCCTATCCCGACCTCCTTTCCCAACCTCCTATCCTGACCTCCTATCATGACCTCCAATCCTGACCTGCAATCCCAACCTCCTATCTCAGCCTCCTATCTCCACCTTCTATCCCGTCCTCCTATCCCTTCCTCCTTTCCCGTCCTCCTATCTCGACCTCCTATCTTAACCTCCTATCCTGTCCTCCTTTCCTGTCCTCCTATCTTGACCTCCTATCTTGACCTCTTATCCCGACCTCCTATCCCGTCTTCATATTCCTACTCATAATGTGTGTACCAGGTATTGAAATATCTCCAACTGTACAGATATCATGTAGGAACATACATTTCCCATAGATTTGCATGGGACTTTAACCTCTTCATGACGATGGGCATATGCATACGCCCTGCATCCTGAGTCCTTAAGGACGGAGGGCGTATGTATACGCCCGTGGGAATTCCGGTCCCCGCCGCTAGCCGGTCGGGGATCGGACCGGGATGACAGCTGATATCTATCAGCAGGCATCCCGTGCATATGCTCAGGGGGGTCCTGAGATTACCCCCCATGTCGGCGATCGAGGGAAATAGCCGGTCAATTTTCGGACCGGCGATTTTCTGCAGATCCGGGTCATACCGGTGTCTGGTGACCCTGAAAATCAGGGGGATCGGGGGGTGGCCGAGACACCCCCGATCCCCCTGAAGGGATAGGAGTTAGGTGGCAGGGGTGCCACCCCTCCTATCCCTGCTATTGGTCGTCAAGAAGCGACGACCAATAGCAGATCGGGGTGGGGGGGGTTAAAGTTTGGTTCCCCCATCCTGCCCACCGATGGTAATCCGGGCAGAACGGGGGAACTGTAGCGTGACCGGCGGTGGAGGTCCCTTACCTGACCGGTGGTGGCGGGCGACGATGACGTGCGGCTCCCTCATGCCTCCCTGGTGAAGACTACGGAAGTCGGTGACTAGTTGCCTAGCAACATCTAGAGGGCTATAGTTTGGAGACCACTATACAGTGGTCTCTAAACTGTAGCCCCCCCCCCCAGATGTTGCAAAACTACAACTCCCAGCATGCCCAGACAGCTGTTTGGGCATGCTGGGATTTGCAGTTTTGCAAGATTTAGAGGGCTACAGTTTGGTGATCACTGTGCAGTGGTCTCTAAACTGTGGCCCTCCAGATCTTGAACAAATACAACTCCCAGCATGCCCACACAACAGTTTGCTGTCTGGGCATGCTGGGATTTGTAGTTTTGCAACATCTGGAGGGCCACAGTTTGGAGATCACTGTGCAGTGGTCTCTAAACTGTAGCCCTCCAGATGTTGCAAAACTGCAAATCGCAATATGCCCAAACAGCTGTCTCGGCATGCTGGAAGTTGTAGTTGCGTACCCCCAGCTGTTGCATAACTACATCTCCCAGCATGCCCTTCAGTGATCAGTACATGCTGGGAGTTGTAGTTTTGCAACAGCTGGAGGCACCCTGGTTGGAAAATACTGAGTTAGGTAACAGAACCTAACTGAAGGTTTTCCAAGCAGTGTGCCTCCAGCTGTTGCAAAAATAGTTTTGCAACAGCTGGAGGTTGCATTCACACAGGCAGGTCTACAGTAAGTTTCCTGCTTCAAGTTTGAGCTGCGGCAAATTGAGCTGCCGCAGCACAAACTCCTAAAGGGAAACTCACTGTAAACCTGCGCCAGTGCGAATGCACCCTAAAAACACTACACTACACTAACACATAATAAAGGATAAACACTACATATACACCCCCTTACACTGCCCCCCCCCCCAATAAAAAAAAAAAATACATTGTACGGCAGTGTTAACAAAACGGAGCTTCCAGCTGTTGCGAAACAACAACTCCCAGCATTTCTGGACAGCCACTGACTGTCCAGGCATGCTGGGAGTTTAGCAACAGCTGGAGGCACCCTCACTGGCATAGAATATCCCTATGTCCACCCCTATGCAATCCCTAATTTAGTCCTCAAATGCGCATGGCGCTCTCTCAATTTGGAGCCCTGTCGTATTTCAAGGAAACAGTTTAGGGTCACATATGGGGTATTTCTGTTCTCGGGAGAAATTGAGTTACAAATTTTGGGGGGATTTTCTCCTTTTACCCCTTATGAAAAGGAAAAGTTGGAGTCTCCATCTAATTTTTTAACACTAACATGCTGGTGTTGCCCCATACTTTTTATTTCACAAGAGGTAAAAGGAAAAAAAGACCCCCAAAATTTGTATTGCAATTTCTCCTGAGTACGGAAATACCCCATATGTGGGCGTAAAATGCTCTGCAAATGTACATTTGAGGCCTAAATTGGTGATTTGCACAGGGGTGGCTGATTTTACAGCGGTTCTGACATAAATGCAAAACAATAAATACCTACATATGACCCCATTTTGGAAACTACACCCCTCACAGAATGTAACAAGGGGTATAGTGAGCCTGAACACCTCACAGGTGTTTGATAAATTTTCGTTAAATTTGAACGGGAAAATGAAAAAACATTTTTTTTTTTACTTTTAATTTTAATTTTTTTTAATTTTTCATTTGCACAACCCACTGTTCCAAAGATCTGTCAAACGCCAGTGGGGTGTAAATGCTCACTGCACCCCTTATAAAAATTATTTGGGGGAAGTAGTTTCCAAAATGGGGGTCACATGTGGGGAGTCCACTGTTCTGGCACCACGGGGGGGCTGTGTAAATGCACAAGGTCCCTGACTTCTATTCCAACCAAATTCTCTCTCCATAGTCTCAATGGCGCTCCTTCTCTTCTGAGCATTGCAGTGTGCCAGAAGAGCACTTGATGTCCACACATGGGGTGTTTCCATACTCATAAGAGATGGGGTTACAATTTTTTTTTTTTTTTTTTTTTTGGGGGGGGGGGGGGGGGGATCATTTTCTCCTATTACCCATGGTAGAAATGTAAAATTTGAGGAAAAACCAGCATATTAGTGAAAAAAATGTCATTTACACATCCAACTTTAACTAAAAGTCGACAAACACCTGGTGGGTATTAAGGCTCACTGTACCCCTTGTTACGTTCCTTGAGGGGTGTAGTTTCCAAAATAGTATGCCATGTGTTTTATTTTTGCTGTTCTGGCACCATAGGGGCTTCCTAAATGTGACATGCCCCCAAAAGCCATTTCAGCAAAATTTGCTTTCCAAAAGCCAAATGTGACTCCTTCTCTTCTGAGCATTGTAGTGCGCCCACAGTGAACTTGATGTCCACACATGGGGTATTTCCATACTCAGAAGGGATGGGGTTACAAATTTTGGGGACATTTTCTCCTATTACTCCTTGTAAAAATGTAAAATATGGGGAAAAGGAATCAGATGAACAGTGAAAGCATCCGAGAGTTATTAATGCTTAAAGTGACAGTGGTCAGATTTGCAAAAAAGGCCTGCGTCCTTGAGGTGAAAATGAGCTGCGTCCTTAAGGGGTTAAACAAAAACCTCAACCCTCACAAATGGGGATAGTTAAGGGTTAAATTAGCTGTCCTATATTTTAAGTGGACATATAAGTAACATGTGGCCAAGTATTATCGAAATTTCTCCAACCATTTGGAAGTTATGCAGTAACATATATTTCCCATCGCGGTTTGCCCCTTTTTCTGGTTTTCTTAGCAAAATGGAGAGTTAGTCGAGTTTTTTTCAAAACCTGGCGCAAAATCTGGCGCAGACAGAATTTCTGGCGCAATGCGACAGAATCTGGCGCACGACCCAACAAAACATGTCGGGTTTGCAATAGTAAAGGAGGACCATTGAGTTTTATATATTTACTGGCTGAGTACCCGGCTTTGCCCGTTTTCCTTCCTAATATTTGTTGTGGAGGAAAATCAACAGAGGAAGCAATCGACTTCATATCCCGTCCTCATATATTGTTGTCATATTGTCATATCCCAACCCCATATCTCGTCCTCATGTCCTGACCTCATATCCCGTCCTTCTATCCCGACCTCCTATCCCATCCTCCTATCCCATCCTCCTATCCCGTCCTCCTATCTCGACCTCCTATCTCGACCTCCTTTCCCGTCCTTCTATTTCGACCTCCTATCTTGACCTCCTATCCCGACTTCCTATCCTGTCCTCCTATCCCGTCCTCCTATCTCGACCTCCTATCCCGACCTCCTATCATGACCTCCTATCCCGTCGTCCTATCCCGTCCTCCTATCCCATCCTCGTATCCCGTCCTCCAATCCTGTCCTCCTTTCCCGTCCTCATATCTCGACCTCCTATCCCGACCTCCTATCCTGACCTCCTATCCCGACCTCCTATCCCGACCTCCTATCCTGACCTCCTATCCTGACCTCCTATCCCGACCTCCTATACCGTCTTCATATCCCGTCCTCCTATCTCAACTTCCTATCCCAACCTCCAATCCCGACCTCATATCCCGTCCTCATATCCCGACCCGTAATATGTGTACCAGGTATTGAAATATCTCCAGCCGTACGGAAGTTATGTGGGAACATACATTTTCCATTGATTTGCATGGGACTTTAAACGAAAACCCCGATCCTCACAAATGGGAATAGTTAAGGGTTAAATTAACTATCCTATATTTTAAGTGGACATTTAAGTAACGTGACCAAGTATTATCAAAATATCTCCAGCCGTTTGGAAGTTGTGCAGTAACATTTAGTGTTGAGCGGCATAGGCCATATTCGAATTTGCGAATATTCGCGAATATATGGACGAATATTCGTCATATATTCGTGAATATTCGCATATTCGTAATATTCCCGTTTTATTTTCGCATAAGCGAAAATTTGCGAATGCGAAAATTAACATATGCGAAAATTAGCATATACAAAATTAGCATTAGCGAAAATTTGCATATGCGAAAATTAGCATATGCAAATTTTCGCAGATGTGAAAATTCGCACGCACAGTAGTATTAGAGCCTTCTTTACACCACACAAGCTGGAAGCAGAGAGGGATGATCACTGTGATGTGTACTGTGGGAAAAAAAAAAAAACGAATATTCGTAATTACGAATATATAGTGCTATATTCGCGAATATTCACGAATTCGCGAATATGCGATATTCGCGAATAAAATTTGCATTGCGAATATTCGTGAGCAACACTAGTAACATTTATTTCCCATAGACTTGCGACTTTAAACAAAAACCCCGACCCTGGCAAATGCTGGTAAGGGTTAAATTACCTATCCTATGTTTGTTGTGACATGTGTGCCAAGTTTCATGTTAATATCTTTAGAAGTTTGGACGTGATGCTGGAACATATACACACACACATTGGCCCTAATTTACTAAGAGTGGAGTGTAGGTTTCTTTGTGGGTTATATTTCCCTACAATTTATTTTCCACGGTATTTACTAAGGTTTCCCTACATTTTCCACTTTCCCTACACTTTGCTTTTTTTACACATGTTCTGATCTGTAGGGTTTTCCTCAGCTCAAATCCACCACATTTTATGTGGAAACCTTAGTAAATATGCTGTTTTTTTGTAAAAATGTCTAGGGCATGCCCCTTTTCGGAGACCACGCCCCCTTTTCCCGGCAGCCATGCACCCTTTTTCGGGTTTTGTTAGCAAAATGAAGAGTTAGTCGGGATGTTTTAAATTCTAGCGTAAATTCTGGCACATAATCTGGCGCAGACAGAATTTCTGGCGCAATGCAACAGAATCTGGCACACAACCCGACAAAACATGTCGGGTTTGCAATAGTAAATGAGGGCCATTGAGTTGCATATATATATATATATATATATATATATATATATATATATATACATATATATATATATATATATATATATATATATATATATATATATACTAGCTAAGTACCCTTTTTCCTTCCTAATCCTTGTTGTGGAGGAAAATCAACAGAGGAAGCTTTTGACTTCATATCCCGTCCTTATATATTGTTGTCATATCCCAACCCCATATCCCATCCTCCTATCCCGACCTCCTATCTCGACCTCCTATCCCGACCTCCTATCCCGTCCTCCTATCCCGTCCTATCCCATCCGACCCTGACAAATGGGGTTGGGTAAGAGTTAAATAACCTATCCTATGTTTGTTGCTGACATATAAGTAACATGTATGCCAAGTTTCATGTTAATATCTTTAGCGGCTTGGACGTGATGCTGGAACATACACACATACATACACACACACACACACACACACACACATACACACTATGGGGGACATGTAACAAAGAATTTACACCGTTTCTGTGTGTAAATTCTTGCGCAAGCTGTTTTTTTGAGTCTTTTTTGCATGCATTCTGATGCATTTCCTTCTGATGTCGCGATGCGGGGTACCCTGGAGTGACATCTATAGTACACACGGATTTATTAACTGCATAGTTTTCCTTTACACCTAAAAAATTTCCGCAAGTACCTTTTTTGAACGCAAATATAAGCCATCTTGGACTTGACGTAGCAACTTGTCCTAAATCATCATCTTTTCTATTTCCTAAAGAATGGAATAAAAAGTAAGCCAAGTGATCAACCTTTCCTCTCGATATTATTCTTTCTAATTAGAAAATATACATTATTTTCTACATTGTTAACTCTAACAATCTAAATGACATTGTTTAGTCGCTTAAATCATTTTTCAATTGTCTTCAATGTTTTCTCTATATTGTGTAGTGATGTTGCTCTTATCAAATCACAAAGTTAAGCAAGTTATGTTATGTAATGTCTGATACCTTACTTTTCCTTTAAGACGCCATTCACATTATTAGCTGTTATCACTATTAAAGGAAGTAGTTAATTCTCTGTTGGACAATGTGCATTTTTAACAAATTCTGTGTTAAAAAATGAACCTTAACAACTAAAAAGTAAGGACACACTTACGATATCTGCCCAGATACGCTACAGACTAAACTGAAAGTAAATAGAGCAAAGGAGAAACCTGTCTTTGAACGCAATTTATGAAAGTCCTTGCACAAGATTGATAAATTTAGCGCATCTGCGCATTATTTAGAATACAGGGAAAGGGTTAAAGTGCTTCTACCATTCACAAATAATGATACATGTCCCCCATTGAGATATATAGATAGATTACATATATAATATATATAATTATATATATATATATATAGATAGATAGATTATGAGCTGGGAAATTTTGAATATGGCTTATGACTTAAGCTACCATTATTTTACCCTTTTCTATCTGCTTCTGGATGTTCAGCATGCAGGGGATTTTTGAATCCCATCTTGTCCACAATTTGATATGGTGTGTAATCCTTGTTTCCGACATGCAGCCATCTCTAACACTGAGGGAGCTGAAAGTTCATCTAAGGCTTCTTTCACAATGCTGTTAGTACACGGCAGTGTGACGGCCGCCGGGAGAGCTGGGCATAATAGCGGGAGAAAAATCACTGCTTGTGCCGTCTTTTTCTCCCGCTATTCATAACGGCGCCCCCCATAATAATAAATGGGAGCCGTTTTTTGCCGTTGCTTTCTGTTATGAGAATGGCCGTTAAAGTCAGAAAAAAAAAGAGGCTTTGACGGCTGTTCTTGAAGGAGAGTAACGGCAGTGTGTAAGAGGCCTAACAGATTTACTTATCTTGGTCTGAGTAGCTGCAAAATGGTAGGAATTTGTCAGAAGTAGAAGAAAAGTGAAGAAGTTACACACTTTACAGTAGTAAAATGGTAGGATTTGAAGACCATTTAGATTCTTGATTTTGCATTTAGAATTCAAATCATCAATAAAAATAAATCAGATATACATATCAACACATAATGAATATCAAATAAATTGGGGGCCTGGGAAATTGAACTTTTATCAATATTAAAAAAATCAATGGAACAGACTGCAATCTGCTGACAATATACAGTGGCATATAGGGAAATGTTATTTGCCTGCAGAAGAATGCCAGTGAGTGCCGAGATAAAAATGACATATGCAGCGTCACATCTGTTCAACCTATCCAGCCATAAGAACAATTTATAGAGGCTTAACATACTAAATAGTATATATTTTTTTACACCTTTACTGTAATCCCTTTTAACTGTAGGTGTAAAATCTAAATACTCCACTAGATGTCCATTTTGCACTATTTATGCCAAATATTTCAGTACTACTTAGATAAAGGGAATTATCCAAAATAGTGCACTGCATTTTACATAACTGGCCACAAGATGTCAGTATAGCCTTGTCCTTTTTTTACTATGTTGCATGACGAGAATCTATTTAGCACTTGCACTGGAAGATGTACATGGGAGATTTATCATTTCTGTTACAGCATTTTTTTTTTGTCTACGTTTTGGCGCAGTTCAGGCACAAGCAACATATTTAACCCCTTTATGTGTCTTTTGATATAGACAGTTTTACTCTTTTTGCCTACCAGTTGGACTTTTTCTTTTTGACCATGCAGTGGTCACGTACTTATCATTTGCGAAAGTCGCTATTTTGTGCGCAAAGGCACTTTTTTAGGCGCAAAGCTACACCTCCTACCAATAGGCGTGAGAATCACTACTACCTTCCACAATTCAACCTTTAACCTCTTGTGGACAACAGCGTCCCACTCCCTTTCTATGACACGCGCTCAAGAGTTGAGTGCGGGTCATAGCTGGGTGGTCCTGGCGGCTATCTGCCACCAGGACCCATCTCTAATGCCAGACGTCACCAATCACAGTAATGCTCGGCTTTAACCCCTTAGACACTGGAATCAAATTTGATTGTAGCGTCTAAAATGCAAGTAAAAATGAACCGGCAGCTCTGTGAAAGTAAATAAAAACACCTAACCTGCAAATTCAGGACCCGGGAAAGTGTCTACTTCCCTCCCTCACAAGCGTCTAGAAAAATGTATGTGGTAGAGCTTTTCCCACCACAGCAGAGCTGCGCAAAATTCATCATCTTGCTGCACCTTCTTGATAAATAAGATAGACGCTAGTCAAACCCACCACCCAAATAAACATGGGAAAATAGCTCTACCGTAGACATTCTTTGATAAATCAGGGCCATAGTGTGGAATAAAATAAAAGTGAAGTGTATCTTGTATCAGATTAACAGTCTACTGACAACAGTAGAGTTAAATTAAGAGCTGTCAAGTTCATAAAGAAATAATGGGGGAGATTTATCAACACCTGTCATGAGGAAAAGTTGCTTAGTTGCCCATAGCAACCAATCAGATCACTTCTTTCATTTTTCAGAGGCCTTTTCAAAAATGAAAGTAGCAATATGATTGGTTGCTATGGGCAACTCAGCAACTTTTCCTCTGGACAGGTTTTGATAAATCTCCCCCAATGTGTGTATAACATGATTCTGGTTTAACTCACTGGGTGGTCTGTCCTAATGAATGAAAGCAAGAGCTGCTCCTCACTAGCTTCTAAGGATAATCCTACATCTGTGATCTATGTATACTCCATGTAGGTTCCTATCCAAAGAGTGCAATGCTTGTAATAAAGTGTCTTCCTCAATCTTCACCTAGCATGAGCAAAGTAAAAATTATACAAACTATAGAAACTTACACAACCATTTTCTAATGTTCCTATTGTTTCTATAGTGTCTAAAAAAAATGCTTCTAGTGCTGGAGCTCAAATCTGTGAACTTATTAGACTCGTTTTCTTATGCAAAATGTGTTTTTTAGAGAAATACTGCCATGAGGAAAAAGTGATTTTACCTATAATCAAAATTATTGATCAGCGTAATGGGTTATCTTCTTATACAGCCTGCCAAAATCTGCCTTTATTTTCAGTGATACTCGGGTTGCGGATTACCTGAGACAAATATTCTTGTTTGTGAGCTCTGGACTATGGTTGGGTCTATCCCAGGACCTCTCTTCACTATGCAGAGTTACTAGCACATTTACTAGCACAAGCCCAAACAGTATTGACTGACCAGAGTCTATTCAGGGGCGCACCAAAATGCAATCTATACAAAAATGATTAGCCCCCTTTATTAAATTAGCCACAACAAGGCCCCCAATTCTCAATTCTCTAAGGCTGCATTCACATCTCGTTTTTACATTACAGGTGCCGGATCCGGCTGGGGAAGGGGCAAACCGGGCTCTCCCATACCCCGGCTCATTTTTGACACGTATGCGGTTTCCTGACCGGACCTACAACCGTAGCATACTACGGTTTTAGGTCCGGTTACAAAACTGGATACAGGTCAAAAAAGTGAATGGAGTTCAGCGCTGGTCCGGCTGGGGTACGGGAGAGCCCGGTTTGCCCCTTCCCCAGCCGGATCCGGCACCCGTAATGTAAAAACGAGATGTGAATGCAGCATAAGGCTAAGTTTCCACTTGGTTTTTTTTCTGGCAGTTTTTGGAAAACTGCCACTGCAGTTTTTGAGCCAAAGTCAGAAGTGGATCCATAAGGGAGGAGAAGTTTAAGTCCTTCCTTTATATGTCCTATTCCTTTTGAATACATTTCTGGCTTTGACTCACAAACTGCGGTGGCAGTATTCCAAAAACTGCCAGAAAAATCAAGTGGAAACTTAGCCTAAGAAGTCAGAGCAATGCCTATCTGTCTCTAATACTAACAGCAGAGTCCTCCCATTTTTCTGGGGCCAGTGGAAGTGCTGTTCCTTATTTTAATGGGTATCTTAACAATTTCCCCTATTCCTACAATAAACTGTTTATTTTCTTGTTGAACTTGGTTACTCAGACAGCATTACTAAATTCAAGGGGAAATTCAAAAGAAAACCAAATTTTGCTACTTTTTTAGTTTTTGTTTGTTTAAGAAAAGATAACTTTAAGATAACAATGATATGTTCTCTTTATGCTGTAGTTCAATGTGATTATAACTCTACCCAATTTATATAGTTTTTCTATTATTGTACTACTCTAATAAGAAGTTAAACTTTATTGAACAAAGTCAGTAAATTTTAAATTGTCCTCTTGTGACCCCTAAAATGTTTTACATTTTTCCATATATGGGGATGTGTTTTTTCCACCCTGAACATTACCATTTTTGTTTTGATAGTTCTTTTTGTGCACTTTTCATTCATTTTTCTGATATGATGTGATTAAAAATCAGTATTTGATATTTTTGTTTGCGTTTACACCATTTACATTAAGTGATCATTAACATAATATTTTAACAGATTGGACATTTCCGCACGTGGTAATACCAAGTATGTGGATTTATTTTTTTTTACTTTTTTTTTGTTTTTTAAATAAAATTGGAAAGGAGGAGATTTTTTTTTTACAATTTTTTAGTCACCACAGGGGACTAATTATTGTAATCATTAGATTGAAAATATTGATCAGTGCAATGCATATGCATAGCACTGATCTTTTTAATCTGCAATCTACTTTTCTGGTCTGCTTGAAGGTAGACCAGAAAACCAGACCCCATGATGACAGCAGGAGGCAGGTAGGAGGACCTCCGGTTCCTCTCATGCTGCCCATTCATACAACAAGGGTAGCATGAAAGGGAACTAGTTGAGGAGTCTTTTGCACCAAGGAACTGGATGCCAATTGCCTCAAAATCCCAAACCAGTAAGCAGATAAATATTCATCTGGATGCACTAGCAGGAAGAGACTCAGAAGGGCCAAATCAACTATGCGTGCAGTGATGAGTGGCAGCGACCATGTTCAAATTTGCGATATTTCGCAAATATATGGATGAATATTCGTCCTATGTTTGTGAAATTTGCATATTCGGTATGTTCCTTTAGTTTTTTTTAATACGAAAATTTTTAATGAAATTAGCATAGTGCGCATGCGCAATTATATCTTTCACCTAAAAGAAAGGAGGGGTCAGTGTCCAGTCTGGAAATGCCAATATTCGCATAAAAAAAAAATATTCCTCCTCATGTTCATGTTCTTTTCCTCTTCCTATTCCTCCCCCTCTCTCCTTCCTACTTTTCTTCTCTTTTCCATTATACGGTGGGCTTGCCCGACACACTCACATTTGATGACCTTTCCAGTGTAGCAGACACACGATACAACCAATATAGGCCACACGTTAGTTCATAATAAGATTTACTATCGGGGACTCGCCTACCTTGGTATGTTGCTTCGTATTACTGTGTGAAAACATTGCTTTATGTCCTGCATTGGATCCGATATATGCACATGTTACTATGTTGTTGTCTATACCTGAAAACTTTAATAAAAAAAAAATTTTGAATTGAAAAAAAAATAAAATTATATATATATATATATATATATATATATATATATATATATATATATATATTCGTAATTACGTGTATATATCACTATATTCTAAATATTCAAAGTGACGATATTCGGAGTAGAAATTTGCATTTCGAATATTCATGCTCAACATTATGTGGAATCCTGTGGCATTTCGACAGAAAGTTAACTCAGTTACACCCCTGAGTAGATCCTGGTCAGTCAATAGCGTTTGTGCTTGTGCTAGAGAATCCCACAAGTTATAGTCACATACAGAGAAGAAGGATAAGTCAGGTAATACTCTACATAGGAACAAAGAGAAGTCCTGAGATAGACCCAACCACTAAGTCTAGATCTCACAAACAAGAAAGTATATTTGAAAGTCAAATTTCCTTCACTGACACACTGAAACAGCAACCTCTCCTCTGCAGGCACTAGCAGCCCACGCCAGCAGTTTGGGAGCTGTTTACAAATGGTTTTTCTGTATTATAACATCTGAAGTTACTAAAAGTCATTTCACCCCCCCTGTCTCTGGTTTACCTGCACCCACAACACCAAGGGCACCCCTTGCACCAGTAAAATGTGGTGCACCCTGAGGATCCCACTACACTACCATCATGTGCAGGCCCTATTATGATAAAAGCTGTGTACACTTTAGACAGTTACCTGGGACTGTGACACCACTCAGCACTGTTGACATAACTATTATTGACATATCTGTTTAGTACCACAAGTCCTAGCATACCCTCCAGGTTGTCACATAAATATACACATTACTTTTATTTGAACTCCTTTAATTTGACTAGTAGCAAAGTAGCACAGGTATATCTGTATTACATTGTATGTAATATAATGCTTGTTAAAACAAAAACAACACTGCTTCACCCCTTAAAGGACAACTGCAGCGGCATTACACTTACCCCCTATCCACAGGATAGGGGATAAGTGTTTGATCGCGGGGGGTCCGACCACTGGGACCCCCCGATCTCCCTAACGAGGAGCCGCCATAAGCGCTCATGGTGAGCGCTAAGGCGCGTAGCATCGACCTAGAGGTCGGCGGTGACGCCCCGTCTCCTCCCCATCCCCATACAGTTCTATGGGGGATGCGGGGAGGCACGAATGCTGCCTCCCCGCCTCTCCTATAGAGATGTATGGAGGAGGCGTGCCGGCCGCAACGTCATGCTGCGGCTGGCATGCCCCCTGCACGGGAGAGCCGCAGCCCCATACAGGAGATCGCCGGGGGCCCCAGCGTTCGGACCCCACGCGATCAAACACTTATCCCCTATCTTGAAGATAGGGGATAAGTGTTTGTAATGCTGCAGATGTCCTTTAAGGACCAAGATCATTTTGACCTAAGGGACCAGAGCATTTTTACTTATGAATTTGATTCCGAGACAGCTTTTTCGTGAAATATTCTACTTTATGATAGTGGTAAAAAAAATTGTGGGCTCAACCAAAAATATATCCATAAGGGTGCTACCAGTGTTAATATCCTGAACACAAAAATAACATAGAAGAGCAAAAGCACATATAGGAGCACACCAAAGCTATCTCATCAATGCTTTATTGTAGTACATGACATAAATTAGACCACACATTTAAAAACACTAAAAACAAGGGGGCCAGATGACTCGCAGCCTCCCTCAGCCACAGAAGGGAATCCCAGTCCTGGTGGAACCCCCAAAGAGACACCCGCCTAATCCCAATAGTCCAATATACACAGTCCCTCTGAGACCAATGGACCCCTATGCATAGTAACACATAAGTAAATACAATATTGCACGATCAGTAGCAGCTGCATAAATATTCACTCATTCAAAATAGAGTGCATGCCCCTGAGGAAGTCCTGCTCTGACTGAGTCTAGCTGAAGCTGGGTCTGTATTCTAAAGTGTGGTATTATTAAGTGTTACATTTGAGAAGTTTTATAAGCAGAAGTTCATGTGCTAAGTATACTGTGGATCATTGTTTTCCAAACAGGGTGTCTCCAGCGGTTGCATAGCCCTTACATTTTTTTTTTTTTTCCTCCTGTCTGTAGCACACCTGGGGGAGGGGTTAATTGATTAACTGCTCTCAGGTGTATAAAACTAACTGGGAAACTCTGTGAGCCCTGCTCTGACTGAGTCTAGCTGAAGCTGGGTCTGTATTCTAAAGTGTGGTATTATTAAGTGTTACATTTGAGAAGTTTTATAAGCAGAAGTTCATGTGCTAAGTATACTGTGGATCATTGTTTTCCAAACAGGGTGTCTCCAGCGGTTGCATAGCCCTTACATTTTTTTTTTTTTTTTTTTTTTACTCCTGTCTGTAGCACACCTGGGGGAGGGGTTAATTGATTAACTGCTCTCAGGTGTATAAAACTAACTGGGAAACTCTGTGAGCCCTGCTCTGACTGAGTCTAGCTGAAGCTGGGTCTGTATTCTAAAGTGTGGTATTATTAAGTGTTACATTTGAGAAGTTTTATAAGCAGAAGTTTAGAAAGCAGGAGTTGTAAGCAGGACCCACTGTAACTGTAAGTATTACACTCCCTTGATAAAAGTAGTTTTTCTTAATAGTTAATAACAGCTGTTTGTCACCAAGGATATGGACAGCAGGATTGGAGGTTTTCTTCAGTGCACATTGTGCCACATGTATACATCTCTGGAGCAGCAGCTTCAGGGTGAATACCGCTGTGACAAATGTGAGCATGTTGCCCATCTGGAAGCTCGTATTAGAGATCTAGAGGAGCAAAATGCAACATTGAGGGCGATTGACAATCTTACAGAGCAAGCAGTTAGTGGGGCAGAAATGGAGGTTGGAGAAACTAGCCAGGAGGCCCAAGTAGGGAGCTGGGTTAATGTAGTTAGAGGGACTGGAAAGGGGGCAAGGAAAAGGAAGGTCACTTCTGCTTCTGATCTCCCAAGTAAAATTGCCAAGTTGGGCGATGATGCGAGGGCCTCAGTGTCAGAGATGGCAACCCTAGTGGATACTGTTCTCCCTAACAGCCGGGGGAACAGCTCAACTAGTAGTGTGGGGGATGGTAACGCAGGTAGGCCAAGACAGTTAGTTGTGGTAGGGGATTCTATAATCAGGAAGACGGATAGAATAATTTGTCGCCAAGACCACCTCAACCGAATGGTTTGCTGTCTCCCTGGTGCCAGGGTTCGGCATGTGGTGGAAAGGGTGGACAAATTACTAGGGGGGGCTGGGGATGACCCAGCTGTCGTGGTCCATGTGGGAACCAACGACAGAATACATGGTAGGTGGAGGTCCTTGAAGAATAATTACAAGGAACTAGGTGCCAAGCTGAAGGGAAGGACCTCTAAGGTTGTGTTCTCTGGAATACTTCCTGTGCCATGCGCATCGCAGGAAAGACAGCGGGAGCTTAGGGAGTTAAATGCATGGCTTAAGTCGTGGTGTGAGGGGGAAGGGTTTGGGTTTTTAGAGCACTGGGCTGACTTTTCATTGGGGTACAAACTCTATTCTACGGATAATTTGCACCTGAATGGAAGGGGGTCTGCTGTGCTGGGGGAGAGAATCCTGGAAGGGGTGGCTGAGTATTTAAACTAGGTGAGTGGGGGGAGGATAATAAAGCAAAGAAAGCAGACAGTGGGATGGATAGGTTAGAGAGGGGTCAGGACATAATGGCGGGTGGAGAGGAGTCCTGTGGGGGGAGGTTAAGAGCAGTGGATAAGGAGATTCATGCGTTACAAACCAGCTGTAAAAATAAATGTAGCCCGAAAAATTGTAATCCCAATAATTCAAAAAATTCCATTAGCCCCAATAACTCAATAACTACAATAAGCCCCATTAACTCAAAAAATACCGTTAGCCCCAATAACTTAAATAACAACGTTAGACGCAATAACGCAAAAAATCCCATTAGCCCCAATAACTTAAATAATAACGTTAGACCCAATAACTCAAAAAATCCCATTAGCCCCAATAACTTAAATAGTACAATTAGCCCTTATAACTCAAAAAATGACATTAACCCCAATAACTCTGAAAATCCCATTAGTGAGACTACATGTGTAAAACTTAATGGAAATGTAAAGTGTATGTTCACAAATGCCAGAAGCCTAGCAAATAAAATGGGGGAGCTTGAGGCCTTGATACTGGAGGAACATATTGATATAGTTGGGGTCACTGAGACATGGCTGGACTCCTCGCATGACTGGGCTGTCAATCTGCAGGGGTTTACATTGTTTCGCAAGGATAGAATGAACAGAAAAGGTGGTGGAGTCTGTCTGTATGTAAGAAGTGGTATGAAAGTCAATGTGAACGATGCCATAGTGTGTGATGATTCTGAGGAGGTGGAATCACTGTGGGTAGAATTACAAAAGGAGGGAAATACTGAAAAAATAATATTTGGTGTAATCTACAGACCCCCTAATATCACTGAAGAGATAGAAGGTCGGCTGTATAAACAAATAGAGAGGGCCGCCCGGGCAGGTACAGTGGTAATAATGGGAGATTTTAACTATCCAGATATAGATTGGGGTCCGGGGTTGGCTAAAACTACAAAGGGGAGAAAATTCCTAAATTTATTGCAGGATAATTTTATGGGCCAGTTTGTGGAGGACCCAACAAGAAGTGATGCCTTGTTGGATCTGATCATTTCCAACAACGCAGAGCTGGTTGGTAATGTAACTGTGCGGGAAAACCTTGGTAATAGCGACCACAATATAGTTACTTTTGACTTAAAATGTAGAAAACAAAGACAGACGGGGAAAGCAAAAACATATAACTTTAAAAAGGCAAACTTCCCTGGGTTGAGGGCTGCACTACAGGACATAGACTGGGGGGAGGTGTTCTCAAATACTGATACAGAAGGTAAATGGGACATCTTTAAATCAACTCTAAATAACTATACAGCTAAATATATACCAAAGGGGAACAAATATAAACGATTAAAACTAAATCCTACATGGCTGACAAATGAGGTTAAAAGAGCAATAAACAACAAAAAAATAGCCTTCAAAAAATACAAATCTGATGGGTCAGCTATAACATTTAAACAGTACAAGGAGCTTAATAAAATCTGTAAAAATGTAATAAAAACAGCAAAAATTCAAAATGAGAGACAGGTGGCCAAAGAAAGCAAAACTAATCCTAAATATTTTTTTAGATATATAAATACAAAAAAACCAAGGACAGAGCATGTAGGACCCCTTAATAATGATAATGGGGAGGTTGTCACGGGCGATCAAGAGAAGGCGGAGCTACTGAATGGGTTCTTTAGTTCTGTATATACTATGGAAGAAGGAGCTGACATTGGCCAGGTCAGTGCTGGTAACACATCATATAATGTACTGAACTGGCTTAATGTAGAGATGGTACAAGGTAAGTTAAGTAAAGTAAATGTAAGCAAATCTCCAGGGCCGGATGGACTACACCCAAGAGTTCTTAGAGAGGTAAGTCCAGTAATATCTGTACCCTTGTTCATGATATTTAGAGATTCTCTGGTGTCTGGTATTGTGCCAAGGGACTGGCGCAAGGCTAATGTGGTACCAATCTTCAAGAAGGGCTCTAGGTCTTCGCCAGGCAATTATAGACCGGTAAGTCTAACGTGCATTGTGGGTAAATTGTTTGAAGGACTTATAAGGGATTACATACAGGAATACATAGGGGATAATAGTATTATAAGTGATAGCCAGCATGGGTTTACTAAGGATAGAAGTTGTCAAACCAATCTAATTTGCTTTTATGAAGAGGTGAGTAGAAGCCTTGACAGAGGAATGGCTGTGGATATAGTGTTTCTGGATTTTGCCAAAGCGTTTGATACTGTCCCTCACAGACGTCTGACAGGTAAGTTAAGGTCCTTGGGCTTGGAAACTTTAGTTTGTAACTGGATTGAACACTGGCTCATGGATCGTACCCAGAGAGTGGTGGTAAATGATTCGTACTCTGATTGGTCCCCGGTTATTAGTGGTGTACCCCAAGGTTCAGTACTGGGCCCGCTGCTGTTTAATTTATTTATCAATGATATAGAGGATGGTATTAACAGCTCTGTTTCTATCTTTGCAGATGACACCAAGCTTTGTAGCACGGTACAGTCTATAGAGGATGTGTATAAGTTACAAGATGACTTGGATAGACTAAGTGTCTGGGCATCCACTTGGCAAATGAGGTTCAATGTGGATAAATGTAAAGTTATGCATCTGGGTACTAATAACCTGCATGCGTCGTATGTCTTAGGGGGGATTAAACTGGCAGAGTCACTGGTAGAGAAGGATCTGGGTGTACTTGTAGATCACAGACTACAGAATAGCATGCAATGTCAGGCTGCTGCTTCCAAAGCCAGCAGGATATTGTCATGTATCAAAAGAGGCATGGACTCAAGGGACAGGGACATAATACTCCCCCTTTATAAAGCATTGGTACGGCCTCACCTGGAATATGCTGTTCAGTTTTGGTCGCCTGTTCATAAAAGGGACACTGCAGAGTTGGAAAGGGTGCAGAGACGCGCGACCAAACTAATATGGGGCATGGAACATCTTAGCTATGAGGAGCGATTAAAGGAGTTACAATTGTTTAGTCTTGAGAAGAGACGTTTAAGGGGGGATATGATAAACGTATATAAGTATATTAATGGCCCATACAAAAAATATGGAGAAAAACTGTTCCAGGTTAAACCCCCCCAAAGGACGAGGGGGCACTCCCTCCGTCTGGAGAAGAAAAGGTTTAGTCTAAAGGGGCGGCACGCCTTCTTTACCGTGAGGACTGTGAATTTATGGAACGGTCTACCTCAGGAACTGGTCACAGCAGGAACAATTAACAGCTTTAAAACAGGGTTAGATACATTCCTGGAACAAAATAACATTAAAGCTTATGCAGAATTATAAAACTACATCCCTTTCCCTTATCCCCTTACATCCTTCCCTTCAATCCCCTGGTTGGACTTGATGGACGTATGTCTTTTTTCAACCATACTAACTATGTAACTATGTAACTTGGAGTGACGGAACGTGTGGGGACCTGTTTCGGGGGGACACCCACACATTTTTTATATTGTGATATATTTTATCTCCCTTGACCTTGTACTTTATTTTGAATGAGTGAATATGTATGCAGCTTCTACTGATGCAATATTGTATTTACTTATGTGTTACTATGCATAGGGGTCCATTGGTCTAAGAGGAACTGTGTTTATTGTACTTTTGGGATTAGGTGGGTGTCTCTGTGGGGGAGCCACCAGGAAATGGGGGTCCCCTCTGTGGCTGAGGCAGGCTGTGAGTCATCTGGCCCCTTGTTTTTAGTGTTTTTAAATGTGTGGTCAAATTTATGTCATGTACTACAATATACGACTATCTACGCCATTTTATTTCTGCGCATCAAGATGATTGGGTCGATCTGCTACCATGGGCTGAATTTTCCTACAACCACAAAGATTCCGATTCCTCAGGTGCTTCTCCCTTCTTTGCGGTCAATGGACTTCACCCTCTTCCTCCTCATCCTTTGTCATCTTCCTCTGGAGTTCCTGCCGTTGATGAACGGAAGTACAGAATTTTTCTTCCATCTGGCAAAAGGCACGTCTTTCACTTCTACAGGCTACTTATCACATGAAAGTTTAGGCAGAAAAGAAGAGACGTCCTCCTCCTGAATATTCTCCTGGTGACAAAGTCTGGCTATTCACTAAATATATCCGTTTCAAGATACCCAGTTATAAACTTGGTCCTCGTTATTTGGGTCCCTATAAAGTCAAGAAACGGCTCAATCCTGTGGCTTATTCCCTTCATCTTCCCTCCTCACTCCGGATCTCGAACTCCTTCCATGTTTCTCTCCTGAAACCAGCCCTCTTCAACCGTTTTTCTCCAAGGGACATCTCTCCTGCTCCCATCTCTAGTACCTCAGATGTGCATGTTGTAAAGGAAATCTTGGACTCTAAGTTCGTCAGAGGAAAATGCTTTTTTCTGGTTGATTGGGAAGGTTTCGGTCCGGAGGAGAGGTCTGTGGAGCCGCAGGACAATATTTTGGACAAAGACCTGCTCAAGAAATTCCTTAGCCGCAAAAGGAGACCAAAAGGGGGTGCGGTACTGTTACAACCTGCGCTCTGGCCGCACATGTCGGCCACGAGTGCACTGTCCCTGCTCCCGGCGGGTCCGGGATTCGCATCGCGGGACGCGCCCGCATGTGAGTCCCGGCCTGTCACTTACCTCATACCTCTTTTGCCTCCTCCACTGTGTCTCAGCTCCAGCACGCGTGTCCCTGTCTCCTAGGGCGCGTGCACGCGCTGGTGCTCTGAGATTTAAAGGGCCAGTACGCCCCCATAATTAGTTATGCACCTGAACAGCACATTATAAAGGTGTTGCACCTCCCACACACCCCTGCTGGATCTTCAGTGCTCATTACCTAAGAAAAAGCGTTCCCATATCCTGTTTTGCCTACCCAAGTTTCCAGACCCTCCTGCTAGCAGATACAACAGTAATAATCCACGGCCTAGCCATTGTTAGAAACAAAATAGCAGCAAAGTGGAAGGATCCAGAGATTCCGGAGACCAAAAGTACAATTAATCTGTTACATCATAACTGCCTTATGGAGTGGTCTATAGCGGCTTCACACGATACACTTGCTCAGTTTAGGAAAGCATGGGCTAAATGCTTAACATTTAGACCCATTAGTATTTAAATGGCGCTCCTTCTCTTCTGAGCCCTTTAGTGCACCCACAGAGCACTTTACATCCACATACGGGGTATTTCCTTATAAAATGGTGTTACAAATTTTGGGGGGCTTTTTTTTCTGTTCCCCCTTGTGAAAATGAAAAAAATTGGGGTAACACCAGCATTTTAGTGAAAAAAAATTAGCGTTTATATCAGAACTGCTGTAACTCAGCCATCCCTGTGCAAATCACCAATTTATGCCTCAAATGTACATGGTGTGCTCTCACTCCTGAGCCCTATTGTGCACCCGCAGAGCACTTTATGTCCGCATATTTTCGTACTCAGGAAAAAATTGTGTTTCAAATGTTCGGGTTCTTTTTTCCTTTTACCTTTTGTGAAAATGAAAAGTATGGGGCAACACCAGCATGTTAGTGTAAAAAAGTAAAAAATTTTACACTAACATACAGGTGTAGACCCCAGCTTTACCTTTTTATAAGAGATAAAAGGAGAAAAAAGTCCCCAAAATTTGTAGCGCAATTTCTTCCGATTACAGAAATACCCTATATGTGGCCCTAAACTGTTGCCTTTGAATATGACAGGGTTCCGAAGTGAGAGAGCGCCATGTGCATTTGAGGCCCAAATTAGGGATTTGCAGTGTTTCCCAAACAGGGTGCTTACAGATGTTGCAAAATTCCGAGCATGCCTGGACAGTCAATAGCTGTCTGGCAATACTGGGAGTTGTTGTTTTGCTCCGTTTTGGAAACAGTGCCATATGAGACATTTTTAATTTTTATGGGGAGGGGGTAACTGTGTAAGGGTGTGTGTATATTTAGTGTTTTACTCTTTATTTTGTGTAGTGTATTGTTTTTAGGGTACATTCAGAAGGGCGGGGGTTCACAGCAAGTTTCCCGCTGGGAGTTTGAGCATGCTAGACCTTCTCATACTCTATATACCAACCAAGTACACACCTCTGCTCCTCTAGATTGTGGGATCTATCGAAGGAAGCCCTGACCCACATTTTAGATGACACCATAGGTAGTGAACCCCAGAGATGACCGATTTCCGATGTGTATGCAGCCTTCCATAACCACTTTCTAAAACCCCAAACGTGTTCTGTACGGGGGAGCGGTGGACAGGAGATACTGACATTACTGACGTGGTCCTACGAGGGTGGGACGCGATTCGAAAAATTTTTTATTAATGAGAGATGGAGGGAGACTTATTTCAAGGTGGCGCATGCAGCCTTATATGGTTTTAACATTTTGCCCTCTCCATCTTTCCCAGATAGGATCACTCACTGTCCTAAGTGTCAAACCCCACTCACAAACATGTATCATTGAGTCTGGGAATGCTCTCACTCATCCGATTACTGGTGCCTTATACAGTCATACATATGGGATCATTGGAAGTTGCGGGTCCTGTTTACACCACAGTCATTGCTATTCCACCAATTACGACCACCAGAGGGAGGAGGAAGGAGTGAGGTATCCATGGTTTATTCATGTCATCCTGCTAGTTGCATTGCAGTGTCTGTTCACTAGATGGTTAGATTATACCACTCAAGACTTGCCTATGCTGATAACCCAGTTGAAGTCTTATCTTGTAGTGGACCGCTTAGACACTGAGCGGCACTCTTACTCTGGTGCTAAGCGTTTCTTCCAGAAATGGAAGTCCTTTATTGTTACTCACTTTGACTCCCAGGGAATCATTTAGATTGTAAGACCTTTTAGATATACCACTTGGTATAACGTGGAATCTCTGAGAGGTTCCCTAGGGGCCTTAGGATTGCCGGATACATAATACAGTCTCCAACCATTTTGAGTACTACTGCTCGTTGCTTGGACCCCCTGGGAGTCAAAGGAGCTGTTACTGAGGTAGATTGGGGTTCCTGGACTGAGGAGCCGCACTCGATGCTCTTTTGTCTGGTATGGGGCCTGGGGAGCTGTACTGTGCCTCTCTCTTCCCATTGGCACTGTCTGCTTCTTGCCGTTTACTTGCTCCATGGAGGCTGATGCAACCTTTTCCTGGCCAACCGTCGGGGGGGGGGGGGGGGGGCTATGGATTGGGTGACTTTCTTTATTACACTCCTTGTCATGTCCTGGTTATTGCCTATGTTATTTGACATCTTGCACAATCCTCTCCTTTTTGTTTTCAGTCTTTGTTTATTGAAAATTGTTTAATAAAAGTATATTTCAAAACCACACTACACAGACCAATATTGCCCACAGGGGGCTTATAATTGTTCCACACTGTGACTACACATTACCACACATTACCACACCATGACTACACATTACCACCCACATAGTGACTGGATAATACTACCTTACTGATACTAATTAAAAACCATTGTACACAGACTAATATCCCCTGTACAGTGCCCAGAGAGTAGTTACCCCAGCTGCACAAAGGCTCTGCAGACCGTATAACAGATTACAGTGCAGTTACAGCTATTCATTCACAGGGGACATCTTTTGTTGAGTCATTCTCTTTTCTTTTCTTCTCTATCTTGCTCAGACTGCCATGAAGACTTGTTCCAACCATGAATCGCCACCACAGAATCTGCCAAAAAACATGTTAAGCTCAGCACATTTACAGCACAATTCCCGGCCTTTCCCAATCATTAGTGCCTCAATTTCTCTCTTGGTTCCCTGCCTAGAATGAAGGAATAGGGGAGCATGTTGGGGGAGCGGGGGGCTAGGGGAATTGGGCAGTGGTTATTGGGTGGATGCCTGAAGTAAGCAGGTGGGAAATCCCCCAGTAAGAAGGTAGTAATCCCTCCCCCCATTAAGTAGATGTCTCCAGTAAATATTGGAGAAATAACAATTGTAGATGTTAGGTATTAGGTAAGGCTGGGTTCACACTACGTTTTGTCCCATACGGGAGCGCATACGGCAGGGGGGAGCTAAAACCTCGCGCTCCCATATGTGACCGTATGCGCTCCCGTATGTCATTCATTTCAATGAGCCGACCAAAGGGAAACGTTCGGTCCGGTCGGCTCATTTTTGCGCCGTATGCGCTTTTACAACCGGACCTAAAACCGTGGTTGACCACAGTTTTAGGTCCGGTTGTAAAAGCGCATACGGCGCAAAAATGAGCCGACCGGACCGAACGTTTCACTCCGGTCGGCTCATTGAAATGAATGACATACGGGAGCGCATACGGTCACATACGGGAGCGCGAGGTTTTAGCTCCCCCCTGCCGTATGCGCTCCCGTATGGGACAAAACGTAGTGTGAACCCAGCCTAATCCACTTGGTGGATAGGTAATGCCCTCCAGTAGGTAATGACCCTCCGTTAGATAGGTAATGGCCCCCAGCAGGTAGATAGTAAGTAAGTAGATAGAACACTCTGGTAGGTAGATAGTGCAGGTATGTAGGTAGTGAAGGCAGGTAGGTACATAGGTTAAAATCCAAATCAACTTTCCTCCGCTCCTGCACTGACAAAAGGGCCTCCTCTCCCTCCTCAGGACTTTTCGTCCTTGCTATACAGCGCTCTGCTTACCTTGCACACTGCTCATGATGACATAATCTTATCGCTAGTGGCATGCAGGGTAAGCAGATAGTAAGTGGTAGGCAGATATTCCCCCCTGGTAAGTAGATTGTGCCCCTCGTTATGCAGGCAGATAGGAAAGTAAATAGTGCAAGCAGGTAGGTAATTAGATATATTAGGCAGGTGGGTACATGGTGCAGGTAGGTAGAATGTGCAGTTAAGTATGTAATGCCAGCAGGTAGTGCAGGTTTGTAGGTAGGTAGTGCAGGCAGGTAGATGTGTAGATAGGTATGAAGTGTAAGTATCTAGGTTGATAGACAGATACATAATGCAGACAGGTAGGTAGGTAAATGGTGCAGGAATGTAGGCAGGTAGGTAGGTACATAGTGTAGGCAAGTAGCTATGTACATAGTGCTGGCAAGTAAGTATGTAGGTAGGTATGTGGCTGGGGATTCAGATTTTTCTAACCCCCTCCCCCCAAACTGAAGATGCCTTAAGGCAAATGTCGTAACTGCCTTATGGTACTCCCAACCTTGGGGCTATATTAAAAACTAAGTAAAGGTTTTGACCCTGCTGTGTTTTATAAATGGGGAAAGCACCACTGAAACTTCTGTGGGTATAAATGGGACACTGCTTGAAATAATGGGATGGGCTGCTGTAATTAGGGAGGAAAGGGGCGCATCTGTAATTACTAGGAAATGGGAGAAAGATACTTTTGTAGCTACTGGTGAAAAACAAGTATTACTTTGACTATTCTGGGTAAAGGAGCATTGCTGTTGGCACCTTTGTAACTGACGCAGGGGCATGGGGGCAGTCATCCCTTTTAGAGTAATATTACACTAACTGATATAAGTAAAAAGTAAACAGTGCAATGCCGTTACTGCTGACAACCTTACAAAGAAGGTGTCACCCATATAATTATTGCTTAGGAGTTACAGCTGCACCAAGCAATGAAAGAGAGTGCAGCTTTTTGTGTTGACTGTGAGGGCAGAGTACTGAAAGTGACATGTACAGCCACAAAATGGTGACAGGGGCATTTTTTAAGGGAATCTGTCAGCTGTATTTTCTGCTAAGAGCTGCAGACATCTTTCAATAGCTAGTGAGTATCAAAGCAAATTGTACCTTTCCTGTTGCTGATGGTGGTTGCCAAACTTAAAAACCTCAGGTTTTTTTTTCCTTATCCAAGCATCAAGGAGGTGGAGCTGACCTCCCAGCCCCTTCTTGACTGATGTGCAGAGCTCTGTACATCAATCAAGGAAAAACTGGGAGGCAAGAGTGAGTGAGGAGATATGCCAGTCTGTGGCACTTGAGCAGGTCAGCTCCACCTCTTTGACACTTGTCTGAGAAAAAATGGTGATTTTATTGGCAGTCACCATAAGCAGGATAAGTGCAGTTTGCTTTTATTTACTTCGACTGGGTTCACCTATGTCTGGCATAGGTGAACTCAGCCTAGATCTGGACACAACTGATGCCACAAGTGATGACAAGTTGTCATCAGTTGTATAGCATCCGGCGTCCATTGTTGCAAGCTGTGTTCCCCTGTCTGTTTGCTCTCCGCCATGTCTAACCATCTGTCGTCAAAAATGAGATGCTGGATGATTGTGAACTGTCCCATTCAAATGAAAGGGATCAGTTTTAGCATCACTGGTGCATGCCGGAGGGAAATTATGCAGGACGCCTAATATATGTGAACCCAGCATAACAGCTATCCAACTATGTCTGCAGCTCTTTGCTGGAAATATGGCTGGCACAGTCCCTTTAAACAAATAGGGGGGGGGGGGATTCATCATTATGTGTCTATTGTCGACACAGTTCTATCCATTTACACTTCTTGTCTATGGTACACTCTTGCTCAGAATTTACTAAGGCTGTTGCACTCCTTTGATAAATCTTGTGCAAATATAGAAACTCCCCCCCCCCCCTCACTCTACTGTACACTCCTTCTCTACCTCACAGGAAAGGTCAACGTTGGGATTTTGTTCTATTGCTTTGAGGTCAGATTCCATTGAGGTTTTTTATGCATCTTTAAAAAACGCCAGAAAAACTGTCCCAGCTTTTTCCTACGCTTTGTCAGTTTTTTTGTGTTTTTTTAATTGCATTTTTTCTGGTGTATGGAAACAAAAAATTTTCAATTTTTTTTTCTTTTAAATTTAGATACGTGAATGAGGAGGACTATGTCAGATTTTGTGGATTGCGATAATGAACAGCATTTTTTTTTAAATGTCAATAAAAGGGTTAACGAGGGCTGGGGGGGAGTATTTTTTTTTTAATTTTTTTTTTTCATTGTGTTGTGTTTTTTATAATTTAATTTTCAGGCTTAGTAGTGGAAGCCATCTTGTAGACAGAATCCATTACTAAGCTGGGGCTTAGCATTAGCCCCCAAAACAGCTAATGCCAACTCCCAATTATTACCCCGGTACCCACCACCACAGGGTTTCTAGGAAGAGCCGATACCAACAGGCCCGGAGCGTCAAAAATGGCGCTCCTAGGCCTAGGCGGTAACAAGCTGGCATTATTTAGTAAAAATGGTCCTCGCCCACCCTGGTAACGTCAGGCTGTTGCTGCTTGGTTGGTATCTGGCTGATACTGAAAAAATTAGGGAACCACACACTTTTTTTATTTATAAAAAAAAACGCATAGGGTTCCCCCTATTTTCAGTATCAGCCAGATACCAACCAAGCAGCAACAGCCTGATGTTACCAGGGTGAGTGAGGACCATTGTTACTGGCCCTCCCCAGCCTAAATAACACCAGCCTGTTATCGCCTAGGCCCAGGAGCGCCATTTTTGACACTGCGGGCATCATAAAAAACGCCAGAAAAACTGTCCCAGCTTTTTCCTACGCTTTGTCAGTTTTTCTTGTGTTTTTTTTTATTGCATTTTTGCTGGTGTGTGGAAACAAAAAAATGTACAACATTTTTTTTTTTTTTTATTTAGATACGTGAATGCGGAGGACTATGTCAGATTTTGTGGATTGCGATGATGAACAGCGTTTTTTTTAAATGTCAATAAAAGGGTTAAAGAAGTCTGAGGGGGAGTGTTTTTTAAAATAATATTTTTTTTTCATTGTGTTGTGTTTTTATAATTGAATTTTCAGGCTTAGTAGTGGAAGCCATCTTGTAGACAGAACCCATTACTAAGCTGGGGCTTAGCGTTAGCCCCCAAAACAGCTAATGCTAACCCCCAATTATTACCCCAGTACCCACCGCCACAGGGTTTCCAGGAAGAGACGCTACCAACAGGCCCGGAGCGTCAAAAATGGCACGCCTAGGTGGTAACAAGCTGGCGTTATTTAGGCTGGGGAGGGCCAGTAACAATGGTCCTCGTCCACCCTGGTAACGTCAGGCTGTTGCTGCTTGGTTGGTATCTGGCTGATACTGAAAAAATTAGGGAACCACACACTTTTTTTTATTTATAAAAAAAAACGCATAGGGTTCCCCCTATTTTCAGTATCAGCCAGATACCAACCAAGCAGCAACAGTCTAATGTTACCAGGGTGGGCAAAGACCATTGTTACTGGCCCTCCCCAGTTTTTGACGCTCCAGGCCTGTTGGTATCGGCTCTTCCCGGCACCCCTGTGGTGGTGGGTACCGGGATAATAATTGGGGGTTAGCGTCAGCTGTTTTTGGGGCTAATACTAAGCACTGGCTTAGTAATGGATTCTGTCTATAAGACAGCTTCCACTACTAACCCTGAAAATTCAATTATAAAAAACACGGACACATTGAAAAAAAAATGTATTTAAAAAAAATCACTCCCCCACAGCCCTCTTTAACCATTTTATTGAAAAAAAAATGCTGGTCATCGTCGCAGTCCACCGAATCTGACATAGTCCTCCGCATTCACTTATCTGAAATGAGAAGAAAAGAAAAACAAGAAATATGGGTTAGTAAATTTTTTGTGCTCTTCCCTGGGAAGAGCACACATAATGCGGCATGTTCATAAACAGGGAGCCTCCAATTGTTGCTAAACTACAACTCCCATCATAGGGGGCTGTATTTAAGCAACAGCTGGAGGCACACTGGTTGCAAAACACTGAGAGTTTGTTACTTAACTCCGTGGTTCCCAACCCGTGCGCCTCCAGCTGTTGCCAAACTACAACTCCCAGCATGTACGGTTTGTCAGTGCATGCTGGGAGTTATAGTTTTGCAACAGCTGGAGGCACACAGGTAGGGAAACACTGAGTTAGGAAACAGACAATGTTTCCCAACCAGTGCGCCTCCAATTGTTGCAAAACTACAACTCCCGGCATGCCCAGACAGTCCAGACATGCTGGGACTGGTAGTTTTGTAACATCTGGCCCTTCAGATGTTGCCTAACTACAACTCCCAGCATGCCTCCCACATCTAGAGGGCTACAGTTTGGACACCACTACTTAGCGGTCTCCCAACTGTTCTCCTCCAGTTGTTGCAAAACTACAACTTCCAGCATGCCCTTCGGCTGTCTGAGCATGCTGGGAGTTATAGTTTTGCAACAACTGGAGGCACACTGGTTGGGAAACTCAGTGTTTCCCAACCTGTGTGCCTCCAGCTGTTGCAAAACTTCAACTTCAAGCATGCCCAGACTGCCCAGGCATGCTGGAAGTTGCAGTTCGGCAACATCTGAAGGGCCAGATGTTACAGAACTACAGCTCCCAGCATGCCTGGACTGTCTGGGCATGCTGAGAGTTGTAGTTTTGCAACATCTGGAAGAGCACAGATTGGAGACCACTGCACAGTGGTGTCCAAACTGCGGCTCTCCAGATGTTGCAAAGCTACAACTCCCAGCATACCCATGGCTGTCTGGGCATGCTGGGAGTTGTAGTTTTGAAACTCCTAGAAGCAGCAGTGAATATCACTTTACGGTGATATTCACTGCTGCTTCCACTTACCTGCTGCAGCTGCCTTCCAGGCGGTCCCCGGTCCTTGCCGTCCCCGCCGGTCCCACAGCAGGTATGTGCCGCGGCCAGCTCCCAGGATCCTCTTCCCCCCACTCTGCCCGACTTCTAGGGGCGGGAAGAGCAGGGGATCTGAACTTTAACCCCCCACAGTCAGCGATCACTGTGATTGGTCCACAGGGACCAACCACAATGATCGCTGACCAGGACAATCCACAGATGGTCCTGGGGGGGCTTGCAGAAGTTGTCCCCCGCTGATAACAGCGGGACTTCTGCCGGTTAACCCGTGCGATGCCGCGCATGACATATATAAATGTCATGATGCGCGAACTACCTGCACATCATGACATTTATATATGTCATTCTGCGGGAACGGGTTAAATTGGGGGGCCACTGATGTAATGCGGATCGCAGCAGATCTCCAAATTGATCTGCTGTGATCCGCATTTAAATTAAAAAGCCGGTGGTACATGCGGCTACATCGCGCTGCCACCGGCTTCCATATAGACTGTAATGATTCATAATCCCTGCCGGGAGAGGGGTGCTCTGATTGGAGAAGTGTGACCAGTGGTGGAGCATCGCAGGGGCCCTTGCTTTTTTTGGTCCGGAGGCCCTGAGTTTTGTCAGTCCAACCCTGTGTGAACCTCCATATGATAACAATAACAATAGAAAGGAAAGATAGGTAGCTTCAACCTAAAGGAATGGAGACAGTGTTCTATTGTGTCAGACGAGTATTTGTGTAAGAGAAAGTTGTGTATCCCGTACAACCTGACAAAATACATACAATACCAGATGATATATACAAATACATAAAAATTTATTTAAAAAAATGACAGTCAGATATAGATGAATAAAAATGTAAACATTTATTTGTCATAAAATTGAGTTTCACACTGCAGGGCCCTTGCAGATGAACTCAGAATCTCTGCTCCAAGTTATAATTAAAAAAAAACTAGAGTATTGAAATGTAAGTTTTGGTATGCTTAGCATCCATAGGTAGCCGTATATAAATTGTATCTAGTGTCTCTGGTCATATGTAGTAGACACTGCATGTATCTATTTAGTTGTCCATATTAGAACTTTTGTAGTGTAGAGAGCGCCAAGGGACCCCGTCAGGACTGGTGAGATCGTACTGTGCTACAGTGCATACAGTCCCTTGCTTTATATTGACAATATTCCAAAGTCACATAGGATTTACCCACATAAGGATACACAGTGTCCAACAAGGAGGAAATCTCTGCATGAACGCAATCTCTGTTGCATTCTCTGCATTTGTTTCCAGCACTACATAAGTTCTATTACGGACAACTAAATAGATACATGCAGTGTCTACTACATATGACCAGAGACACTAGATACAATTTATAAACAGCTACTTATGGATGCTAAGCATACCAAAACTTATATTTCAATACTCTACTTTATTTTTATAACTCGAATCAGTGATTCTGAGTTCATCTGCAAGGGCCCTGCAGTGTGAAACTCAATTTTATGACAAATAAATGTTTAAATTTTTATTCATCTATATCTGCCTGTCAACTTTTTATAAATGTTTATGTATTTGTATATATCATCTATGTATAGTTACATTACTATACAATCAATTCATTTAAGCTCAGGCTTGAGGAGAGTGTACCTCTGGTATTGTATATATTTTATAACAATAACAGCTGCAAGCAAAACGTTAGCTGTCCCGTCAGATACTCAGGCACTTGTTTTGTGCCTTCTCATACATTACACCACAGCTCCTGTAGCTCATATAGGCAGATATAAGGTAAAGACCATTTAAACCCACTGGAAACTCAGTGCAAGAGAAATATGTTTCATCAGTATGTTCAAAATTCTATTTTGATTGGTTGATTTATTTACTGTATCTTTATGGAGATCAGAGCTCTATTATTCCTTTACAAGTTTCCTTATTATACACATAGGGGGAGATGTATCAATGTTGTTGTTGGTAGACGTTTTCTGTAGATCATTTTGGTTGGTCTAAATTTGGAGCAATTTCTCCAAATTTATCAAACTTGTGCAAGCCCCATGATAAATTTCGTGCAATGGTCTAAATCTCCACACAGTTCTATTTGTAGACCTGTTCTACACCTCACAGGAATAGTGGTGTTTCCTGGACGCTGGTCTTATGTTCTATTGTTTTTCAGGATTCCACTGAGGTTTTTTTTTGTCCACCAGCAAAAACGCCTGAAAAACGGTCCCAGCTTTTCCTGCATTTTGGTAATTTTTCTTGGGGGAAATTTATCAAAAACTGTACAGAGGAAGAGTAGTGCAGTTGCCCATGGCAACCAATCAGATTGCTTCTTTACAAAAATGAAAGGAGCAATCTGATAGGTTGCTATGGGCAACTGCACCGCTCTTCCTCTACATAGGTTTTGATTAATCTCCCCCTTGTGTTTTTTCTTGCATTTTTGCTGGTGTGCGGAAACAAACATTTTTGTACCCTGTGTGCATTTTTTTCACTGCAGGTACTACTCCATGGGTCGGATGCAGAGCGCCCGCCCTACGGAGTGTAAGGAGGTGAGGAGTGATGTATAGCATATACATATACAGGATGCAGAGCATCACTACTTACCTCCGCCCGCTGTATAGTATACAGGGGGCATAGTGTATCCATGTATACTATACAGGAGCCCAGCAAGGAAAGAGTTAACCCACACTGCAGCTCTGAGTTAAATCTTTGTGCGCTCTCCTGTAAATGCAGCCATCTATAGATGACTGTATATACAGGAAACAGTAGGCAGACAAGAACAATTGGAGGCTCCCTGTTACACACTGCAGTATGGGCGCACTCACTAGGTGAGATCGCAAATTATGTCCTAACCTTTTTTTTTTCTCATTTCAGATACGTGAATGGGGAGGACTACGTCAGATTCAGTGTATTGCGATGATGACCAGCTTTTTTTTAATGTCAATAAAAGGTTTAATGAGGGCTGTGTGGGGAGTGTTTTTTTTTTTTTTAAATACATTTTTTTTTCAATGCCGGGCTTAGCGTTAGCCACAAAAACAGCTAGCGCTAACCCCCAATTATTACCCCGTTACCCACCGCCACAGGGTTGCCGGGAAGAGCCAGTACCAACAGGCCTGGAGTGTCAAAAATAGCGCTCCTGGCTGGGGTTATTTAGGTTGGGGAGAGCCAGTAACAATGGTCCTCGCCCACCCTGGTAACGTCAGGCTGTTGCTGATTGGTTGGTATCTGACTGACACTGAAAATATGGGGAACCTCACACTTTTTTTTATTACAAAAAACAACAACACATAGGGTTCCCCATATTTTCAGTGTCAGTCAGACACCAACCAATCAGCAACCGCCTGACATTACCAGGATAGGCGAGGACCATTGTTACTGGCCCTCCCCAGCCTAAATAACCCCAGCCTGTTACCGCCTAGGCCAAGGAGCGCTATTTTTGATGCTCCGGGCCTGTTGGTACCAGCTCTTCCCGGCACCCCTGTGGCGGTGAGTACCGGGGTAATAATTGGGGGTTAGCGCTAGCTGTTTTCGGGGCTAACGCTAAGCCCAGCTTAGTAATAGATTCCGTCTACAAGACGGCTTCCACTACTAAGCCTGAAATTTCAATTATAAAAAACACAACACATGAAATAAAAAATGGATTTAAAAAAACACTCCCCCACAGCCCTCGTTAACCCTTTTATTGACATTAAAATAATGCTAGTCATCGTCACACTCCACCGAATCTCAGGTAGTCCTCTGCATTCACTTATCTGAAATGACAAGAAAATAAAAACACGGAAAATGGGTCAGTACATTTTTGGCGCTCTCCCCTGGGTAGAGCGCACATAATGCAGTGTGTTCCTAAAGAGGGAGCCTCCAATTGTTGCTAAACTACAACTCCCATCATGGGGGCTGTAGGTAAACAACAGCTGGAGTCTCCCTGTTTGGGAACACACTGCCAAAAAGGCTCTGTTCCCATTATGCAAAACGCATAATGAGAACAGAGCCATACTTACCACCCTGGCTTCAGGCCTGGACTGTGAAGCTCCGCCCCCTAATGATGTCATCACTAGGGGGCAGGGGCGGAGAAGTTGCAAGGGGTCTCAAGAGTGAGACCCCTGAGATCCGTCAGTCTGCCCTTGGACTACTACTCCCATCATGGGAAATTGTGTGTCCCATGATGGGAGTAGTTGTAGTACCGCAGTGCTGAGGGATGGCTCTTACACATCCCCCAGCTGCGAAACTGTATTGTGACTGTTAGGACTACTACTCCCATCATGGAAAGACTCTGTCCATGATGGGAGTTGTAGTCCTCGGGCTGAAGGACAGATCGCAGCAGGTCATTCTCCAGAGACCCGCTGCGATCTGCATTTATTAACTTAAAAATCCGGCGGCAACACTGCACTCCCCTCCCCCCCCTCCTCCTGTATACAGATGTTACGATTCATAATCCCCGCCACCAGGAGAGGGGAGCTCTGATTGGTGGAAAGCTATTCACCACTATACGCCAATCAGAGCTCCGGAGACGCGCGGCTTCTGTATCATAGTCTATAGACAGAGCGCCCCCTCCCTGCCTCCACACTGCACAGGGCTGGGGCCAGACAACGGCAGGGGGCGCTCTGACAGTGAAAACAGAAGCCGCGCAACTCCGGTATCAGAAGAATGAAGAGGAGGACGGGCAGTGTGTATCATAAAGATTTATAACATGTAAAGGTCAGTGGGGCCGGACACTTGTGCTGGGGACCTGTCAATCACACAGCGGTCCCAGCGCTCACTATAGAAGGGATCAGTATTAGTCTGGGGGGGGTACAGTACACATAACAATTATATACAGTACTGTAGAAGCGGCTCCTCTCGCTCCCCTGTATAGACCTGTCACAATTCATAATCCCCGCCAGAAGACAGGAGCTCTGATTGGCTAATAGTGGTGAATAGCTTTCCACCAATCAGAGCTCCCCTCTCCCGGAGGCGGGGATTATGAATCGTGACATCTGCATACGGGAGCCGGCGGCAGCGCAGTGGAGCCGCATGTACCGCCGGCTTTTTAAGTTAATAAATGCAGATTGCAGCGGGTCTCTGGAGAATGACCTGCTGCGATCTGTCCTTCAGCCCCAGGACTACAACTCCCATCATGGACAGAGTCTGTCCATGATGGGAGTAGTAGTCCTAACAGTCACAATAGAGTCCCGCAGACAGGGGATGTGCGTCTCTCAGCGCTGCGGTACTACAACTACTCCCATTATGGGACAGATTCTGTCCCATGATTGAAGTAGTTGTAGTACTGCAGTGCTGAGAGACAGCTCCTGCATCCTCCACCTGCATCTTCCACCGTCTGCCATTTTCTACGAGTCCTTGCTAGCACTCTTAGGTTTAGACTACTTTTCTTGCAAAAAAGCGCAATTGCGCAAAAAAAACCATCTAATTTTTTTTTGCGCAATTGATAAATACCAGTCCACTGGATTAGGTGGTGTACGGTAGACCAAACTGGTGACAACTTTAGAAAACTATCCACCAAAAAAAACGCAGCTCTATGTAAAAAAAGCGCAATTGCGCAAAATTTGTAGACGTGAAAAATGGTCTAAATGCAATGATACATGTCCCCCATAGAGCTAAAAAATGTAATCCTAAGTTCCAGCAGTCACCAATAGAGGGAGCTCTGGATTTTCCTTCATACTGATTTATTATTGAGGTCAATGATAGTTGTCTGTTCTTGTTTGCAGTAAGCTCATTGTCAAGACTGGTATCATGAGACTCTGGCTGTGTGAAGCACGGAATATTGCTCCTTGAATTTTACTTTTTTACATGAGCCTTAGTGTACTGCGACCCTAACATGTTCTCTAAAAGGACTTTAAAAGCGGTGCTTACGTTTCAGCAATGTGAAAGTTACATATCATTATTATTAATTTGTGACAAGTTGGGGTATGAGTGCTGAGACCCCCATCCATTGATAAAACGAAGGAACAGCAGTGCTTTGCTAAGCCCTCTACTTGCTTGTTTCTGCGCTCAACTTTATAGAAAGTCCACAAGACTTTTCTTATGAATCCATGCAACGTACACTTGGTTTTCTGAGGAGAGCCAAATAGAAACAAAGAAGCAAAGCATCCACAGACTTCTGCCTCTTTGTTTTAGTGATAGATGAAAGTATCAGAACCTGGACCTCCACCGATAAAGAAGTGTCAGAAGTTTGTACAAAGATAGGTGCTCTTTAAGACATGAAAAACCAAAAACGAAGGCATGAATAAATACATAGTCAAATGCCATTCATATAGAGAGAAGTGGAAGTTGCTAATCTGTAAGAGTAGGAAGAGGAAAAATCTGCTTAATTGTGAAGACAAATTCCATTATCTTATCCTCTGGAAGGAACATAAAGACTGTAGTGTAAATATACTAAAGCGAGCCGAGTTATCGCTACCATAACATCCACCAGAATCTGCCATGACATCACTGCTAACACTCAACCTCTTTATTTGGATTCTTGTACTAATTGTATCTAGAAGTGATTTGATTTAAGGTTCTTCCTCATGAAATCTTAAGACAACGCACATTTTTTTTTTTTTTAATGGGGCACAGCTAGGTTGTTGCGGTATTGTGACATATTTATTATTCCATTATGTTATTATTATGTAAGGTTATGTTCAGAGATGCTGTAAAGAGGTGTCTGTCGCACATTCCATCACGAGAAGTGCTTCTTCTATTTTATGTGGAAACACCATAGAAAAACATGTGTTACACTATGCGCTCTGGCCTCACACGCTGGCCGTGAGCGCATGGTCCCCTTACCTTCTGCTGCCCACGGGGCTGGGACTCGCATCGCGGGATGCGCCCACATGCGAGCCCAAGTCCGTCATTCTCCGGATGTTTCTTCTGCCTCTGCCTCCACCTCTCTGCTGCGGCGCGCATGTCCCCATCCCTTAGGGCATGTGCGCACCGGAGTTTTAAGATTTAAAGGGCCAGTACGCTCAACAGTGTAACCCCCTGTTGCTTGTTTATAAATTCCTCCACCCTCCTCAGTTCTCTGCCAGATCTTTGTTGCCTTGTGCCCTAGAGAATGCATTCCATTGTATTGCCTTGCCATGTACCAGATGTCCTGCTCTTGTCACTTGACCTTGCTCCTCTGCCGCCTGCCTACTGAACTCCTGCTACGTCGAGACAATGCTACTGTGCCGCCTGCCCTGACCTACTGCTATCCAGACTACGAGTTGCCTCATCCCTCCTGTGCCTCACATCTCCTCAGCCGCCTGTGTGGTCGAGCCGTGCCAGGGGTAGCGACCTGGGTGTCGCCTGCAGCTGCAAGCCCATTCTGCTTTGCAGCGGGCTCTGGTGAAGACCAGCGGCACCTTAGTCTCCGTTCCCTGGTACGGTTTGAGTCATCTGCCACACAGGTCCATCGGATCCACATACACCGGAGTTCCTGTCTTCAAAAACGTTAGTGTTACAACAGAATGGACCCTGACACTGAACACCTCAGTCAAAAATGTACCCAAGATATATACAACTCAATTTGTCTATGTAGCTGTGAACTGCATGTATGGCAATAAATAAATAAAAATAATAATATATTTATGTATTTATATTTTAATGTAGTGAAAAGTTATTTTCATTACAATAGATACATCTATTCACCTATCTATCTATTCACCTATCTATCTATCTAAAACAAAGAAAGTCCTGGCAGCACTCCCATAAGGTGCAAAAGTGATAAATTTAATGACTCAAGTGAATGATGCAACGTTTCAGCAGCATCACGCCGCCATTTTCAAACATGGTTGAAAATGGCGGCATGATGCTGCTGAAACGTTGAATCATCCACTTGGGTCAATAAATGTATCACTTTCTTTGTTTTGGATTTGACTTCACAGTCTTCGTTTGAAACTGTGTCCCCTGGCTCATCTGCACCTCACTGCATTGTGGACTACTCTGGCTTCTCCTGCATTTCCAGTTTGTATCTATCTATCTCTCTATCTATTTATTTATCTATCTATCTATCTATCTTATATCTATCTATCATTTATATTTAAATTGTTATATTCCAAATGTATGCAAATAGGACTGTTTTGGCTGTCTAGCTAATTATAGTCTATGGACATGTCAGACCCATATTGTTCCCCAGAGTCTATTGAGAATAAAGGGGGAGATTTATCAGAACCTCTGCAGATGAATAGTGATGCAGTTACCCATAGCAACCAATCAGTTTGATTCTTTCATTTTTCACAGGCCTCTTTAAAAACAAAAGAAGAAGCACTCTGGTTGTTATGGGCAACTGCACTACTCTTCCTCTTCACAGGTTTTCACACATCTCCCCCATAGAGCACAAAGGTGATGTACATCTGACAATTCCTCCAGATCGAGTTTGCAGTTTAGACTCTATTCACAGTAGTATTATAATTTTTTTTTGTTCACATGATGGAAATGTTATTACCAGTTATAATGCATAGCTCCATAGACTCCATATATGCTCCATAGACTTATATTAGGATAGTCAGATTTCTGTCATTTAGCAGATGTTGTTGGAATACCAAATTATAAGGGGAAGTTTATACTACTAAATTTCTGAGTGGAATTTGACTTGCAAATTCCACTTGGAAAAAGTGTGGAAATATAACATCATGCAATTTAAGAAAGATTAGTAGAGTAGCTCTAGTTTCAATAGTTTATGGAAAAATTTAATTATATATATATATATATATATATATATATATATATATATATATATGTGTGTGTGTGAAATAGGGCTGAGCCATGGACAAATACATATACACTGCTCAAAAAAATAAAGGGAACACTCAAACAACACAATGTAACGCCAAGTCAATCACACTTCTGTGAAATCACACTGTCCACTCAGGAAGCAACACTGATTGACAATCAATTTCACATGCTGTTGTGCAAATGGAACAGACAACAGGTGGAAATTATAGGCAAGACACCCCAATAAAGGAGTGGTTCTGCAGGTGGTGACTACAGACCACTTCTCAGTTCCTATGCTTCCTGGCTGATGTGTTGGTCACTTTTGAATGCTGGCGGTGCTTTCACTCTAGTGGTAGCATGAGACGGAATCTACAACCCACACAAGTAGCTTTGGTAGTACAGCTCATCCAGGATGGCACATCAATGCAAGCTGTGGCAAGAAGGTTTGCTGTGTCTGTCAGCGTAGTGTCCAGAGCATGGAGGCGCTACTAGGAGACAGGCCAGTTCATCAGGAGATGTGGAGGAGGCCGTAGGACGGCAACAACCCAGCAGCAGGGCCACTACCTCTGCCTTTGTGCAAGGAGGAGCACTGCCAGAGCCCTGCAAAATGACCTCCAGCAGACCACAAATGTGCATGTGTCCACTGAAACGATCAGAAACAGACTCCATGAGGGTGGTATGAGGGCCTGACACCCACAGGTGGGGGTTGTGCTTACAGCCCAACACCGTGTAGGACGTTTGGCATTTGCCATTGAACACAAAGATTGGCAAATTTTCTACTGGCACCCTGTGCTCTTCACAGAGGAAAGCAGGTTCACACTGAGCACATTGGAAAGATGTGACAGAGTCTGGAGATGCCGTGGAGAATGTTCTGCTGCCTGTAACATCCTCCAGCATGACTGGTTTGGCGGTGGGTCAGTAATGGTGTGGGGTGGCATTTCTTTGGGGGTCACACAGCTCTCCATGTGCTTGTCAGAGGTAGCCTGACTGCCATTAGATACTGAGATGAGATCGTCAGACCCCTTGTGAGAGCATATGCTGGTGCGGTTGGCCCTGGGTTCATCCTAATGCAATGCTAGACCTTATGTGGCTGGAGTGTGTCAGCAGTTCCTGCAAGAGGAAGGCATTGATGCTATGGACTGGCCCGCCTGTTCCCCACTAGACCTGAATCTTATTGAGCACATCTGGGACATCATGTTTCGCTCTATCTACCAACGCCACGTTGCACCACAGACTGTCCAGGAGTTGGCGGATGCTTTAGTCCAGGTCTGGGAGGACATTCCTCAGGAGACCATCTGCCACCTCATCAGGAGCATGCCCAGGCGTTGTAGGAAGGTCATACGGGCATGTGAAGGCCACACACACTACTGAGCCTCATTTTGACTTGTTTTAGGGACATTACATCAAAGTTGGATCAGCCTGTAGTGTAGTTTTCCACTTTGATTTTGAGTGTGACTCCATACCCAGACCTTCATGGGTTGAGAAATTTGATTTCCATTGATAATTTTGTGTGATTTTGTTGTCAGCACATTCAACTATGTAAAGACGAAAGTATTTCATACGATTAGTTCATTCATTCAGATCTAGGATGTGTTATCTTAGTGTAAAACTTTGTAAAACTAGTATACATAGACGTTTTTTGCATTCATCAGGTTTTTTTTTTTTCCTATAGGCTCCTCTAAAGGACTTAAAAAAAAAAAAAAAACTTCATGTACAACAGTGATCTCAAACTGTGGCCCTCCAAATGTTGCAAAACTTCAACTCCGGACATGCTGGGAGTTTAAGTTTTGCAACATCTGGAGGGCCACAGTTTGAGACCACTGATGTACAATATAATGGAAAATAACGTGCCTCCAAAAAGTCTTGTAAGAAAAGATAAGTTATAACATTTAAAATGCATAGCATTTTTACAAAAAAATTTTAAAAGGCAGAAAAAAATGTGAAGGAGACTCAAGTTGCTATCTGTAAAGTGGCATATAGGGGGTAACTATCATAGCACTTTTTCTTAAACTAGTGAAATATAGGCAAATATTAGGCAAATATTTGTGATGTTGTGCAAATATTTTTAGTTTTCACCAGCATCCACTGAATGAGCATAGGTTAGCAGAAAGGGGCATGGTTTAAGGGTGAAGGGGCGTAGTTTAAGGGTGAAGGGGTGTAGTTTAAAGGTGAAGGGGGTGTGGTCAGCCTCCTTCTCCAGATTTATGGAAGTATATGCCATGAAACCAGCATTAACTGCTGGTAATCTTCAGTTCAGAGCAAGCAGAGATTTCAGCACTGGTGCACAGCCTTCCTGGATAAAAAGAAGTCGTCCAGTGATAAGTTTAGGGGATAGGAGATAATTGTCTGATGGCGGGGGGTTCAACCACTGGAACCCCCTGTGAACTTCCATACGGGGCCCCAGCTCGGCCTTGGCTCAGCACTGCAAGAGCACGTTATGTACATAGCAGGTCAGCTGCTACAAACACGCCCCCTCCATTCATCTTTATGTCTCCGCCTCTCTCATAGACATGAATCAAGGGGGCGGTTTTGTACCTGTTGACCTGCTGTGTGCAAAACGTCACACACAGCACCGGAGCCGGGGTCAAGTTGTGGCCCCGTATGGGAGATCGCTGGGGGTTCCAGCGGTCACACTCCCCCACGATCAGACATTTATCATCTATCCTGCAGATAGGGGATACATTTCTTACCACTGGACGACTTCTTTAAGTAGAGGCTTATGTCTCTTCATAAATCCAGCGAGACTGTGCTGGTGGGGCTTTGGGTTTTGATAAATATCCCTCCATAAATTGTTTTTTAAGTGTATCAAAAATGTGTATATGTATATATATATATATATATATATATATATATATATAACAAAGAAAAAAGAAGCAGCACAACCTTGTAGTGCAAATAGATGCTGGGTGCAAGCAGAAACAGACTCTATGATGGTTTCCAAATAAAAATAATTCAACAGCACACCATTTTATGAAAGATAAATTAGGTTTATTCACTCAGTGTCTTGCTGACAAGACAAGTGGCAAGAGACTGGGTGAATAAACCCCATTGATCTTTTACCATCCATGGTGTGCTGTTGGATTCTTAATATATACATATATGAAAAAAATAAAATAATAATAATAATAATATATATATATATATATATATATATATATATATATATCATATGCAAGTATAACAATTGCAGAAGCTTTGTACAGTAGTCAGGCTTTTATATGTCCACAGAATCTCATAAACTGATGCAGGAGAATTGATTTTGTCAGTTGTACAAGAGCAGAGTTTGTTATTTGTCTCAAAATGTGAACATTGTTTTTTTTTTTTTTCCCTTATTGCATAGGACTGCAGAAAAGCTTAATTGAGGATCAAGTATCTTTTTTTAAACATTAGGCTACGTTCACACACTGTTTTTCTTTTTTTTTTTTTCTTTTTTGCCTTATTTTCCACCTTGTTTTAAGATTTTTTTTTCTGTTTACACGCAGTTTTCCTCCCTATTTTGTTTTTGGTCTGTTTTTCAACCATGTATGGCTCAAAATGAAGCTCAGAAAACACTGTGTGAACATAGCCTTAAGTTATCAATTCATTGAATTGCATTTTAATTGTAATGGCATTGAATCTACAACACTGTGAAACTACAAGTCACAATGATTTTACACTTTATACCATAGATGTAACCCTTTTTTGTTGTATATGTCATACTCAGATTCATACCTGTCCCCACGAGAAAACACAAAATACAGAAATGATACAGGAATAAATGAATAAATGACTCTTCAGCTCTGCTACATCCTGACTGTTCCTTACATTCTCAGTCTGCGCTGTTGTCCCCTTTATGCAATATTACCCTAGTTAAGCTATTAAAAGGTATCTGTACATCTCAGTGATAAAATAATAGATCAAATAAAAATAAAAAAGATTTTCACAATAATATATATTCACACATCTTCTAGAAAAATATATTATAAATTTATTATCTGTTTTATAACACTGCTTTGAACAGGAATGTAGAGCACCGCTGCTCCATACATCACAATGTATATACGGTAGGTACGTGGCTCTCCTTCATCCATGGAGTGCATTCAGGACATGATATAAATGTCCACTTAATTGGTGTGGACTCATACCTAAGTACACTTTGGTAGAATATTGGAGACATAACAGTCTATATAGTCCTTGATATCAATAACTAGTAATCATGAGAATGTGATAGGATACAACAGAGAGAGGCTCTTCTAAGCTGTGGCCCCACAAAGCCTATTGGATACATTAACTTCTTTGGAATCACATTCCAGTCTTCCCGAAACCACGAATGGCCATGTCTGTAAAGAAGAATTTCTTGTTATCTCAGGCATTAAACAGCAGGCTAAAAACAATGTATATATGTGAACCAAGCCTAGGACATGGAATGTCAAATATTTATAAATATATATTGATGTAAATACATTTTAATACAGAAAATATTGTATCAAATGCTATCTATTAGTTATGTTATCTTCCTATTTAGTACACAATCAAAACATTATAGCAGTGTTCCCCAACTACAACTCCCATCATGGGGAAATGGTAGTTTTGCAGCAGCTTGATAGTCACAGATTGAGGAACACTGCTTTATAGTGATATATATATATATATATATATATATATATATATATATATATATATATATATATAGATATATATATATATAACTATATAGATATAGGTATAGGTATAGATATATATATATATATTTATATATATATATATATATATATATATATATATATATATGGAACTACTGTGAACAATATAACTAAAAAACATACAATTAAATAATTAAAAAAATACACAAATGAATGCATATAATTATCTAATACAGCCTTTTAAATACTATGGCATTAAATATTTATATATTTATTTATTTAAATATTCATATATTTCATTGTAATATAATATAATATATGAAACATAAAGTTAGTAGTGTTTTAAATGCTGTAATAGATCATATTTATTTATTTTTCCTCATTATTTTTCTTTTTCTTATTTATTATTTTATTTATTGATTTATTTATTTAGTCAACTTGTGTTTTTTTCTCAAATATTTAAAAAAAGAAAAATAAAACATCAAATACATAAATATAATTATCTATTACAGCGTGTAAAACATTTTGGCATTATATATTGATGTTTCATATTTCATGTATTGTACTATTGCAAGATACATAATTAATTGCAACATCCAAAACAATATAGGACGTGCAGTGGTACATGCAATATAAAATGTACATTTCCCCTATAGGTTTTCCATAACATGAGATGTCATGTTTATCAGTGTATAGAAATGTATAGATATTTGCAAACCTTTAAACATTCCATTAACTAGAATAAAGTAGTATAGTAATACAGTACAGTATAAAGAGTCTCAAAGAAAAGACAGATAACTAGTGATGAGCAGCAGGGGCCATATTCGAATTTGCGATATTTCGATTATTGACGATTGTTCGTCTAATGTTCGCGAAATTCGCATATTCGCTATGTTCGATCGTTTTTTTTTTTTTTTCGTTTTTTCACATGCCAATTTTTATGCTAATTTTCCAATACGAATTTTCGCATGGAACATTTGCATAAAAATTTTCCTGAGGAAAAAAAAAAATACGAATATTATTCATTACAAATATATGGCACTATAAAAATTCACATTACGAATATTCGTGCTCAACACTACAGATAATCTTGTTTTTTTTTTTTGTTTTTTGTTTTTTGCCGAACTAGGCTGGAATGGCACCCGGTAGGGCAGTGTTTCCCAACTAAGGTGCCTCCAGCTGTTGCACAACTACAACTCCCGGCATGCCCGGACAGCCTTTGGCTGTCCGGGCATGCTGGGAGTTGTAGGAGTGCAACAGCTGGAGGCCCCCTGGTTGGGAAACACTGCAGTAGGGTGACAGTAATAACTACAGCTGTGTATAACATATTTCATGCACAGAAACACTTAACATTTTCCATTACCATGATGCAGCCCTTGAAGCCGACTGGTGCTGGCTGTATGGGAGCTTCATTCTTACCAGGTTGACAGGATGCACATAGCTATTGTCATATCTGTCGTCCTGCAGCAGCTGCCTAAGGTGGGCAATGTAGCTGGAGGCCAGTCTCAGGGTGTCAAGTTTGGAGAGCTTGGTGTCTGGGGGTACCCAGGGCAGGCTGGTCTTCAGCCTGGAGAAGGCTTTGCTCAGCACTCTCATGCGGGCTCTCTCCCTGGCATTAGCTGCATTTCTTTGGGATTGCTTGCATTCCTTGGATGGTCTGGGAGTTTGCTTCTTGTCTGGGCTCTGGTGGCTCCTGCACTCCCTCTTCTTCTTGCCAGTGGAGGTCTCAGCAATGCCATCTTCTGAGTTGTCAGTGGAGTGGTCCAGCAGAAGGTCACTGCATCCTACTCCTCCTTTAGATTTTCTATACTGAAGCTCCAGCACTCTCAGCTCCAGCAGATCCTCAGTGTCACTCACAGACCCTGTGGACATGTCTTGCACTGGACCCTCTGTGATCACTAGATGACCACAGATTAGTAGGAGTATTTTCACCTACACATATTTCTGGAGTGAGCACTACTTGCCTCCTGCATGATGAGACCTTTCAGCAATGGGTCTATATAGCAGGGGGGAGTGTGGGAGTGGGTCAGCAGGGGGGTGGCAATGACATAAAGAGGTGGTGGGCTTACCATATTAACCCTTACAGCTGCAGCATCTGCAGCTGAACCCTGGGATTGGTTGCATCGTAAAAATAAAGCACATTAGTTCCCATTTCAGTTTGCAGGTGTCTCATTTTTGTTGTGCTCTGTACTTTGCTAGTTCCAAGAGATGACATCAGTGCAGGACTTCTCTGGAAGGGTACGACACTTCTTTGGAGATAAATGCCTTGAGCCAGGGGTTGATTATATTCTGTTATGATGTTACATTTCATAGAAATGGAGTTGGAAGGAAACAGAAAATAGGCTTAAATATTATATTAAGTTTGTCTAACACTGTAAACAACAAAGAGACATGAAGCCACTGTGTACATTAACTGTTAAAGAATAATACTACATAAGTAAAAGAGATGCATACATATTAAAACATTTGGTAAAAAAGACATTTAGACATTACTGATGGAAACATCTAATAGGACTGACTATTTTGAAAAGTCAATAGTTTTGTAATTTTCTACTATATTTTTGAAATGGCTACAGTTTCAATTCCATCACAACATAGGTATATATATATATATACATTTTTTTGTTTATTTATTTAAATAATGATCCTCAAGTGAATGCATTGACTTCTTTTGTGTTTGCGGTCACAATTGTTCACAATATTACTTTTGTTGCAGTATAAATGTATTCCTTTTTAATCTATTAATTAAACTCGACTGCTTTATATGTTTGTTGTTCCTCGACACAGAAGACAGCCCATCAGACTATAAATTTGTATTTACATGTGGGCACATAAGCTTTATACACTGCTTAAAAAAATAAAGGGAACACTAAGATAACACATCCTAGATCTGAATGAATGAACTAATCGTATGAAATACTTCCATCTTTACATAGTTGAATGTGCTGACAACAAAATTACACAAAAATTATCAGTGGAAATCAAATTTATCAACCCATGGAGGTCTGGATATGGAGTCGCGGTCAAAATCAAAGTGGAAAACCACACTACAGGCTGATCCAACTTTGATGTAATGACCTTAAAACAAGTCAAAATGAGGCTCAGTAGTGTGTGTGGCTTCCACATGCCCGTATGACCTCCCTACAATGCCTGGGCGTGCTCCTGATGAGGTGGCGCATGGTCTCCTGAGGGATGTCCTCCCAGACCTGGACTAAAGCATCCGCCAACTCCTGGACAGTCTGTGGTGCAACGTGGCGTTGGTGGATGGAGCGAGACATGATGTCCCAGATGTGCTCAATCGGATTCAGATCTGGGGAACGGGCAGGCCAGTCCATAGCATCAATGCCTTCCTCTTGCAGGAACTGCTGACACACTCCAGCCACATGAGCTCTAGCATTGTTTTGCATTAGACGGAACCCAGGGCCAACCGCACCAGCATGTGGTCTCACAAGGGGTCTGAGGATCTCATCTTGGTACCTAATGGCAGTCAGGCTACCTCTGGCAAGCACATGGAGGGCTGTGCGGCTCCCCAAAGAAATGCCCCCCCACACCATTACTGACCCACCACCAAACCGGTCATGCTGAAGGATGTTGCAGGCAGCAGAACGTTTTCCACGGCATCTCCAGACTCTGTCACGTCTGTCACATGTGCTCAGTGTGAACCTGCTTTCATCTGTGAAGAGCACAAAGTGCCAGTGGCGAATTTGCCAATCTTGGTGTTCTCTGGGAAATGCCAAACATCCTGCATGGTGTTGGGCTGTAAGCACAACCCCCACCTGTGGACATCAAGCCCTCATACCACCCTCATGGAGTCTGTTTCTGACCGTTTGAGTGGACACATGCACATTTGTGGCCATTTTGCAGGGCTCTGACAGTGCTCCTCCTGCTCCTCCTTGCACAAAGGCGGAGATAGCGGCCCTGCTGCTGGGTTGTTGCCCTTCTACGGCCTCCTCCACATCTCCTGATGTACTGGCCTGTCTCTTGGTAGCGCCTCCATGCTCTGGACACTACGCTGACAGACACAGCAAACCTTCTTGCCACAGCTCGCATTGATGTGCCATCCTGGATGAGCTGCACTACCTAAGCCACTTGTGTGGGTTGTAGACTCCTTCTCATGCTACCACTAGAGTGAAAGCACCGCCAGCATTCAAAAGTGACCAAAACATCAGCCAGAAAGCATAGGAACTGAGAATTGGTTTGTGGTCACCACCTGCAGAACCACTCCTTTATTGGGGGTGTCTTGAAAATTGCCTATAATTTCCACCTGTTGTCTGTTCCATTTGCACAACAGCATGTGAAATAGATTGTCAATCAATGTTGCTTCCTGAGTGGACAGTGTGATTTCACAGAAGTGTCATTGACTTGGAGTTACATTGTGTTGTTTGAGTGTTCCCTTTATTTTTTTGAGCAGTGTATATAAATTAGGCTGGGTTCACATATATCAGGTGTTCAGCATAGTTTTCCTACACGTGCACCTGAGGGAAACTCAATCATCCAGGGTCTTAATTTTGATGCTGGACACCCTGGAGGGTGCCGTCCAGAAACAATGAAAGCTGGAAGCCATCAGTTGTGGCATCAGTTGCGTCAAGATCTAGGCTGAGTTCACCTATGCCGGATGCCGGACATATGTGAACCCAGCCTTATAAGGAGAAAGGAATAAGTCTCTAACAGACACATCTCAGGTACAGTTATATGGAAAACAGGGTCCAAGTAATAACTAAATGAATAAGTTATTTATTTTCATACCACCCATGTGGGCATGTACTTAATCCTCAAACGGAATATACACCCTTGCTCACTTATCTACATTAATTACAAAAAAAATCTGATCAGTAAGCCAGAGAGGATGCATTTAGATAAAAAAAGTTAAAATACTCACCTCCCCCAATTTCCCAACTCTGCTGTCCTGATGGTGCCTGGTCTCCACTATTCTTTGCTGCTTCCTGCTTCCACTGACATGTCGGCCTTGCAGGACATACCTGCTCAGTGGCTGAGATTACCCCTGGGCACATTGGTACAGCAGCCAGGATGATAGGAGCAGATGAGTATGCTTTCTTTTCATTTTTAATTTAGCAACAACACAGAATGCAATAAGTTTCAAAGCTTACCCTAGTGGCAGCATTGGGCAGACAGAATTTAAACATTGATTCGGAGATTTTAAGCTCTGTATCAGAAAAAGGATGTTTTGAATACCATTTGAATATTAAGAATGTTGGTTCTAAGAATCACATGATGATAAAAGGTAGAGACTTGCTTTAGATTAAAATGGGTTGACTTTCTGCTAATCTTTAATCATCATCCAGTTATTGAAGGGGTTTTACCATGAGGATAAATAGATATAAACTGATGCACTATGTGAAATTAAACTTATTTGTAAATGCAGGTATTTATTACAATATCAGTTGTTTTTTACAGGCAGCCCTAGCAAAATAAGGAGGATTCTCTCTCTTTTATTTATTTTTTGCTTGTTCCCAAGCAATACGTGCTGTAAGCCATTTCCTCTCTGGTCACTCATGCCCAGTTGCTCAGTTCTCTTCACACACAGTGAAAATACAGCCAAATACAGTGCATCAGCTGCTACATTGTATAAAGCTCACTGACGTACTGATGTATGAGAGAGTCTGGCTGAATATTCACTGGCCAGGATGAGGTAAATTTACTTAATGTACTGCTATAGCTTCTATATTACAGTCTGTAACACTAAATCCACTTGCAAAAGCAATCCAAGGCCACAGCACCAGTAATGGAAGACTCTGTTTCTTATAGAAAGTGCTGTGATTTATTGGTTCTCCAAATGCACTCGGCAGGAGGGAAGGATATAGTTTACTATAATAAAACTGTATGCTGTGTGAGGCGTTGGAAGTAAAATTCTAAGCAAAATATGTGACAATCAGAAGCTCCACCCACCAAAATGATTTTCATATGAAAAGAAATGCAGATAAAAAGATGTCAGAGACAAGAAATTAGAGGTCATGTCTACATTATTTTTCAGAGACAGACATTTCATTTTATTCAACATAACAAATTATTAAAGGGAAACTCACACACTTGTTCTTAGTCACTAGCCACAGATAGAAGGGGTGCAACCACTGGGAGCCCCACAATCTCCTGCCTGGTGCCCCAGTGTTCTGAAGATTTGTGTTCAGAACACCTGCTATCCTTGTTCACAGAGCATGGGTGGTTTACACGCCCCCTCCATGCACTGTCTATGGGAGAGCCAGAGATGCATGACTACAGCGCTCCTGTATCTCCAGCTCTCCCATAGAATTCTGTGTTGCACTCGGCTGTTACTGTAACTTACATAGAGTTTGTATGGAGCCTGATACAAACTCATACTCAGCATTGTAGACGTGTAAGTGAGGAGGAGCATTTACCATGTAACTTTCAAACCAGTGATCATTGGGCTTGCTGCATTGGGGTCCTGAGTTCTAACATTTATCATCTATCACTATACACCACACCAGGACATGGAGCCAGATCAGGACACCATACATTGATTTTTATTGGACCTGAGGAAGGCACATGCAAGCGCCGAAAACATGTTTTCTACTTTTGTACTACCTAATAAAGTCTTGTGCAACTGTGGCGACCAAAGAATTTTTGTGTGAATCAGGCAGCATTGCTTGATTTAGACTCCATTTTTCTTTTGCTATTTACCATTTTCCGATCTGCACCCCAGAGTACACGGATAAGGCTCCCTGAGCTGCAAACTGTAAATACCTAAAAACTATACGTTCTCCATAGAGTAGTGCTTATCTGATAGCACAACTTGACATGGTCAGTATAGCACTATAGGTGTGGTTGCGGGTTAACTCCTCCCCCAAATACATAAACAGGGAATCCCCCTCCAACTTTGTCCTTTGTGTGTTGTATTACAACTTGGCTCCATTCACTTCAATTGAACTAAACTGCAATATCACACACAGCCTAAGGACAACGTTTTCAGAAGAAATTAGCTCTGTTTTTCTATCCTTCAATGATCCCTTTAAGGTTGGTTTGTCCTTATCCAGATCAATACTGCCGGGTGACAGATTAAACAAGGTCATGGTCAACATTAACTTTTTCTCTAATTTGGAAAATTATTCTAATTTCTCACTAATAGTGTTGAGCGTGAATATTTGAATAGTGAATTTATATCGCGAATATCAGCACTTTGCGATTTGCGAATATTTAGAATATAACAAAATATATTCGTTCTGACGAATATTCTTTTTTTTTTTTTCACAGTACACATCACAATGATTTGTATTGTGTAAATAAAAAGTGATCATCCCTCCCTGCTTCCAAATTATGGTCCAAAGAAGGTGAAAATGCAAATATCGGCACTTCCAGAGGACACTGATCCCTCCCTTCTTTTAGTTTGTGGACCAATGAGAAGGATGCAAATACAGTTGTCAGAGGTTAGCAACATCCCTAGCAACCAATAGGAAAGTAGTTAGTTTAAAGATATAATCGCACATGCGCATTTTGCAAATTTCATTACGAATTTTGCATGAAAAAAAGTGAACAAATATGCGAAATTCGCCAATATAGGACGAATATTCATCCATATATTTGATAAAATATTGCAAATTCGAGAATGGCCTATGCTGCTCATCACTACTCACTAAACATGGCCTTATTACATGCTTACTTAACCCCTTAAGGACTGAGGGGTTTTCATTTTTTGCACTTTTGTTTTTTCCTCCTCACCTTTTAAAAATCATAACCCTTTCAATTTTGCTCCTACAAATCCATTTGATGGCTTATTTTTTGCACCACCAATTTTACATTGCAGTGACATCAGTCATTTACCCAAAAATCTACAGCGAAACGAAAAAAAAATCATTGCGTGACGAAATTGAAGAAAAAACACCATTTTATAATTTTGGGGGCTTCCGTTTCTATGCAGTACATTTTTCAGTAAAAATGACACCTGATCTTTATTCTGTAGGTCCATACGATTAAAATGATACCCTACTTATATCGGTTTGATTTTGTTGTACTTCTGGAAAAAATCATAACTACATGCACGGAAATGTATACGTTTAAAATTGTCATATTCTGACCCCTATAACTTTTTTTATTTTTCTGTGTATGAGGCGGTATGAGGGCTAATTTTTTTGTGCCGTAATCTGACGTTTTTAGCGGTACAATATTTGTATTGATTGGACTTTTTGATCGCTTTTTATTAATTTTTTCATGATATAAAAAGCTACCAAAAATACGTTATTTTGGACTTTGATCGCCGCTTCTGAAGGGTTAATAGCGCGCGGCACAACTATCGATGCCACGCACTGTTAGCCCAGAGTCCCGGCTATGATTAGCAGCCGGGACCGACCCCGTTTTTAACACCGGGAGTGGGCTCAGGACGTACAGGTACGTCCTAAGTCCTTAAGGGGTTAAAGGAAACCTATCACACCAATCTGTTCTCCTCCAGTGTTGCAAAACTACAACTTCCAGCATGCCCTTCGGCTGTCTGGGCATGCTGGTAGTTGTAGTTTTGCAAGAACTGGAGGAACGCTGTCTGGGAAACTTTATCTGTTTTCTAACTCAGTGTTTCCCAACCTGTGTGCCTCCAGCTGTGGCAAAACTATAACTCCCAGCATGCACTGACAGACCATGCATGCTGGGAGTTTCTAGTTTTGTACCAGCTGGAGGCACACGGGTTTGGAAACACTGGGGGAGATTTTTCACAGGATTTAGACTGGTTTTTCCTGTCTATATTTGTCGCACAGAAAGTCGCAGTCTAAATATGTGCGACTTCTCTGCGACTTTTGCTGTAGAGGATTTTTAGAACATGATGCATGCAAGTCTAATTTAGACGGAAATGCATTGGAAAATGCATTGGTGCTGAATTTATCAAGTGCGACTTTTGTGCGACAAGTCGCATCTGCCCAAAGTACGCTGAAATGTCAGACCATGTTGGAGCAGGTCTAAATGCAGTTTAAGCTGTAGACCCTGAAGTCTGAGCACAGAATTTATCAAGGGCTGTGAGACCTTTGATAAATTAGGAGCACAATAGACAGGAGACTACCACATACGCTGGTCTATAAGCATACCCAGAATAGACTAGATTAGTAAATGTCCCCTACTGAGTTATGTAACAAACTCTGTGTTTTGCAACCAGTGTGCCTCCAGCCGTTGCATAACTACAACCCCCAGCATGCACGGACAGCCAATGGGCATGCTGAAAGTTATAGTAGTGTGCCTCGAGCTGTTGCATAACTACAAGTCCCATGATGCCCTTCTGTCACTGCATGCTGAGAATTGTAGTTTTGCAACAGCTGGAGGATTGCCCGGCTATGCGCTGACAAGTACTTACCAGTGCATGGCCAGTCGGCGCTTTCGCATACCAACGCTCAACGCGTGGCGTACCCTATGGGTACGTGTACCACGGGTTGGGAACCCAGACCTCTGGTTGTTGGTCTGACTCTTTTTTTAGAAAAGGTGTACGTTAGACAACTTTCACTAAAGGAGAGTTGTACCTTATTCATCATTACGCTGTGGATTAGGCGCACGCTAGTCAAAGTATAGACACAAAAAAAAGGTGGATCTAACATAGACATGTCTTGATAAATCTCCCCATAGTTTTTTGGGGGGAAAAGTGTGTAAGAGTGCATGAAGAGTGAGCTGTCAATCACTGAGTAACACTGCCCACATTAGCCCAAAATAAAAGATTTACATGAATAAGCCTTTCATTTTTATCTTTAACCCCTTAAGGACAATGGACGTACTCCTACGCCCCCGTTTCCGAGTCCTTAAGGACCGAGGACGTAGGAGTACGTCCTGTCCATTCCCGGCCCCCCGCCGCTAGCCGGAGGGGAGCCGGTGCCCGATGCCTGCTGAAATCGTTCAGCAGGCATCGCGGCATATCGCCCAGGGGGGTCATTATGCCCCCCCATGTCGGCGATGGCCGCAGATCGCTGGACAATTCAGTCCAACGATCTGCGGCGATTCCGGGTCAATCGGGTCTCCAGTGACCCGGTGACCCGGAATTACTGGCTGATCGGGGCCGTCAGAGACGGCCCCGAACAGCCAGAGCCTGCAGGGGTGAGGTGGCACTGGTGCCACCTCACGATCGCCCTGATTCGTCGGCCGGATTCCCGGCCGACCAATCAGGGCGCCTGCTGCGGGTGTCACTCCCGCACCCGCTCCGCCCCTCTTCCGGAGGACGTGAGCGGGTGCGGGAAGACGACCCCGGGTGCTGGGGACCCCGATCCCCGGCGTTAATGTTGGGATCGGGGCCCCAGGAGCGACGGCGGCGGCGGCGGGACTGACCTGCAGCGTCGATCAGCAGCAGGAGGTGAGTGACAGCCTCCTGCTGTTGCTTAGCAACAGCTCCCAGCATGCAAAAAGGGCATGCTGGGAGCTGTAGTTATGCAACAGGAGGAGGCAGACCACCACAACTCCCAGCATTCCCTTATGGGCATGCTGGGACTTATGGTTTTGCAACAGCTGGAGGCACATTCTTTCTATGGAAAAGTGTACCTTCAGCTGTTGTGTAACTACAACTCCCAGCTTGCACAAACAGCTAAAGTGCATGCTGGGAGTTGTAGTGGTGCATCTGCTGGTTGCATAACTACAACTCCCAGCATACCCGTTGGCTGTCGGTGACTGCTGAGAGTTGTAGTTTTGCAACAGCTGAAGGCACACTGAGTTAAGTAGCAAACCAGTGTGTCTCCAGCTGTTGCATAACTACAATCCCCAGCATCCCCAGCCAAAGTAGTATGCCTCCCGCTGTTGCATAACTACAACACCCAGCATGCCCTTCCGCTGTCCGTACATGCTGGGGGTTGTAGCTTTTGCAACAGCTGAAGGCACACTGGTTGCAAAACACTGAGTTTGTTGCCAAACTCTGTGTTTCACAACCAGTGTGCCTCCAGCTGTTGCAAAACTACAACTCCCAGCATGCACTGATAGACCGTACATGCTGGGAGTTGTAGTTTTGCAACAGCTGGATGTCCCCCCCCCCCCCAATGTGAATGTACAGGGTACACTCACATGGGCGGGGGATTACAGTAAGTATCCGGCTGCAAGTTTGAGCTGCGGCAAATTTTCTGCTGCAGCTCAAACTGCCAGCGAGAAACTACTGTGAACCCCCGCCCGTGTGACTGTACCCTAAAAATACTACACTAACACAAAATAAAATAAAAAGTAAAAAACACTACATATACACATACCCCATACACAGCCCCCCTCCCCAATAAAAATGAAAAAGGTCTGGTACGCCACTGTTTCCAAAACGGAGCCTCCAGCTGTTGCAAAACTACAACTCCATGCATGCACTTATAGACCCTACATGCTGGGAGTTGTAGTTTTGCAACAGCTGGATGTCCCCCCCCCCCAATGTGAACGTACAGGGTACACTCACATGGGCGGAGGATTACAGTAAGTATCCGGCTGCAAGTTTGAGCTTTGGCAAATTTTCTGCCGCAGCTCAAACTGCCAGCGAGAAACTACTGTGAACCCCCCGCCCGTGCGACTGTACCCTGAAAACACTACACTACACTAACACAAAATAAAATAAAAAGTAAAAAACACTACATATACACATTCCCCTACACAGCCCCCCTCCCCAATAAAAATGGAAAATGTCTGGTACACCACTGTTTCCAAAACGGAGCCTCCAGCTGTTGCAAAACAACTACTCCCAGTATTACCAGACAGCCACTGACTGTCCAGGCATGCTGGGACTTTTATAACAGCTGGAGGCACCCTGTTTGGGAATCACTGGCGTAGAATACCCCTATGTCCACCCCTATGCAAGTCCCTAATTTAGGCCTCAAATGCGCATGGCGCTCTCACTTTGGAGCCCTGTCGTATTTCAAGGCAACAGTTTAGGGCCACATATGGGGTATCGCCGTACTCGGGAAAAATTGTGTTACAAATTTTGGGGGGTATTTTCTGCTATTACCCTTTTTAAAAATGTAACATTTTTGGGAAACCAAGCATTTTAGGTAATTTTTTTTTTTTTACATATGCAAAAGTTGTGAATCACCTGTGGGGTATTAAAGTTCACATTACCCCTTGTTACGTTCCCCGAGGGGTCTAGTTTCCAAAATGGTATGCCATGTGTTTTTTTTTTGCTGTTCTGGCACCATAGGGGCTTCCTAAATGCGGCATGCCCCCAGAGCAAAATTTGCTTTCAAAAAGCCAAATGTGAGACCTGTAGTGCGCCAGCAGAGCACTTTTCACCCCCCATATGGGGTGTTTTCTGAATCGGGAGAAATTGGGCTTCAAATTTTGGGGGGTATTTTCTGCTATTACCCTTTTTAAAAATGTGAAAATTTTGGGAAACCAAGCATTTTAGGTAAAAAAATTTTTTTTTTTTACATATGCAAAAGTCGTGAAACACCTGTAGGGTATTAAGGTTCACTTTACCCCTTTTTACGTTCCCCAAGGGCTCTAGTTTCCTAAATGGTATGCCATGTGTTTTTTTTTTGCGGTTCTGGCACCAAAGGGGCTTCCTAAATGCGGCATGCCCCCAGAGCAAAATTTGCTTTCAAAAAGCCAAATGTGACTCCTTCTCTTCTGAGACCTGTAGTGCGCCAGCAGAGCACTTTTCACCCCCATATGGGGTGTTTTCTGAATCGGGAGAAATTGGGCTTCAAATTTTGGGGGGTATTTTCTGCTATTATCCTTTTTAAAAATGTAAAATTTTTGGGCAACCAAGCATTTTAGGTAAAACATTTTTTTTTTTTTTTACATATGCAAAAGTCGTGAATCACCTGTGGGGTATTAAGGTTCACTTTACCCCTTGTTACGTTCCCCGAGGGGTCTAGTTTCCAAAATGGTATGCCATGTGTTTTTTTTTTGCTGTCCTGGCACCATAGGGGCTTCCTAAAGGTGACATGCCCCCCATAAACCATTTGTCGCTCCTTCCCTTCTGAGCCCTCTACTGCACCCGCCGAACAATTAACATAGACATATGACATATGTGCTTACTCGAGAGAAATTGGTTTTCAAATACAAGTAAAAATTTTCTCCTTTCTACCAATTGCAAAAAATCTAAAATTGGGTCTACAAGAACATGCAAGTGTAAAAAATGAAGATTTTGAATTCTCTCCTTCACTTTTCTGCTATTCCTGTGAAACACCTAAAGGGTTAACACACTTATTGAATGTCATTTTGAATACTTTGGGGGGAGTAGTTTTTAGAATGGGGTAATTTATGGGGTATTTCTAATACGAAGACTCTTCAAATCCACTTCAAACCTGAACTGGTTCATGAAAAATATCGAGTTTGAAAATTTTGTGAAAAATTTCCAAATTGCTGCTGAACTTTGAAGCCCTCTGGTGTCTTCCAAAAGTAAAAACTCATTAATTTTATGATGCAAACATAAAGTAGACATATTGTATATGTGAACCCAAAAATGTTTTATTTTGAATATCCATTTTCCTTACAAGCAGAGAGCTTCAAAGTTAGAAAAATGCAAAATTTTCATTTTTTTCATCAAATTTTGGGATTTTTAACCAAGAAAGGATGCAAGTTACCATAAAATTTTACCACTAAGTTAAAGTAGAATATTTCACGAAAAAACAATCTCAGAATCAGAATGATAACTAAAAGCATTCCAGAGTTATTAATGTTTAAATTGACAGTGGTCAGAATTGCAAAAAACGCTCCGGTCCTTAAGGTGTAAAATGGCCTGGTCCTTAAGGGGTTAAGCTGCATACAGATCTGCTTAGCTCCTCCTACTCTATAACATGATGCTAACAGGAACAGGATATTATATAAGACTGGAATATGAAATGCCATTCTTAGTAAATTCCCCCCATTACTTCAAATATGCCAGATTTGTGTCTCAGACTGACTGATAAATATGTTAAATTTATAGACTGTCTGGTTTAAAGGGGTACTCCGGCGCTAGGACATCTTATCCGCTATCCAAAGGATAGGGGATAAGATGCCTGATCGCGGCGGTCCCGCCGCTGGGGACCCCCTTGATCTTCCACACTGCACCCCATTAGAATCAGCCCCGGGGCGGAGCCATGACGTCACTATGCTCCATCCTCGTGATTGCTAGTAATCAGACCCGGAGCGAGCACGCTCCGGGGGCTGATTCTAATGGGGTGCGGCGTGGACCCCCGCGATCAGGCATCTTATCCCCTATCCTTTGTATAGGGGATAAGATGTCTTAGTGCCGGAGTACCCCTTTAAGTTTATTGTAGTTGGAATATTTCAATCAGCAATAATACACCAACATTATGGCACATTTTAGGTGGATATAGGCCCCCACCTCTATTACCTAGACCACATCCCCTTTGTAGGACCCAGTGGAAAAGTGTAAAAATAAATAAATAAATAAAGCTTGTAAAATGTGTAAATGTGGTCACGTGCACTTGTTTTCGGGTCATATTGTGCCAAAATTCTGTTGCATTTGCAATGGTACATCTGGGCCCATGTTTTTTTTTTTTTTACTTCTCATTCTATGGGTTGTATATTGCAATGAGATACTTTTTGTAAATTGTCCATCTATATACTCTCAGAGCTCAGTACTCTTTTGTCCACTAAACCAGAGAGCGTTTGATGACAATATTACATAATATCTATATTTGACAACTTTGACAGTGTGGTAGCTCATGAATGCAAGAGCTCCCTTAGTTAATACAATGTAAAATAAGCGTGGTAAAAATGAATATTTCCAGTGAAACCGTATCTGCATACAATTACTTTACCATTTTATCTGATCTCTGCAACAGGTGCAAGGAAGCTGGGGCTTGGGAAACGGTTCCCACTGTTTTCCTAAAAATGATCTCAGACACAGCTAACACTTGAAGCATGCAGGTTTTCCCTGCTATAATCTGTGTTCTGCTTCTGTGTGATAATTCCGGAGCCTTTCAGCCCAATTATTGTGAACTCCCTTGTAGCAGTTTGGTAGTGTATGTGGCTGATGGGAGAGATTAATGAGGGCCCATGCTTTTCCAATATGAACTAAGTGCTGACCGCGGTATCTAGGGTGTTGAAATATACAAATGAAGTCGTCTAGCAATTGGATAGTTTGAACTTAATTTGACTCTTTTTGCATTCAGGAAAGGGGATCATTTACACTATTGCAGTATATTCTTCACATTATCCAAATTGAAATGGTTGTCTGGTATATAAAGCTACTTTTCATCATTAGTTAAAGGGTTATTCTGTGGATAGAATTCGTTTTTTAGTGGAATTTGGGTGCTTTAAACACCAGCCCCAATCCCCCTGTAACGACGCCCATTGCCTGCAGGAAATGCCTACTCTGCCTGTCATTGGCTGGAGTGGGGATGCGTTTCGGTTGGTGATCGGCTTAGAAGGCATTTCCTGCAGGGACAACATGTCAAAGAAAGCAGAGGAGAGTAAAAGAGCTGCAAGAGATGTAGGCTAGTAAATATGCTTCGTTTTCATGTTTAAAGGGGTACTCCGGTGAAAACCTTTTTTCTTTTAAATCAACTGGTGGCAGAAAGTTAAACTTATTTGTAAATTACTTCTATTAAAAAATCTTAATCCTTCCTGTACTTATTAGCTGCTGAATACTACAGAGGAAATTATTTTCTTTTTGGAATGCTCTCTGATGACATCATGAGCACAGTTCTCTCTGTTGACGTTATTATAATAATAATAATAATGCTTTATTTGTTGTTTTCCTTAGTGGGATTTGAACCCAAGTCCCCAGCACTGCAAGGCAGCAGTGCTAACCACTGAGCCACCACGCTGCCCTTAGCATACATCTGCTATGCATCTGCTATGCATGGTTGCTAAAATGGACAGAGATTTCAGCAGAGAGCACTGTGCTCGTGATGTCATCAGTGTTCCAAAAAGAATGGAATTTTCTCTGTAGCATTCAGCAGCTAATAAGTACTGGAAGGATTAAGATTTTTTTAATAGAAGTAATTTACAAATATGTTTAACCCCTTCCCGCAGAATGTCATATATAAACGCCGGGTTGTGCAGTGCGTTCGCGCATCCCGGCGTTTATAAATGACATGCAGTTAACCCGGCGATGCGCAGCATCGCACGGGTTAACTGGCAGAAGTCCCGCTGTTTCCAGCAGGGGACAACTTCTGCTTCACCCCCAGGACCATCAATTGATGGTGCTGGTCAGCGATCACTGTGATTGGTCCCTGTGGATCAATCACAGTGATTTGGGGTGAAAGTTCAGATCCCCCGCACTGCCCGCCCCTGGAAGTCGGGCAGAACGGGGGACGAAGGCTGCAGGGGCTCGCGGGGACCTGCGGCATTCGGGGGGAACACGTGGGGACCGGCGGACTTACCTGATCCAGCGGCGGGACCGAGGAGCAGCGCGGGACCGGCCACGTGGACGAGCAGCGACGGGTAAGTATGTGGTCCTCAGAGGCAGCAGTGAAGATCTTCACTGCTGCTTCTAGGAGTCTGAAAACTACAACTCCCAGCATGCCTAGACAGCCTTTGGCTGTCTGGGCATGCTGGGAGTTGTAGTTTTGCAACATCTGGAGGGCCTCAGTTTGGAGACCATTGTATAATGGTCTCCAATCTGTGCTCTTCCAGCTGTTGCAAAACTACAACTCCCAGCATGCACTGACTGTCCAGGCATGCTGGGAGTTTTAGTTCAGCAACATCTGTCCCTTCAGATGTTGCCGAACTACAACTCCCAGCATGCCCTTCAGCTGTCTGGGCATGCTGGGAGTTGTAGTTTTGCAACAGCTGGAGACACACTGGTTGGGAAACATTGTTTCTAACTCAGTGTTTCCTAACCTGTGTGCCTCCAGCTGTTGCAAAACTATAACTCCCAGCATGCACTAAAAGACCATGCATGCTGGGAGTTGTAGTTTTGCAACATCTGGAGGGCCCCAGTTTGGAGACCATTGTATAATGGTCTCCAATCTGTGCTCTTCCAGCTGTTGCAAAACTACAACTCCCAGTATGCACTGACTGTCCAGGCATGCTGGGAGTTTTAGTTCAGCAACATCTGGCCCTTCAGATGTTGCCGAACTACAACTCCCAGCATGCCCTTCAGCTGTCTGGGCATGCTGGGAGTTGTAGTTTTGCAACAACTGGAGACACACTGGTTGGGAAACATTGTCTGTTTCTAACTCAGTGTTCCCTAACCTGTGTGCCTCCAGCTGTTGCAAAACTATGACTCCCAGCATGCACTAACAGACCATGCATGCTGGGAGTTGTGGTTTTGCAACAGCTGATGCAAGCCCCCCCCCCCCCCGCCCCGCCACCCCCGTGAATGTACAGGGTACATTCACATGGGCGAGGCTTTTACAGTGGGTTTCTCGCATCTTGAGATGCAGCAAATTTTGCGCTGGGAAACTCGCTGTAATCCCCTGCCCATGTGACTGTACCCTAAAAACACTACACTAACACAAAATAAAACAAAAAGTTAAAAACACTACATATACACATACCCTTACACAGCCCCCCTCCCCCAATAAGAACGTCCGGTACACCACTGTTTCCAAAGCAGAGCCTCCAGCTGTTGAAAAACAACAACTCCCAGTATTGTCGGACAGCCGTTGACTGTCCAGGCATGCTGGGAGTTTTGCAACAGCTGGAGGCACCCTGTTTGGGAATCACTGGCGTAGAATACCCCTATGTCCACCCCTATGCAAATCCCAAATTTAGGCCTCAAATGCACATGGCGCTCTCACTTTGGAGCCCTGTCGTATTTCAGGGCAACAGTTTAGGGCGACATATGGGGTATCGCTGTACTCGGGAGAAATTGCGTTACAAGGTTTGGGGGGCTTTTTCTTCTTTAACCCTTCATGAAAAGGAAATGTTGGGGTCTACACCAGAATGTTAGTGTAAATTTTTTTTATTTTTTACACTAACATGCTGATGTTGCCCTATACTTTACATTTTCACAAGAGGTAAAAGGGAAAAAAGCCCCCCAAAATTTGTAACGCAATTTCTCCCGACTACAGAGATACCCCATATGTGAGCGCAAAGTGCTCTGGGGGCGCACAACAAGGCCCAGAAGGGAGAGCGCACCATGTACATTTGAGGTGATTTGCACAGGGGTGGCTGATTGTTACAGCGGTTTTGACAAACGCAAAAAAAACAAAACCCCACATGTGACCCCATTTCGGAAACGACACCCCTCACGGAATGTAATGAGGGGTGCAGTGAGAATTTACCCCCCACAGGTGTCTGACGGATCATTGGAACAGTGGTCCATGAAAATGAAAACTTGTACAGCCCACTGTTCCAAAGATCTGTCAGACACCAGTGGGGGGCAAATGCTCACTGTACCCCTTGTTACGTTCCTCAAGGGGTCTAGTTTCCAAAATGGTATGCCATGTGTGTTTTTTTTTGCTGTTCTGGCACCTTAGGGGCTTCCTAAATGCGACATGCTCCCCGAGCAAAATTTGCTCTCAAAAAGCCAAATCTGACTCCTTCTCTTCTGAGCATTGTAGTTCGCCCATAGTGCACTTCAGGTCAACTTATGGGGTACCTCCATACTCAGAAGAGATGGGGTTACAAATTTTGGGGGGTATTTTCTGCTATTAACCCTTGCAAAAAGGTGAAATTAGGGGGGAAACACACATTTTAGTGGAAATTTTTTATTTTTTTTTTACATATGCAAAAGTCATGAAACACCTGTGGGGTAATAAGGCTCACTTTATTCCTTATTACATTCCTCAAGGGGTCTAGTTTCCAAAATGGTATGCCATGTGGGTATTTTTTGCTGTTCTGGCACCATAGGGGCTTCCTAAATGCGACATGCCCCCCGAGCAAAATTTGCTCTCAAAAAGCCAAATATGACTCCTTCTCTTCTGAGCATTGTAGTTCACCCATAGTGCACTTCAGGTCAACTTATGGGGTACCTCCATACTCAGAAGAGAAGGGGTTACAAATATTGGGGGGTATTTCCTGCTATTGACCCTTGGAAAAATGTGAAATTTGGGGGGAAACACACATTTTAGTGAAAAAAAAAATTTTTTTTTTTACATATGCAAAAATCGTGAAACTCCTGTGGGGTATTAAGGCTCACTTTATTCCTTGTTACGTACCTTAAGGGGTCTAGTTTCCAAAATGGTATGCCATGTGAGGGTTTTTTGCTGTTCTGGCACCATAAGGGCTTCCTAAATGCAACATGCCCCCAAAAACCATTTCAGAAAAACGTACTCTCCAAAATCCCCTTATCGCTCTTTCCCTTCTGAGCCCTCTACTGCGCCCGCCGAACACTTTACATAGACATATGAGGTATGTGCTTACTCGAGAGAAATTGGGCTACAAATATAAGTATACATTTTCTCCTTTTACCCCTTGTAAAAATTTAAAAATTGGGTCTACAAGAACATGCGAGTGTAAAAAATGAAGATTGTGAATTTTCTCCTTCACTTTGCTTCTATTCCTGTGAAACACCTAAAGGGTTAAAATGATGACTGAATGTCATTTTGAATACTTTGGGGGGTGCAGTTTTTATAATGGGGTCTTTTGTGGGGTATTTCTAATAAGAAGACCCTTCAAATCCACTTCAAACCTGAACTGGTCCCTGAAAAATTGTGAGTTTGAAAATTTTGTGAAAAATTGGAAAATTGCTGCTGAACTTTGAAGCCCTCTGGTGTCTTCCAAAAGTAAAAACATGTCAATTTTATGATGCAGACATAAAGTAGACATATTGTATATGTGAATAAAAATTTTTTTTATTTGTAATATACATTTTCCTTACAAGCAGAGAGCTTCAAAGTTAGAAAAATGCAAAATTTTCAAATTTTTCATCAAATTTTAGGATTTTTCACAAGGAAAGGATGCAAGTTACCACAAAAATTTACCACCATGTTAAAGTAGAATATGTCACGAAAAAACAATCTCAGAATCAGAATGATAACTAAAAGCATTCCAGAGTTATTAATGTTTAAAGTGACAGTGGTCAGATGTGCAAAAAACGCTCTGGTCCTTAAGGCCAAAATGGGCTTGGTCCTGAAGGGGTTAATTTTCTGCCACCAGTTGATTTAAAAGAAAAAAGGTTTTCACCGGAGTACCCCTTTAAAGCATTTCAACGTGCACTATAAAAAAAATGTATCCACAGAAAAACTCTATAATAGAAGTGGGGACCCATTACCAATTAGCCATAGCAATAAGCAGCTGCATAACATTAGTGCTATGAAAATCCAGGTATGTCTATACATCGCACCAGTGTTTTTCAACTCCAGTCTCTAAGACCATCGGTCATGTTTTCAGGATTTCCCTAGTATTTCATATATTATGACATAATTATTATGATATTATGGTAAGAATCATTCACTGCAGCTCAATAATGAGCTGTTGGTGTCCTTGGGAACTGAAGTTGAGAATCAATACATTACTGAAAGAGCACAAACATTCATTCAGACGGAAAGAATTAAATGCTTTATTTCCCCCATACCATGGCTGCAAGAGAATAGGACATTTGCTGATGTGCTCTTCCATAGATAACAGTTAATAACAGAGGTTACCAGCAATAAGCCCCCTTGTCATAAGTCACTTCTGGTGGACTCAATTACCAAAAAGCAATGCCCAAAATAATTAACCAGTTTAGAGTTCACCTGTCAATGTCAAATGTTTTTATCGTTCTGGGTCTCAATGTTGAGACCCCCACCAATCAGGAGAATGAGCAGGTATAAATGTGAGGCAGCACACTTTTTTGCCTTGCTCACGTTGATGTTTGTCTTACTGCTCATTATAAGTCTGTGGGGCAGAGAGACATAGATCGTTTAGAGCCAGGAAGTAAACTGCACTGCCGCACACTTATACCCTGTTTTTTAATTGACAGTTACACTTTAAGGTACTGTATGCACAAGTACTGTATGCCCCTTTGCAGCTCACACTATCTTTTAAAAATGAGACATAGTCATGTTTTTGATTGCGGATGGTGCTATGTAGACTGGCAAGTTTGAAAAAAAATCCTCTATAATTTCTCCCACAAATTGGAGGTGTGCCCCTGCACTATGTCCAATCAGTGATGACACGATTAGACCATGGATGGTAGACCATGGATGGACACACCTCCTTGACAAGGGGAATGGTCACACCAAGTTGTCAGTTTTTTCATAAATTTCTAATGGCACAACTCACAGTTATAATAAAATATACACCGGAATAGCAGGGAATGCAAGAAAACAGGCTTGGCAAACAGTCTCTACAAGGATGTTAGACATTTCATTAAGAAAACCTAATGAGCAACACAAAGCAGTTTTTAAAATGTAAACCATCAAAGTAGCTTAAAAATGTATTAACTGTATAGATTTAAAAATGTAATTTAGACTAGTGTTTTTAAGTGGATCTTTTATCTAGAACCATACATACTCCGCTGTATTCATTAGTGCAGAGCTCTATCCGCCTCACCTTCCTCCTTACCAATGATTATGGACCCATGAATATGCCTGTATAAGAATATGAATACAGTGGAATCATAACATCCACTTTAAAGAGCATATCCCCCACACCCTTTAACAAAAAACATTGATGAGTTGACCTCCACCTTCAAGGTAAAGTAGATGAATGGATTTGATCCCAGTGGGAATTCTCTTTAAAAATCAAAAATTCAGATTTTACCTAAAAACTGGTTCAATGCTGGCTGCAAATTTTGAGGGCACAAGCAAATTTGTCTTATAGAACCCTACAGGATGCCGGGAAAATATCCACCTAATGCCCTTTGATGTTGCATTTCTTAAACATTAGGAGGGTGGAAGCTCGTGAAAATGAAAACAAACATTTGAAGCAGTAGTATCAGATGTTAAACCACATTTAACCATTGAGAAGGGAGGGATAAAGCTTATAGTGTATACCTATATTAGCTGTTTTTGCCACGTCAATCTTTTAACATTGTGTTATTCTACATTTTACTTCCTATATATAGCAGTTTCTTGGATAATATCAATCTGATGCTTCAGTTAAGAGATTTCTAAGAAAAAAAAAACTATTTTTTTATTGTTCTGTGCAGAATATTTACTATGTAAGATTTGAATTGTAGCATTGACTCTATATGGATTTAGGTTATACACAAACACAGGTACGAGTGACGCAAATCTTAGACTTTATTAACAACATGCATGTGTGACATCCAATTCAATAGGAAATGTTTAAGTGTAACTGTCAATGTTATTGATATTATTATTTCTAGTTTTTAATTCAAAAAGTTTGGTGATTTTTACAGTTTTTAAAATTGACTTCCTTAAGCCATATTTTCAGGAACCATGGGGTTAAACGGTTCTGACAGCTGTCACTCTGTTTTGTTTTGCCTTGGGCTACGTCCAGCTGTCTGGACTGGTCAGCTGACGTTGATGTGAGCACCTGGTCTAGGCCTTGTTACGCCGAGCGCTCCGGGTCCCCGCTCCTCCCCGGAGCGCTCGCTTCTCTCTCGCTACCGCAGCGCTCCGGGCAGCTCCACTGACCCGGTGCGCTGCGATACCGTCTTCAGCCGGGATGCGATTCGCGATGCGGGTAGCGCCCGCTCGCGATGCGCATCCCGGCTCCCGTACCTGACTCGCTCTCCGTCTGTCCTGTCCCGGCGCGCGCGGCCCCGCTCCCTAGGGCGCGCGCGCGCCGGGTCTCTGCGATTTAAAGGGCCACTGCGCCGCTGATTGGCGCAGTGGTTCCAATTAGTGTGTTCACCTGTACACTCCCTATTTATACCTCACTTCCCCTTCACTCCCTCGCCGGATCTTGTTGCCATTGTGCCAGTGAAAGCGTTTCCTTGTGTGTTCCTAGCCTGTGTTCCAGACCTCCTGCCGTTGCCCCTGACTACGATCCTTGCTGCCTGCCCCGACCTTCTGCTACGTCCGACCTTGCTTCTGTCTACTCCCTTGTACCGCGCCTATCTTCAGCAGTCAGAGAGGTTGAGCCGTTGCTAGTGGATACGACCTGGTCACTACCGCCGCAGCAAGACCATCCCGCTTTGCGGCGGGCTCTGGTGAAAACCAGTAGTGACTTAGAACCGATCCACTAGCACGGTCCACGCCAATCCCTCTCTGGCACAGAGGATCCACTACCTGCCAGCCGGCATCGTGACAGTCCACTACCTGCCAGCCGGCATCGTGACAGTAGATCCGGCCCCGGCAGGAGAGGAGGATTTACGGATAAAGCCTTTTTTTTAAATTTTCCTGGATGTACTCCGACATAGCAAGAGTCTCTGGGGCGGACAGAGGATAGATTCTGCCCCGGGGTGGAGTAGTGCCCGGGAGGAGGTCAATAGGACAATCATAAGGCCTGTGAGGAGGTAGAGTCTCAGCTTGTTTTTTGCAAAAAACATCCGCAAAGTCCATATAGGCCTTAGGGAGACCGGTTACAGGGGGAACCACAGAGTCACGGCAAGGGGTACTGGGAACCGGTTTTAGGCAGTCCTTGAAACAAGAGGGCCCCCAACTCTTGATCTCCCCAGTGGACCAATCCAGGGTTGGGGAATGGAGTTGAAGCCAGGGTAGTCCAAGGAGGATTTCGGAAGTGCAATTGGGGAGGACCAAAAATTCAATCTTCTCGTGATGAGGTCCGATGCACATTAGAAGGGGCTCCGTGCGGAAACGTATGGTACAGTCCAATCTTTCATTGTTTACACAATTGATGTAGAGGGGTCTGGCGAGACTGGTCACTGGGATGTTGAACCTGTTGACGAGAGAGGCCAAAATAAAATTTCCTGCAGATCCGGAATCCAAGAAGGCCATAGTAGAGAAGGAGAAGGCAGAGGCAGATATCCGCACAGGCACAGTAAGACGTGGAGAAGCAGAGTAGACATCAAGGACTGTCTCACCTTTGTGCGGAGTCAGCGTACGTCTTTCCAGGCGGGGAGGACGGATAGGACAATCCTTCAGGAAGTGTTCGGTACTGGCACAGTACAGGCAGAGATTCTCCATGCGGCGTCGTGTCCTCTCTTGAGGTGTCAGGCGAGACCGGTCGACCTGCATAGCCTCCACGGCGGGAGGCACAGGAACGGATTGCAGGGGACCAGAGGAGAGAGGAGCCGGGGAGAAAAAACGCCTTGTGCGAACAAAGTCCATATCCTGGCGGAGCTCCTGACGCCTTTCGGAAAAACGCATGTCAATGCGAGTGGCAAGATGGATGAGTTCATGTAGGTTAGCAGGGATTTCTCGTGCGGCCAGAACATCTTTAATGTTGCTGGATAGGCCTTTTTTAAAGGTCGCGCAGAGGGCCTCATTATTCCAGGATAATTCTGAAGCAAGAGTACGGAATTGTACGGCGTTCTCGCCAACGGAAGAATTACCCTGGACCAGGTTCAACAGGGCAGTCTCAGCAGAAGAGGCTCGGGCAGGTTCCTCAAAGACACTTCGAATTTCCGAGAAGAAGGAGTGTATAGAGGCAGTGACGGGGTCATTGCGGTCCCAGAGCGGTGTGGCCCATGACAGAGCTTTTCCAGACAAAAGTCTGCTCCTCAGGTTCTCAGGCTCTAAGAAGAGGGGGAGACCCAAGGGGGGGGGTACTGTTACGCCGAGCGCTCCGGGTCCCCGCTCCTCCCCGGAGCGCTCGCTTCTCTCTCGCTACCGCAGCGCTCCGGGCAGCTCCACTGACCCGGTGCGCTGCGATACCGTCTTCAGCCGGGATGCGATTCGCGATGCGGGTAGCGCCCGCTCGCGATGCGCATCCCGGCTCCCGTACCTGACTCGCTCTCCGTCTGTCCTGTCCCGGCGCGCGCGGCCCCGCTCCCTAGGGCGCGCGCGCGCCGGGTCTCTGCGATTTAAAGGGCCACTGCGCCGCTGATTGGCGCAGTGGTTCCAATTAGTGTGTTCACCTGTGCACTCCCTATTTATACCTCACTTCCCCTTCACTCCCTCGCCGGATCTTGTTGCCATTGTGCCAGTGAAAGCGTTTCCTTGTGTGTTCCTAGCCTGTGTTCCAGACCTCCTGCCGTTGCCCCTGACTACGATCCTTGCTGCCTGCCCCGACCTTCTGCTACGTCCGACCTTGCTTCTGTCTACTCCCTTGTACCGCGCCTATCTTCAGCAGTCAGAGAGGTTGAGCCGTTGCTAGTGGATACGACCTGGTCACTACCGCCGCAGCAAGACCATCCCGCTTTGCGTCGGGCTCTGGTGAAAACCAGTAGTGACTTAGAACCGATCCACTAGCACGGTCCACGCCAATCCCTCTCTGGCACAGAGGATCCACTACCTGCCAGCCGGCATCGTGACAGTCCACTACCTGCCAGCCGGCATTGTGACAGGCCTATTTAAGCTGGCAGTCTACTTCCAGTCCCTGCCTGCTAAAGAGCTCAGTTTGTACTCCTATCTAGCTTTATACTGTATCTGTTATACCTGGCATTTTGATCTTTTGGCTCCACTCTCTGACTCTTCTCTCTGGTATTAGCGTTTTTGTACTTTGACAACTCCTGCTTTTGATGCGGATAATGGACTTTGACTTGTGTGTGTTAGTTTTGCTTCTGTTAGTCTGTCTGCTCCCTACTGTACCCTGACCTGTGTCTGTATTTTTTGTAGTTTATTGTGTTGACTGTTTATGGCCTTTACTTATATAGGAAGGGACCATAACCGTGGTTACGGACCTGGTGCGTAGGGTGGGTACGTAAGTAGGCAGGGACAGGGGCTGTGGGTGAGTTCAGGGCTGCACTCTTAGCCTGCCCAGACATGACACATATATAACACTTCCGTGAGAAAAATGCAGCTAAACAGATGCCATCCCCTTCCCCCCTTCCTTAATCCTAAAAAGCTTATGCTGCATCCAACACGGTAGCTGTGTTTGGGCAGCAGAATACCTTCTTTCTGCCCATCTTCAGCTGAGATTGGTTTATCTGGACAAATCTCTAATTTTATGACAAACTATTAAGGAACAGCATATATTGATACCAGATTCAATAAACAGCAGCTTGATGACAATTTTAAGGTCGCTATATTGCTAAATTACTGCCCAAATATTTGCAAGTGAACATGATAGAACAGGTTGTAAGGATAGAAAAATAACAGATCTCACATTGACTAAATGACTAAATATTAAAGAGGTACTCAGATGGAAAACATTTTTCTAAATCAACTGGTGCCAGAAAGCTAAACAGATTTGTAAATGACTTCTATTAAAAAATCTTTACCCTTCCAGTACTTTTTAGCAGCTGCATGCTACAGAGAAAATTATTTTCTTTTTTTATTTCTTTTTTTTTTGTCTTGTCCACAGTGCTCTCTGCTGACACCTCTGTCCATGTCAGGAACTGTCCAGAGCAGTATAGGTTTGCAATGGGGATATTCTCCTGCTCTGGACAGTTCCAGATGCCGGCATCAGGTGTCAGCGGAGAGCACTGTGGACAAGACAAAAAAGAAATTCAAAAAGAAAAGAATTCTCGGTAGCATACAGCTGCTAAAAGGTACTGGAAGGGTAAAGATTTTTTAATAGAAGTAATTTGCAAATCTGTTTAACTTTCTGGCACCAGTTGATTAAAAAAAATGTTTTCCACTGGAGAACCCCTTTAATGGTTATTTGCAACAATGCAATTGTTGTTGTTATTCTCAAGTTATGTTATTTTTATTAAAAAATAATGTAATAGGTTTACTGCTAACTGAGCATAGGCAAAGAAACTAAATACCTTAAACAATAAAAAAAAATTCTAAAAATGTGTTGTCCTAAATCATGTCTGGAAGATATGCCTTAAACAAACAAAAAAATACAAATGAAAACCAATTATAAATAATAATAGTAAGTGAAAAAAAACTACACACAACATTATAATGTGAAAAAGGGAATTATTTTGTGTCTTGCCTGTTTTTTTATCCTGTCCAATTGGCCATGATATATTCACGAAATACTACAGTTGTAGCTTTGCCCAATTACTGTAAGCTTTAGATGACTTTTAGGTTAGTGTCGCCATCAAACAAGCCTCTGGAATGGTGTTATCTTTTTTTAACCACTCTCTAGAACCAGTAAAAGTAAAACATATATTAAAAGTAGCCCATGCCGAGAACTAAGGGAGCTTTTTGTCTGGAGCCAACCATTGGAGGTAGTGTCCCTGCAAGTCAAGGCTTAGCCCTTTACAGAGCCTTGAGACTTAAAGGGATACTCTAGAGGAAAATATATTTTTTTTAAATCAACTGGTGCCAAATTACTTTTATATAAAAATCTTAATCCTTCCAGTATTTATCAGCTGCTCTATGCTACAGAGGAAGTTGTGTAGTTTATTTCTGTCTGACCACAGTGCTCTCTGCTGACACCTCTGTCAGGAACTGTCCAGAGTAGGAGAAAATCCCTGTAGCAAACATATGCTGCTCTGGACAGTTCCTGACATGGACAGAGGTGTCAGCAGAGAACTCTGTGGCAAGACAGAAAAGAACTATATAACTTCCTCTGGTACATACAGCAGCTGATAAGTACTGTAAGGATTAAGATTTTTAAATAGAAGTCATTTACAAATCTGTTTAACTTTTTGGCACCAGTTGATTTAAAAAAAAATCAAAATTCCATGGGAGTACCTCTTTAATTCAGGAATCGGATTATTAGCCAAGTCAGACTGTCTCCGAGAAGGAAAAGTTGCCTATTTGTAGACTGTTTTGAGGTTCTTGCCCCTCATCAGAGGCCTTTGTTATGGGACTTAACAGGGTAAAGTTTCTTCTTTGAGAAGAATGCCAAAGGGCTTATAAAGTCTTATAGGTCATGTAAGCTCTCCGCTGGGAGTGAAGTTTTCTAGAAGAGAACACAGTTCATTAAACAAAATGGGATGGAGAATGATATGATCTGTGTGTCTCTATGTAACATTTGTAGATATACAGTAGCACAGTATAGGTAATTAATATATTGGTTTAGATGTACTAAAACTGTCTTGTTCTTGAACAGTGCAAACCTCATCAAATGATATAGGTTTATCAAAGTGTATCAAGCTTATTGATATATTTAAAAACTGTCTAGTCTAATTGTAGAACAATTTTTAGTTGACTTCAAACCAGAATAGTGTCTCATTTTTGCTTATTGAAACCACACCTCTTTTACAGGAGCCACTCCGCTTCTACAGAGTCCACGCCCCATTTGTCAGATATGACAGAAAAGTGTCTAAAACTCTTTAAAGGGGTTCTCCGGTGCTTAGACATCTTATCCCTTATCCAAAGGATAGGGGATAAGATGCCTGACCGCGGGAGTCCAGCCACTGGGGACCCCCGTGATCTTGCATGCGGCACCCCGTTTGTAATCAGTCCCCGGAGCGTGTTCGCTCCGGGTCTGATTATGAGCGATCACAGGGCGGGCGGAGTGTGATGTCACGCCTGTGCCCCCGTGTGACGTCACGCTCCGCCCCTCAATGCAAGCCTATGGGAGGGGGCGTGACAGCTATCACTCCCATCGGCTTGCATTAAGGGGCGGAGCGTGATGTCATACGGGGCGGAGGCGTGACATCACACGCCGCCGGCCGTGTGGTCGCCGGTAATCAGACCCGGAGCGAACACGCTCCGGTGACTGATTACAAACGGGGTGCCGCGTGCAAGATCACGGGGGTCCCCAGCGGCGGGACTCCCGCGGTCAGGCATCTTATCCCCTATCCTTTGGATAAGGGATAAGATGTCTAAGCACCGGAGTACCCCTTTAATAATAAATGTGGTGCAATTCATGTAAAACTGTTATTTGACGCAAATTGCACCAACATTCTGCAATACTAAATCTGGGCCGTTGTGTGAATGAAAACTAACAGAGGAAAAGCATGCCATATTTCAAGGGCTTCTGAACCTTAAATATTGATGTTAAAGCCCTAAGATACACAACCAAAGTATGACAGGAGCGGATCTGTCCACTTAAACCACCAATGGTTACAAGAACAAAAGACTTGGAAAACTCTCGTTTTGATTCTCCTCCATTCTCAGGAGGAATTCTAGAGATCAAGAACTGATGGCTTAAAGGGAATTATCCAGGAAAAAACTTTATATATATATATATATATATATATATATATATATATATATATATACATATATATATATATATATATATATATATATATATATCAACTGGCTCCGGAAAGTTAAACAGATTTGTATATTACTTCTATAAAAAAATCTTAATCCTTTCAGCACTTATGAGCTGCTGAAGTTGAGTTGTTCTTTTCTTTCTGAGTGCTCTCTGATGACACCTGTCTCGGGAACTGTCCAGAGTATAAGCAAATCCCCATAGCAAACCTTTTCTACTCTGTGCAGTCCCCGAGACAAGCAGAGATGTCAACAGAGAGCACTGTTGCCAGACAAAACAAAGAACAACTCAACTTCAGCAGCTGATAATTACTGGAAGAATTAAGATTTTTTAATAGAAGTAATTTTACAAATCTGATTAACTTTCTCGAGCCAGTTGATATATATTAAAAAAAGTTTTTTTCCTGGAATACTTCTTTAATGTAGGAGTATACCATGAATATTAGCACTTTAATAGTGCTTTATTTTATTTTATTTTTTTTTATAAATTCCTGGAAACTTTTATGGGTGATTAATTAGTCATTAAAAAAATAAAGGAAAAAAAATAAAAAAGATATCCATCTAATACCAAATAAAAAATAATGATGCCAGAATAATAGCCATGTAAATCCTTCACACTGAGATGAACCTCATTAGTCTAAGTAACAATAACAGCGATTCCCCGGCAACAATCTTAGCTTCTAGGGTTGCATTCACTGCCTTGTGTCCTAATCCCTGGGTGACCTGGACAGACAGAAAACATCCTTTAATTATCCTAAAAACATAGTTCATACAAACCTGCAATTCAGCGTGCACAGGAAAAAGTTACTAGGGCAGTTTTGTGAAGTTTTTAATGCTGAAGCAAAACATTTTTTGTCTTACACAGCCAATCGTACTAAAAGCATTAGTCTTTATTGAATCTTGTAGACGATCACATCAGAACAAGAGCACGAGTTGAAGATCCCATGTGATTTCCATATACATGTCCCCCTGTCTAGTTGTGATCGTGCATGAGATTTATTAAAGGGGTACTCCGCTGCTCAGCATTTGGAAAAACTGTTCCGATTTGGAAAAACTGTGACGGTGACATCATAGCCCTGCCCCCTCATGATGTCATGCCACCTCCCCTCAATGCAAGTCTGTGGGAGGGGGTGTGATGGCTGTCACGCCCCCTCCCATAGACTTGCATTGAGGGGACGGGCCATGACATCATGAGTGGGTGGGGCTATGACATCACGATCTCCGTGCATCAGCTCCAGCTATCGGAACAGTTTTTCCAAATGCTGAGCAGCGGAGTACCCCTTTAATGACTCAGAGTGAAGCTTTCACCACGAGCAGTTGCGCTGGACAACAGTTTTTTTTCTTTAGTTTTGTAGATGCCTTCCCATGCCAGTCCGTGTCGTACCAGGCATTTTGAGTTGAGCTGATCTGTATAATGGGGAGATATATCAAAACCTGTGTAGAGGAAAAGCTGACCAGTTGCCCATAGCAACCAATCACATAGCTTCTTTTATTTTTCAGAGGCCATTTAAAAATGAAAGAAGTGATCTGATTGGTTGCTATGGGCAACTGCTTAACTTTACCTCTGTACAGGTTTTGATAAATCTCCCTGTTAGTTTTTAATACTGCATTTAAGCCAATACAAGAAGGCCTTATGTACATGGTGGCATGATGGTGCCATACAAGCTCTTTAAGTCAATCTAAACTTCAGTGGTGACCTATGGTACTTCTGTATGCCTCTGATGCCATACATTGGACACCATAAAAATAACATAAAGACAAATCTGCAACATGTCAGGTTTGCACCGATGGTGATTTTTCACAATAATGCTTTTTTTTTTTTAACACAGGGCTCTCTGCTGACATCACGAGCACAGTGCTCTCTGCTGACATCTCTGTCCATTTTAGGAACTGTCCAGAGCAGCATATGTTTGCTATGGAGATTTTCTCCTACTCTGGATAGTTCTTAATATGGACAGAGATGTCAGCAGAGAGCACAGTGTTTGTGATTCAGCAGAGAGCTCTGTGTTCCAAAAAGAAAATAATTTCCTCTGTAGTATTCAGCAGCTAACAAGTACTAGAAGGATTAAGATTTTTTTAATAGAAGTAATTTACAAATCTTTTTAACTTTCTGGCACCAGTTGATTTAAAAAAAAAAAGTTTTCCACCAGAGTACCCCTTTAAAAGGGCCTCTGAAACATGAAAGCTAAAATCTGATTGTTGCTATGGGCAACTGCACCTCTGCACAAAGTTTGATAAATCATTGGTTAACTTGTATAGCTACTATTTAGTGTTTCACTGCCATTTCAGCATACACTGAAGTATTACAGATGCAAAAGGGTTAATGTTTGTACTTTTGCTACCACCAATAGTGGAATGCGTTGTGCAGGATGAGTGGATCATTGGTCACCTGACTGTCAGTTTATACGTAGAAACTTCTAGAAAGGACTGGGGAGGAGTTTCCGTGTATAAACCTCACTCTGCAGAGAGACTGGACCCTAAAATTCAAAGCAGCTTATGCTAGAGTGCAGACCAACCAGGGTGGGGCTTGAAGCCTGTCTCCCCCTCCCATTGTATGTGTGCTTAGCCCACACTGGAGGTAACTGGGGAGCAGTCTGCAAGTTGGACCTAGGGCTGCCGTAATTTGGTTCCTGGCTTTATTTATCTGGCCAGGTAGGTTTAGTGTTAGGTCCCGTACCACTTGAGAAACCTTGGCGTGGTGTGCGGGCTCAGGCATGTCTTTCATTTAAGGATATACTGGCTAATGTCTCAATTTTACATCAGTTTTGAGGGTTAGCTAATGTCATTGTTTACATTTACCACAGGAGTGAACCCATATTGTGGTCAACAAGTGCAGGTCCTCCACTCCAACATAGATGCACAACTGCACTTGGGGTTGAGCACCTCCTATTACCTTAGACTAGGTTAATGTCATTGTAGAGTGCAGACCAGCCTGTTTCTTCTCTGCTAGGTCCTGTTAGCAAAGTTACTCCTAGTCAGTAACCTGTTCCAGCGAAAGCATGTTGCAAGCAACATAACCAAGTTGATCGCGGCAACATGCAAAATTCCAGAAGATTTGTACCCAAGGTCGTTTCCAATCCACCCTGTGAGGTCATCCATTTTCAATATCCAATACCCATCTTCAAGAAAAGTAAATCTACTGTTCAAAGTATAGAATCAGCTAACAAGGACCCTTATGTGAGCATTTATCTCTTTGTGGTCTTCGAGCCAAAGTTGGTGCTCCATTACTAAACACATCAATTTCTTCAGTGTACTCCCTCCAATATGGTATCATGATGCAAAACTGTGAGTATGTTCTGTTCTTGGTCCACTTCAGCCCCCATCATCCTGGGTGAGAACAAGTGATGGCTCGCTAAGCCAATCACCAGATGAGATAGGACAACGCTGCAGCTAATAAGTGGGCAGTCACTTGCTCTTGTCCAGGAAGCTGGGAGCCAGAGTACGCTGATGACAGGATGGGCCCCATGCAGGAGATTGTGGTTGGACCCCCTGCGATCAGACAATTCCTGTGGATTAGGAGATATGTGTCAGAAAAGTTCACTTCCCTGGAGTACCCACTATTATTTGGACAGAATGGGGCATTATTATTGTGTGTGGCAGCAATAGCAGCTGGAGAATTGTCTATGTGGCACTGTTTTAAGGTGGCATCAGTAGCTCTGAGGGCATTGGTGCAGGCAGCAGCAGGATCGTATTGGGAATAGGTGAAGGTGGGGAATGAGGAAGGGTGTTGAAAGAGTGAGGGCTGAAAAACATCTGATGGGGAAAACTCAGCAGAAACAAGTCATGACAAAAAAAAGTCTTCATATCATGCTAGAGAAGATAAGGGAAAATATATGACTACAATCAGAGAAGACATCACCTGTAGTCACTAGATTAACCTGTTCTGTAATCAATTATACAGTCTACAACTGGTATCTATCACTATGTGTGACTGTATGGCGGGATAATTAGTCTTTGTATAGTGTTTTTTTCCCACTAACAGTATGATGGTAAGATTCAATCACTTTGAGGGGCATTTACTAATCTTTTACTATGTAGTCTGGTTTTTACCCTGTTTTTTTCTACTTCATTTTTGACTATGTGCGACAAATTTACTAAATTGTTGCACGGCATTAATAAATTTGGCACACATAGGCAAAAGTGGGAAATTTACTTCATGTAGTAGAAAAAATAGTCTGTTCCTTTTTCCTGCTGTCTGAATAGGTTTGGTTGCTGGGTTTCCTTCTGGATCTTTTTTTTTTGAGTTTTTTTTTTTAGCTTTTTCACCACATCTAAATAATTCAATAACTACAGTGGTCCCTCAAGTTACAATATTAATTGGTTCCAGGAAAACCATTGTAAGTTGAAACCATTGTATGTTGAGACCATAACTCTATGGAAACGTGGTAATTGGTTCTAAAGGCACCAAAATGTCATCCAAAATAGGAAAAAGTGACAAAGAAAAATAAGTAGATAACTGATATAGATAAAGCAAATCCTTACATATAAAAGTAATAAAGATCTGCTGGGAGCTGTAAATCACTGTCTATGTCAGTGTTTCCCAAGCAGGGAGCCTCCAGCTATTGCAAAACTATAACTCCCAGCTTGCCTGGACAGCCAAAGGCTGTCCGGGCATGCTGGGAGTTGTAGTTTTGCAAAAGATGGGGCCACCCTGCTTGGGAAACACTGGTCTATGTAGAGGACAGGAGCTTCTTCAGGGGTCCTGTACAGTACAGGCAATGTCCCAAACAAGTAATGGAGTCGCCCTCACCTGGTGTCCAAAAGAGCAGCTAACCCTGATACAGGTAAAGTGTACAGAACATGTAATATCAGACACCAGTCAGTGCATACACTTCAGTAATACAGGGGTTTTACCAGTGAATGCCCATTTTGATTGGTTGGTTCTTCCAGCCATTGACACGTTTCACAGATCTGGACTGTCTGTAGCATTGTATGTTGAGTCTGGTTTTAACTTACGATGGTCCAGAAAAGACCATTGTATGTTGAAACTATTGTATGTTGAGGCCATTGTAAGTTGAGGGATCACTGTAAATTGTAGTCATGGCTCAGAAGTGGTAAACGGTGTTTAGTGTGTGTGTGTGTGTTTATTACATTTTTTTAACACAGTTTTTTTCTCCCTAAATGTACTTACACTTTTTTTTTTTTTTTTGGTTACTTCTTCTACAGATCTGTGTATCCTGTGGACTCCTTCGGATTCGGTGGACTACTTCAATGACCAGCATTTTTCTTTGCTTGATGTTAATAAAATGGTTAACGAGGGCTTGTGGGGGAGTGTTTTTTGTAATAATTTTTTTTTTAAACCTGTTGTGTTTTTTTTTTATTTTACTTTACTAGACAGGCTTAGTAGTGGAAGCTGTCTTATAGACTGAGTCCATTACTAAGCCGGGCTTAGCGTTAGCCACAAAAACAGCTAGCGCTAACCCCCAATTATTACCCCGGTACCCAACACCACAGGGGTGCCGGGAAGAGCCGGTACCAACAGGCCTGGAGCGTCAAAAATGGCGCTCCTGGGCCTAGGCGGTAACAGGCTGGCGTTATTTAGGTTGGGGAGGGCCAGTAACAATGGTCCTCGCCCACCCTGGTAACGTCAGGCTGTTACTGTTTGGTTGGTATTTGGTTGAGAATAAAAATAGGGGGACCCTATGCGTTTTTTTAATATATTTAATTATTTATTTAAAAAAAAAAAAAAACGCATAGGGTCCCCCCTATTTTCATTCTCAGCCAAATACCAACCAAACAGTAACAGCCTGACGTTCCCAGGGTGGGCGAGGACCATTGTTACTGGCCCTCCCCAGCCTAAATAACACCAGCCTGTTACCGCTTAGGCCCAGGAGCGCCATTTTTGACGCTCCAGGCCTGTTGGTACCGGCTCTTCCCGGCACCCCTGTGGCGTTGGGTACCGGGGTAATAATAGGGGGTTAGCGCTAGCTGTTTTTGTGGCTAACGCTAAGCCCAGCTTAGTAATGGACTCCGTCTATAAGACAGCTTCCACTACTAAGCCTGTCTAGTAAAGTAAGAAAAAAACACAACAGGTTTTAAAAAATTTTTATTACAAAAAACACTCCCCCACAAGCCCTCGTTAACCATTTTATTAAAATCAAACAAAGAAAAACGCTGGTCATCGAAGTAGTCCACCAAATCCGAAGGAGTCCACAGGATACACGGATCTGAAATGAGAAGAAAACAAAAAAAATGGGTTAGTACATTTATTATCACCTGCTCACACATCTCCCGCCCCGCACGACTACAAGTGCCAGCATGCCCTTACAGTAAGGACATGCTGGGAGTTGTAGTTGTGTGGTGCAGGAGATGTGTGGGCAAGTGACAAGCTTGTCCCCTGCCCCCAGCTGAAGGACTACAACTCCCAGCATGCCCTTACAGTAAGGTGGGGCGGAGGCCGGGCACAGTGTTTCCCAACCTGGGACTTGTAATTTTGCAACATCTGGAGGCACCCTGGTTGGGAAACACTGTTTTAGGCCAGTGTTTCCCAACCAGGGTGCCGCCAGATGTTGCAAAACTACAAGCCCCAGCATGCCTGGACAGTCAAAGGCTGTCTAGGCATGCTGGGAGTTGTAGTTTTGCAACATCTGGAGGCAACCTGGCTGGGAAACACTGGCCTAAAACAGTGTTTCCCAACCAAGGTGCCTCCAGATGTTGCAAAACTACAAGTCCCAGCATGCCTGGACAGTCAAAGGCTGTCTAGGCA